>NC_091498.1:4539369-4840304 GCF_947461875.1 Haliaeetus albicilla | reverse complement strand
CCGGAGTCTGTGGACCTGATGAACGAGGAGCCCAAGGGCTGCGGCGGCCTCCCACCCTCGCCCGAGGAGGATGAGGAGGGGCTGGTGATGCGGGTGAAGGAGCCTTCTTCCCCGGGTACCGATGATGTCTTCACCCCGGGGACCGGTGACAGCCCCAGCAACCAGCGGATGCTGCGATGCCTGAGCGACCCGGGGCCTCGGCCGGAGCCGGAGGAGGGGGAACCCTTCATCCCCAAGGGGCAGTAGCAGCTGGCGCGCGAAGCCTCACGCGCCTCTATATGGTTTCTCTCTCTTCATTCGTTCTTTCTTTGCTCTCCTTTTTGCTGGTTTCCTCTGTCACTACACACTGGGTTCGGGAAGGGGAGACCGTCCTGGATGGACTGGGATTACCAGGACAGCTCTGCCCAGCAAGCCATGGGCTGGCCCCAAGGAACGGGGAAGAAGCGCCCGGGAAGCACCGGGCTCCTCGGCTGCCGTGGCCTGTGGGTGACGGACAATTTACCGCCCGGGACTGGGATTTGCAGGTGCCTCGCAGCCCCAGCAGGGCTTTCCCAGAGGCTGCCCACCCACTCAGGACCTGCGAGCGGCTCCTCGGAGCAGCTGCGGCCAGCACGGGGTGGGCTCTGGCCAGGGAGCTGGGGGTGTCCGTGGAGGCTGCCCCACGGCACAGCTTCGCCTCTCTCCGGCTTGGGTTTTACCTGTCCCCTCGCCTTGCTCCGGAGCGGAGAGATGGGAAGACGGGAGCCAGGCTTTGTGCCGAGGCTGGTGCACCCACCACCTCACCCGGCACCCTCCCAGGGACTTTGGGCTCGTGCCGCTGCTCCCTGCCTTGGCTGCTTCCCCCACGGGGCCAGCTGCCGCCCGGGAACGTCTCCTCCGGCCCTGCATTTCACGCCAGGTCTTGTTAAATAAATATCCTATAGCCATGCAAGGGGGGAGCTGGGTCCCCCCTCGCTTTGAGTGGCCCTGCAAGCCTGGGCCTCTCCATTCCTCCTGGAACCGCTACCTGTCACCCGTCCCCATGGGGACCCTCTGCCAGCCTCAGCCCCTCGCCCCGTGCCTGCGCAGCAGCAGCAGCGGCTGCTCCTTAACCAAAGATGGTGTCCAGGCTCCCCGGGCGCAGGGAGGGGGCATGCAAGGGGTTGCATTTGCTACAAGGCGGGGATTATTTTTGTCTCCCTGGAACCAAAAGGAGCTGGGGAAGAGCTGGGGGCCGGCTCGCCCAGCATGGGGACACGTTGGGGCCCAGAGGTTGGCAGGAGGGGGACAGTCTCCCCCCACCAAGGAGGACGGTTGGAGGTGTTGGGTGTCCTGAGTTTAGAAGGACCCGTCTTTCCCCAAGGCTTGGCTAGGAGGGAGTGCTGGGTGTTTAGGTGACTTACAGCCCTCCCCAGGCTCTGGGGTATCCTGCATCGTGCTCGATCGTGTCACCTCGTCCCCCACCTGCCACCCGGCTCCCACCACGTGCCACCCTTTGCCACGGGTGCTGTCTCTCCCATGCCACGGGGTACTCGTCGTCCCCCTCCCCGCGCCGTGCCTTGCCACGCGTCGTCTCTGCCCCGCTGCCTTGGTGGGCACCCATTCCGTGCGCCCACCCGCTCCACGTCCCAACCGGGACCCCGGGGGACCGGCATCCACGTGGCTTCGTCATGCTGGGGCGTGAGCCCACGTCGCTGCCTGCGCCTGCCTGCCTGCCCTGCTCTGTCTCCAGGAGGAAAAAAGCAATGAAAATTCTCTTGTATAAAAAGGAAAAAAAACACATGTAAAGAGAATCTTGGTTTTTATCATGAATATTCTAATAAATTAATGTCAATTTTTAGTGGGGGTTTTTCCAGCTGTTTGGGCTCCTACCCCTGCCACAGGGTCCCGGCCATCCCAGATGAACGAGGCGGCCGTGAGACCTCATCCCCATCGCTGTTGCGATGCAGGATTTGCCCCTCGCCTTCCCACTGTGGCTTGGGGAGACGTGGAGCCCTGGCCAGAGGAGACTTTTTAAGCCATTCCCAGCTTTGGCAAAGACAGAGGCTCAGCAGAGCCAGGGGCTGCACCGACATGAGGGTGTGTTGGGAGGAGAAGAGCTGTTTTTCTCACTTTGCAGGGGGAAGAAGGCAAAAGGAAGGTCCTTTTGCAGGGAGCATGGATCACCCTGTCACAGCCCAAAGGTGCTGGCAGGGCATCTTGGTGCAGGTTTGCCCACCCCAAGCCTGGTGCGTTGGCCCCGGGGAAGAAGGAGCAGGCGTCCTGTGTCTGGCAGCATCTGCCTGTCCTGGGTCCCTGCCTGCACTGCAGTGGGGTTTTGGGGGGCTAATGGCTCCATCCCCAGGGGAGGGGGCTCAGGGACATTTGAGCCCTGTGATTTTTTTCCCTGGGTTTCCCAAGGAGCTGGGGCTGAAGCCAAGCCCTCAGAGAGGAGCCAGGTCCCACCAGCATCCCGCAAACGGAGACAGGGAAGAGGCTCAAAGCAGTGCCTGGGTGAGGGGCTGCACCCCGACCCAAAAATCCCCCAGGAAAGACCTTCCCAGCCCCAGCAGTGCTTCCACCTTCTCCCCGCCACCAAGATCCCCCCCAGCTCCCCAGGGCCAGGGGTGCCCCGGGGTGGCCGGAGCTCCTCACTTTTGGGTGATTGCAATGGGAGCGTGTTTCATCGCTGCAAATTAAAGCTCTGATTCAACGAGGCCGTGACTCACCCCCTCGCCATCCAGCAAGCGCATAATCGCTGGCGTTGCTCATCTGCTTAAAATACCTGAAGCTCGGGGTCCCCCATGGCCCCGGGGCTGGTGACTTGACCAGGCCACCATGCTGCAGGGGTTCCCCCACCTTGCTGAGGGGTCCCTGGGCAAGATGAGGTGGCCGGGGATGCCACGGTGCCCGTGGCAGTGCAGGTTGGGTGGGTGCGTGCCATCCTTGCACCCCCCGTGGGGTTCGGGGTGGCTCATCCCCGGGGCAGCGGAGCTGGTGGGGAGACCCTGAAGCAGGAGGGTTTGGCAAGAATGGACAAAGCCAGACCTTGGCTCTGTCCTCACCGGAGGAGAGCAGCAGTTTTGCCATCCCAGCCCAAGGGGTGGGAGCACGGAGAGGTGTTGGCCGCAGCCCAGAAGCCGGGTGATGGCCACCCATCCTGGGCACAGAGGGGAAAGCAGGAGTCTGCGGCAACCCCAGGCTGCTGCCCGAGCATCTCGCCTGCCCCACGTGCCTGCGAGCATCACGTGCAGCCGCCCTCTTGATTTCGATCATACCTTTAACGCGAGAACTCACCAAACCGAGGCATTTCCAGGATATTCTTGTTTCTGTCTTAAAGGGTGAGTAACTTTTTTTAATGAGGGAGGACTAATGATCCCTCCAGGGATGGGCTGTCACCGCTGAGCAACTGCCAAAGCACACACAGCACCGAGGCCCGAGGCCAGGGGGTGGACGGGCCCTGGCGCGTGCCCCCGGCCCTGCGGTCCTGGCAGCGATGCCTTTTGCCCCTGTGCGGCCCCCCCCTGTGCCCCGAACCCTCCCCAGCTCCCCCTGCTCCCTCCCAAAGCACATTGAGGCCTTGGTGGTGGCACCAAGGACAGGGAGAACGGAGGGACCCTGAGCGGGATGACCTTGTCCCTGCACACGCGTGTGCTGAGGTGTTTATTCCCCTTCCCGTAACCCCCATTTGTGGGGATTAAAGAGCTCCTGCCCCTGCAGCTGCAGGAATCTGCCCCAGCCAGGATGGCTGGGCTACCCCCTGCCTCAGTTTCCCCCTGCGTGGTCTGCCACAAAGCCCAGGTTTGCAGCGAGGGGCAGGGGGAGAGCAAAAAGGACCCCACAGCCCCGCAGCGCTGCACGAGTGGAGAGGACCGAGACCCCTCGGGAAATGCCATGAAATCACACCCGTCGTCGCCGGCTCCGGGCTCAGCAGCCACCCAAAGCGGAGGTCCCGGCTGGCTTCCCGGCTTTCCCAAGAGGAACATTAGCAGGGCAGCCAGTGCAGCGATGCCAAGCAGCTGGTGAGCGATGGGACGGGGTGTGCTGGAGCTGCCACTACCCGCAGCCACGCTCGGGTGTCACCCAGGGCCCAAAAACCTAAAGCGAAGGGACCAGCTGCGTTCTCTACCAGGCTCAAATTAGTGGCATTAAGACGGGTTGTCCCTTGCCATGGCTTTAAAAGCACAAGTCATGCCAAGCAAAATAGCATGTGGTGTCACTGGGAAGCCACTGAGCCTGGGACATGCAGGTCGCTGTTCCTGCCGTGAGGGGACCGGGGGGGACAGGGACCTCCCTGGCTGGTGACACCCTGGGCAGCTACGAGGGGGCAGCTCAATCCCTGCCCAGCTCTGGGGCCACATCAGTGCCGTGTCCCCCTCCTCATGCCCCGGCAGTGCCGTGTCCCCCCCTGCGCTCCCCAGGCAGCATTTTTCAGCAGCCGGGGGAGGTGACGGGTGCCATTCCTCAGCTTTGTGTCATCCAACAGTAATAATACCCTGCACTCCCTTTCATCTCAGGGCTTCCAAGGTGGCTGTCTCTGGGACGAGTGCATCCCAGCATCATCACTTATCTTTAATTCCAGGAGGCAGCCAGGGATGCGGTGGGGTCTGGGAGTCCCAGTCAGTGACATGGGGACCCTGGGCTGAGAGCAGACAGTGATACCCCTCGCCCTGGGCAGTGAACACAGGTGCTCACCGTGCAGCCGCACGACCTGCGACGCTGAATTTGGCCTTGCTGTGGCCACTTGGGGCCACGGAGCCAGCTAGTGGCACAGCCCCAGGGACACGGGTCTCCCGGCAGCGAGGGTCCGGGGGCAGAGAGCAGCAGTGGCACTTCTGGGATGGGCTGTGCAGGAGTGAGCGGGGCTGGATGTGGATGAGAGCGACTGGGAGGTGTCCGGGAGCAGTGTTTGCTGAGGGAGGCTTTGGACACGGCCGATGAGAAGGGCTCCAACTCCTAAACCCACAGCGGGCACGGAGAGGCAGCGTGTGCATGGGGGTGGCAGCACGTGCTTGGGGACAGCGGCATGTGTGTGGGGACAGCGGCACATGTGCATGGGACAGTGGGCTTTTGCACGAAGATGGTGGCATGTGTGCAGGGGGATGGCAGGCAAATGCACGGGGATGGCAGACAAATGCACAAGGATGGCTGGCACCTGTACGGGGACAGCCTGTGTCTGCATGGG
The DNA here is from genome assembly GCF_947461875.1 of Haliaeetus albicilla. NCBI lineage: Eukaryota > Metazoa > Chordata > Aves > Accipitriformes > Accipitridae > Haliaeetus > Haliaeetus albicilla. Next base: position 4,835,161 of record NC_091498.1, on the reverse strand, counting down.
GATGGCTGGTGTGTGCGCACGGGGCAGCCCGGGCATGCACAGAGATGGCCGGTGCATGCACGGAACAGCCAGCATGTGCACGGGGACAGCTGTCGTGGGCATGGGGACAGCCAGTATGTGCACAGGGACAGCCCGTATGTGCACAGGGACAGCCTGGGACATGGTTGGCATGTGCACAGTGGCGATGTCGGGGGCGGCTGCCATGGGAGCAGGGCAGGAGGAATGCCCCCACGCCAACGGGGCGCGTTGCTGCTCCCCTGGGGCGACACTGGGTGACGTTGGTGGCTCCAGCAGAAGGGCTTGGTTTCTCCTGCTTGCTCAGGGAGATGGCACACACCCTACTTAATGGCGGGTGGGACGGAGCTGGTCCCACGCGGGTCAGGGAGTCCCCGAGGTCTTTCTTCACCTCCAGGTTGGGCTTTCACCCCCTGCCCTACTCCCCCAGCTCCTCCAACCCTTTTCCCCCCAACTTACCCACTGAGCAGCCCATGACAGGCCCCTGCCCCTCTCCATACCCCTGGCAGTGGGGTGCCCTGTTCCTCTCCGTGCACACGCCGGGGCATGTCCCAGCTCCTCCCTGGGTGATTTCCCGGCAGGGTGAAGCCGGTGTCCCCCGGGCAGAAGCAGGATGCTGCCAAGCCCAGATCTATGGGCCAAGCAGGGCCACGGCATCCCCGAGCCCCCATCCCCCTGGCCAGCCCCTGGCCCACCTTCACAACCCCAAAGGGGCTTTGCAACCCTCGTGCCATCACCCGGGAGGCAGGATCCGCCCGTGTTTCACCCCAAGACGGTGATTATTCCTTAATTGCCAACAAAACAAACAAATAAAGCCCGGGCTGGCCCTTGCTGAGCTGGAAGGAAACAGCCTCGGTGCCATTCCCAGCCCAGGGTTCACTGCCGGTGGCTCTTTGAGATAATCATTTGGTGATGGACATTAACGAGCAGCTCAGCCAGTCCTGCTGGAGCGCGTCAGCTCTTTTTAATGGGCCAATGTTTTCTCCGGAGCCATCAGCACGCCTGTCCCTCTCAGCCCGGGGAGCACCGGCATGTATCTCCCAACTCATCACCAGGCCACCGGCTCATCCCCCAAGGATCTGCAGCACCTTGTTCACCCCATCAGCTCCGCGGCCACATCCTGCCCCACTGCCCAGGGGTGCCACGGCTGGTGGGGTCCCCCAAACTGCCCTGCCTGTGGGGTGCTCACCACCCAGCCAGACCTTCCTCCTGTGCCCGAATCCCCCCAGTTGGACCCCCCAGGACAGGCAAGTAGGATGGATCCTGATCCCTAAAGCCATTTGCCCCTCTCAACATCTTGGGAAACTCTTCCTGATCTGGTTCTTTTGCTGACAGAATGAAAGGGGTTTTGCAATGGGAGGCAGCTGCCTGATTTTTTATTAAGCTCCTTGGAAAATCACTTTCCAGCAGGGATCCCCTCCTCCTGTGCCCCAATTTGGAGCCTTGCAGGGAGTAACCAGGAGCAGCATTTAATCCCAGTGGAGATGCCTGATGGAGCTACACAATGACACTGACAGGATTCAGAGAGCAAAACCCCACAGCATGAGGAGCGTCCCCACACAGGGACCCCGGCGGAGGGGACGCCAGCCTCCCATGGGAATCCCTCAGGCTGGTGGTGCATCACGGAATGGGGAGGATTTCAGAGGATACCAGGGCTCAGGGCACCCCCTTGCCTCCTCTCCCCTCCAACCCAGCTGTGGGTGCTCCTAAACACCTCATTTCCCCCAAATCCAAATCCCCCCATCACTAAGTTACTCTTTCCACAGCCAGGTCCAGCTTCCAGCAGCAGACCCCTGGGATACGGGAGAGGACAACCTGCCACCATAGAGCCTCAGCTTCAGAGACAGACTTTGCAGCTTGGAAGAGCTCTGCAATGGCCTCCCTGAAGCAAAATGCCCCAGGCTGGGGGTCTGGGGGTTTTCAGGGGTGCTTTTGCAATAATTCCCTGTGAGGGTATAAACATAAATCAGTGCTGGCTCGTTCCTTGGCCCAGCTTTTAAGGATGGATCCCAGCTCCAAGCAGGAACCGAGGAAATGGGAGCAGTGACTGCTGATGGGGAGCCTGGAGTCATGCCTGTCCATCTGCGGGACCGCAGGGCATCGGGCACTGGCTCAGCGGGGAGGCACCTCCTGGAAATGTCTGCAGGGTTAAATGCCGCAGAGAAATGAGCTCTTTAAAGTGATGGGAATTGTTGGGATGAAAGGAAATGGGCGGCTGGTGGCTTGGGACACAGCTGGCCGGAGGAGGAGGCGGTGGCTCGACCAGCAGCGGGGCCACGCGGTGGGTTTTAGGGGCTGGGGTTGAACTCTGGGGGCTGGGAGTACCTGGCATCAGCCTCCTGAGCCGGTGGGCTCCATCACCCCGGGGTGTCACCCTGTGTCTCCTGGGTGCCAGAGCTCCCTGCAGCTGGCTGGCGCAGTGGGTCCCTGGGGAGAGAGGGTCCTGGGGAGGGGGGTGTCCGGCTGGGGGGCTTTGGGCTGTGGGGTGCCAGGCTATGGTGTATCAATGGGGTATCAGACCTTGGGGCATCAATGGGACACGAGGACACGGAGCATCAATGGGGCATCAGGACGTGGGGTGTCAGTGGGGTACCAGGGCACGGGGCATCAATGGGGCATCAGGACTTGGGGTATCAGTGCGGTATCAGACCGTGGAGCATCAATGGATACCAGGCCGTTGGGCAGCAATGGGGCACCAGGGCACGGGGCATCAATGGGCATCAATGGGGTGTCCCTTTAACCCGCGCCCCGCCCCGACCAATCACCGCCGGGATTCCCGCACGCAGCGAGCCGCGCCAGAGGGGCGGGGCTCCACCAGCCTGTCCCGCCCCCTCTACCCTTCGTCCCGCCTCTTTCCCTCCTCCCTCCTCTGATTGGCTTCTAACCCAGCCCCTCTTTTCCTCCTGGGCCTATGAAAGCGCCAGAGAGGCGGCGAGGCCGGGCAGGGATTGGCGGCGGGGCCGGGCCAATGGGGGCGCGGCCGCGGGGCCTATATAAAGGGGCGGCCGGGCGCGTGCCAGCGCAGTCCTCCGCGTAGCCGGTGGCGGGCGGGGAGCGGCGCGGGCCGGGCCGGTTCGTTGCAGCGTTTCCCACCCCCCGCTCCGGGCACCGACCGCTCCTCCCCGCCTCCGCCCCTCGGGGAACGGCCCTCAGCACCACCTTTTTTTTTTTTTTTCCTTCCCCCTCTCCTCGCCTTTTTCCCCCCTTTTTTATTTTTTCCCTTCAAATTTTCCTCCCGTTTCTCCTCCCAACCCGGCACTTCCGGCTGGTTTCCGGGCCGTTTCCGGGTGACTCGACCTCCTCTTCCGGTGGCTTTTCGGCTGCGGCGGCGGGGAGGGGAGGGGGGGGGAAGAGGAGGAGGAGGAGGAGGAAGGCGATGCTGCCGGTGGCGGGGCCCGTTGCGGGCCCTTCGGAGCAGCGCGGCGGCCGCTTCAGCGTCCTGACCTGGGAGCAGGTGCAGCGGCTGGACCAGATCCTGGGCGAGGCCGTCCCCATCCACGGCCGTGGAAACTTCCCCACGCTCTCCGTGAGGCCCCGCACCATCGTCCAGGTGAGGCCCAGGGGGATTGGGGGGGGGGATAAGGAGTTGGGGGGGGCAGGTTTCGCCGCCTCGTTGGACTCTGCCCCGCTCCCGCGGGGGTCAGGGTGAAAATAAAAGTGCTGAGGCAGCGGTAACCGGCACGCCGGGCCCTGAGCCAGCCCCCCCGGGCACCCTCTGCCCCCCCCCCCCCCGGTGAGCTGAGGGCAGAGCTCCCGGCCCGCACGGTGCGGGTGTTCCCCCGGGGGGGGGGTGTCAGGGAGCCGACCCCCATCGTCCCAGGGGTGCTGGGTTAGCCCTGCTTCCCCATCCCGGGGGGGTCTCGGTGGGGCTGGTTGGGGTTTGCTTGGCCTGGGGGGGGCTGCCTGCTTGCTGCCTGTGTTCTGCCCGCAGTCGTAGAAATGTATAAAGCTGGAAGGAGTCTCCTGAAAAAACAGCTTTCTCTAGAAAAAAAAAAAAATCCCCTGCGTGTAAAATTCGTGCCTGAACCCCGAAGCCACTGCAGCTTGTGCCATGGATCCCGCTGTGCTTCCTCCCATCCCGTGGTCCTCCTCCTTTTAGAGTGGCTTTGGTGCCCCAAGAGCTGCAAAATGGGGGGGGTGGCCAAGACGAAGTGGCTTTTTTGGAGCTGCTGCCACGAAATGGCTTCGTGCTGGTGGACATGTTGGGCTTGTGCGTTGTAAGAGGCAGTTATTAATTGAAAAGCTAGATCAAATGTCAGTGTCCTTTGATTCTTGTCACACTGACTGTATCTTCCAGAGCCTGCCTAAGACTTCATCTTGTTGAAGAGTTCCTGTTAGTTTAACCATAAAGTAATAACTGTGTTTAATATTAAACTAACAATGTAGTTCAAATAAGCTGATGCATATTCATGTTTGGGAGGCAACTTCATTCCTCAGTAATGACTCATCAAATGTAAAATCGGGCATGTTAGCTTCTAATTAAAAAGGCTATTCACAAAGCTAAAACCAAACTGGCTTTCACAATAAGCTAATCACTAGGATTTTGAAGCCTCAGCTGCTTGAGAAATATTTCTACTTAAGCCTGGAAAATGGAAAGGTGACATTCGAAAGACACTCCACTGTGCGAAAGCCTCCGCTGATTTCAAATTCCTCGAGTTCTGCTGCATCTGTTGGGGGCAGAAGTGCTAAATGTTGGCTGCTAAAGCTTTTAAACTGAAGGACAGATGAGGGCTACTGTCAGGACACTGCCCTTGGGTTGTGCAAGACCAGCGAAGCTCGGTGCTGCTAAAAGCCCGGCGTGGTGCAGCATCAAATGTTCCACCAGTTATTACTGTTTGATTCCACGAAACTGAAGTATTTTGGTGTCAGAGCTGCTGAAAAGGATGTTGCCACTAGCAACTTCAAACACTAAACTGAGGGCTGTAATTCTGACCAGCCGTGCTGGCAGACCCTGTATTTAGGGCTGACTAATCTGAAACAAGTAACCTAAAAGGCAGTTATTTATTGCATGCTCTTGTTGTTGTGGGAGGTGGGAAGCGGCAGGTCAGGACGCAGGCAGGGTTTGCTCCCGCCTGGCTGTCAGAGTCAATTATCTGAACCACACGTAACGTGAGGTACTGTTTTGGGAAGCAGGTCAGCAGCTGCCTAACCCTCTAAATATTCAACCCTCTGGGGAAAAAAACCACATACCTGAACCCATCAGCTGGAGCTGGGGAGATGTGCTTCAGGTTGAGACTGGTAGGCTGAAGCTTGCTGTCCTCGGGGAAGCAGCAAGGCTCTCGGCTCCCTGGTGCTCTGCAGGTTGGAGCTTTTTTGGGTGATTTGGGACAAGACTGACTTGAGCAGTTGGATGAGGTGGTTTCCCCCCCCCCCCCCCTTCCGAATACATCTCGCATGGGAGGACCTGTAAACCTGGGGGGAGCTCCAGTAAGCCTGAAGCTTATGGTTCTGAAATGCTGCACCCAGAAAGGGGTTAAGCAGATATTCTTTGGGGCTAGGAAATTAATCTGGAATGAGATCTTCTCCAAGCACTGGTCCTAGCTCTGCATCTAACACTTTTGTGACCTATATCTTGTCTCTCTAAGCCTAATAGCACAAAACTCTTAACTCTACAAGTAGTGCTGGAGCTGTGCCTGGGGTGAGTGGCTCCAGTGACTGATCAGTTGGCAACAAATGGGCACCAGGAACTCCCCTGGATTGACTGCGTGATATTTGTGCTATATGGGGGAGTAACCCTGGGTCTCTTCTAGGAGTAAATGCAGTTTTCAGGCTATCTGCCTTTGAAAACAACTGCTTTCATGGCTGCATTGGATGTGCTGGGGGGGACTTGGGACTTCCGATGGTGAATAGCTCACTGGTTAACTGTTGCCTGACATGTGACTGTCACCATTCAGTTGGCAAGGAGCCCAGGCACATTTCTAGCCTGAGCAAGAGTGGCTCATGTCAGGGAGTAGCAGGGGAAACTCCAGCAGAGAAGCTCCATCATGAGATTTAACAACCTTCAAGTTTAAAAAACATTTATCGGTTTGTGCCAAGATATTTTCTGTTTGCAAGGGCACCTCAGGGCAGCAGAAGCTCACTGGTGTGGCCTCAGCTTGGTCACCAAGAGGCCTGTGACATGCTAAGGGTTGCATACTGCAGTTGTCCACCTCTTATGTATTGTTTTTTCTAAACAAAACTCATGGAGGGGCTGTTTTATAGCTGCTGAGACTCAATGGAGCTGCAACGCTCTGATGTTCCCCCCCAGAACTGGCTGCTCTGGGCCACGTCAACCAAGCATGGCTTTTGGTCCCTCTGATAAAGTTTTTAATTTTAGTGGGGCCTCTCAAACTAGGACAGCCTCGCAGGGCTGAATAGCCCAGTCAGACTGGCTTCTAGTGATATAATTTGTCCATTTGTATCCCAAGCTTAGGCTCTTTCAAGCTCTAGCCTTGCTTCAAGCACCTGGTGAGCAGGCTGGCTAGCTGGGACTCACAGGACAGTGGGTAATTGCTGGAGAGAAACATGAAAGCAGGATGAGAGATGTGAAGAGCTTCTGGTGGAAGATATGAACTTAATCTTCCTGGGATCTTTGAGCTCAGTTAAACTCAAATTATAACCTGGTGTCCAGATAGTTTATTTTATGGTCTTGGGGTTATTTCAGCCTCCTGCATGTTAAGTAATCAGGCAAGTGATTCAGCTTCACTCTAAATGAACAAAGCTTTGGAGGTACTGGTGGGTGTGCCAGGACTGAGCAGGCAGCATTAAAATCACCGGAGTAACACCCGTAAGATGAAAGCTGCCTCTTGTGCTTGATAGCATGCCAAGTTCAGCACGAAGCTCTGACACACTGGAAATTGTTAGGATACACTTACTAGTTAGGACATGAACTTGCATACGCCTGGCTGGGGCTTTTGAGCAGTTCTGGCATCTTGATTTGCCTTTAATGAATCTTGACAGGCAAAGGGGATGGCTAAAAGCAGTGAGCCACCCTGATTAAATCAGCAGGGACTGCTGCAGACTGTGCTGCCGCCTTGTATTTGGAGTCGTTTCTGGATCGGCTGGTCTTGGCTTGCTGACTGGAGAGGCTGACTGCAACTGTGGGGGGGTGAAGGGGGCAGAGGATGCCCCAAAGAATGGGTTCAGATAACCTCTCCGCTTTGGTGGGGGGAAGGAAGAGCAAACAGCTGTACTGGAAGCAGAAACATCTGTTTGTGTGCAGTAAGAGCCCTCTAATGCAAGGGAATAAGTAAAGGAGAGCCACCCCCAGCTGCTGGTGAGATTCTGGATGCTTTCCAAAGTGACCTATTTCTAATGGATTAGCTTTTTATTTCGCTGTCTTGCACTGGAGTGACCCATATAAGCACAGGGAGTGAATCCTGCTGCTGTATCCAGGCTGCTCCAAGAATGCTTTCTTGCTTCTCACCGACTCTCTTTGTATCTCAGGTTGTCCGTAGTCGCTTGGAGAAGAAAGGAATTGCAGTCCATAATGTAAGGTTGAATGGCTCAGCAGCTAGTCACGTTCTACATCAAGACAGTGGCTTGGGCTACAAAGACCTAGATCTCATCTTCGGTGTAGATCTGAAGACTGAAGATGTCTTCCAGCTTGTTAAAGATGTGGTCATGGACTGCCTTCTTGACTTCCTCCCAGAAGGTGTCAACAAAGACAAGATCACCCCCATGACTCTGAAGGAGGCGTACGTGCAGAAGCTTGTGAAGGTGTGCAACGAAACCGACCGCTGGAGCCTCATATCGCTCTCCAACAACAGCGGGAAGAACGTGGAACTCAAATTCGTGGACTCTCTCAGGCGGCAGTTCGAGTTCAGTGTGGACTCCTTCCAGATCATCCTGGATTCGCTTCTGCTGTTTGGGGAGTGTTCAGAGAACCCCATGGCTGAGAACTTCCACCCCACGGTCACTGGGGAGAGCATGTACGGGGACTTTGAGGAGGCAATGGACCATCTCCGGAACAGGGTCATCGCCACGAGAAACCCAGAGGAGATCAGAGGTGGGGGGCTTCTGAAATACTGCAACCTCTTGGTGAGGGGGTTTAAGCCCAAATCGGAAGTGGATATGAAGGCACTACAGAGATACATGTGCTCCAGGTTTTTCATAGACTTCTCTGACATCGGTGAGCAGCAGAGGAAGCTGGAGTGCTACCTTCAGAGCCACTTTGTTGGGATGGAGAGCAAAAGATATGACTATTTGATGACCCTCCACAGGGTGGTCAATGAGAGCACAGTCTGCCTTATGGGACACGAAAGGAGGCAGACCCTGAACCTCATTGCCATGCTGGCTGTGAGAGTCCTGGCTGAGCAGAACATCATCCCCACGGTCACAAACGTTACCTGCTACTACCAGCCAGCTCCTTATGTCAGTGAAATAAACTTCAACTACTATGTCACCCACGTGCAGCCCTTCCTGCCTTGCAATCAGTCTTACCCAACGTGGCTTCCCTGTAACTGAGCCAGGACAAACTTCAGGGTCTGTCCTCCAAGGTACTTTCTTGCCTTGGGGAGTGGGGAGGGTGGGGGGCAAAAAAAAAAACAAAACCACAAAACACAAAAACAACAAACAATACCTTCCTAGAACTGCAACAAAAGGCAACTTCCTGGACTCTTGCTTGAGTGTCTTGTTCCTGGGATTGTTGGAACGAGGCCTGTCTGCTGTACACTGTGATGGGAAGTGCAGTGTTATGGAAACTAGATAACTTGGACGTTTACAGGAAGACTCAATTGCTTATTGAATTCTGGAGGCAATGGGGGAGGGTTGGGGGTGTGTGAGGGGAGATTGTAGAATTACGCTAAGGTAGAGCTGCGCTGCCCTGAAATGGATCTGAATTGGGTTCTTTTTTTTTTAGTGCGGGAGGTGTTATGGGTGTGCAGACTTGTGGTTTCTGAAGATAGAAGCCAGAGTGGCTAATTCCTTTGAAGGACCAAAGAATCCTGTTTAAGTGCCTGTAACAATATAAACACAACTGTACTGTAAACCTTATTTTTTTGCAGGGGCTGACATCCCAAGAGCTTGAGTGGGGATGTCTGAAGAGGAAAATGTTTCTGTTGGGGGGGTGGGGAGGGTCGTAAGATCATTTCTAGTAACCTTGCTGAAGCAAGAATGGGATCGCAGGTTACATGTTGCTGAGGTTTTTTTGGCATGGCTTGCTGCCTATGAAGGACCAGCTGTAGCAAATAGCTGTCAAAGTGGAGTTGCATAAACAGGGGTGGGCTTTGAATGACTCTGTGTAAATGCCTAAAACTGGGGACACTGGGGTGGGGGGGGAGTGCATGGTGGAAAATGCTGTGCAGAGCTTTATGGAGAAAAGGCAGCAGGGACCTACGTACAAATTTACTCAAGCTCCCAAGTCTGCAGTGCCAAAATGTAACTGTGTACATAAATGATGAGGCAGAAGATCTGTCCAGGAGCCTGCCCCAGGCTACCATACCTAATCGTGTATTTTCTAGGGGAATTTGAAATGCTGCTTATTTTTTTTTTTGTTTGGCATGCAGTGTGGTTTTAATGCACAAAGCCAGAGGCCAGCTGGGTTATCTGGGAAGATGAGGCTTGTCCTTTGAAGCACAAAACTGACTAGTGAACTAGTTGGTATCTCCAGCTGTTGCTGTGATGGGGGCTGGAGCCCGTGTCCTTCTAAGAGATAGGCAGACCTCTTTCAGACTCTAGTCTCCTATGGCTGGAGATCTTCCCTCTGCCCTTGGGCAGGTCCTATCTTCAAAAGCAACCTATTTCCAGCTATGTGATTCCACATGTGAGCCACTGATAGCATTTGAAATTCATTCTCTAGCTAGAAATGGAGCTTGGGGCGGGGGGAGTTGTGCAAAAGTCAGTTGGCCTTAGGAAAAAGTATGTCTTCTCTAAACAAACCCTCTTGTGTCTTGAGGGTTTGGCTCTCTTAGTCAAATGTGGCTTTGAAGTTGTTGGGTGTCTAGAGCACAAGCAGGCTTTCACTGAGGTGCCTGGATTGCCATGCCCTTTCTCGTGAAACATCATCTCAGACTTAACTATGCACGGAGGGAGAGGTGGGTGAGCAAGCAGGTGCTCCCTAGAGATGCTGCTCTGGAAACACCGTGACTTCATGGTGCTTCCTCTGAGATTGACATACTTGAGTATCTTTAACTTGTGGGGTTTTTTGTTTTTGTTTTTTTTTGTTTGTGACGAAACTGTAATAGCTGGGCAGATTGAACACTCTAATAAAGACTAGATCCTTGGAATGTGTATAGCCAGATTGCTACCTTTTTTGGGGTAGGGGAGATGTGGAGTGGGCGTAAGGGGTGGGAGGGGAGTGATGTGGGGGCTCTTACACTTAACATGAACTAACCAATTTGAAATTGGTCCAGCTTTGCTTCCTATCCAGTCAGAGCTGAAGTGTCACTAACAATGTAGTTATTACAGGTTTAACTGCCTTCCCGTAGAACAGCTTTGTCTTCACGGACAAGGCTGGTGTATAGACTCTGCCACAGCTCGGTAACAGCCTGGTGCCCAGAGCCTAATCAGTGTGGTAGGAGCTTGAGATTTTCCAGTGCAAGGTAAAACTGATTAAGGGCTGCTTTTGAGATCCTAAGTATGCCACCTTCATGGCTTCAAGGAAAGATTATTTTTTTTCTTGCATTTTAAACTTCAGATGAACATAGGTGACGTGTAGCATGCTTTTTTTACAGGCTGCTTACCCTCTACCCACAGACACATAGACGCACTAAACTGAGATTCCCTCCTTCCCTTTAAGATGCAAAAAGATTCCCTACAGCCAACAGCTCGACAGGGCAACTTATGTTGAGATTGCACTTTTGATTTACAGAGTGTGTGTGGTGGGACTCTTGAGAATGGGTTGAATCTGAATTTTTCTAGACCTTGCAGTGATACTGTGCTGCCTCCTGTGAGGGGGCAATTGGAAGATTCCAGTAGCTTGAATGGCACTTGATTTTGTTTTAAATGTCTTTTTTTTCCTACACCTGTATCACCTGTCATGCGATGGGCTTGACATAGACTCACTAGATTCTTTAGAATCTGTTACAAATAAATACAGTGTATTCAAATTTGTTGGATTTTTTTTATTTGCTTGTCCATCCGGGTAGTGTGGTATTGAGATGGCTGACCCTACTCCCACCAAAAACCAGGTTCTGAACCAACTGGTCACTTCAAGAGGAACGAGCTGAGATCCTGGTTCTGGACGTGGTCGAATGCTACGGAGCCTGGGAAGCATGTAGCTGTTGGCAGGTCACCCCTGTGGCCGAGGGAGGTTTCTATTTATAATGCTGTTCTTTAGTGTTGTGCATCTTCCCTTTTCCTGGTGGCTCCTCAAGTTGCTGGTGGGGGAGGGTGGCCCGGTTTGGCAGCCTGCTCGGTGTCGGTGGGGATCGGAGGTCCCTGCTGTTGGGGACAGTACTGGGAGACTCTTGCTGGTGGCTTTCCATGACTTTCTCACCTGCTGATGGTCCTGAACAGCAAAAGGTTGCTTGAGTAATTGAGACTTGCTTGTTTTGTGTGGCTGACCCACCTGCAAAGTGGGCCCTCTTGGAAAGGGGAGTGTAAGAGGCTCTGAAAGGTTTATCTTCCAAAAAAAAGCTTGGATCTGCTGATGTTCAGGCCATGGGATGGCTGGAAGCTGGCTGCCTGTAGCTGGGTGCAAGCTCCTCTGAGTCTGGCTGCCCTCCAGCCCAAGATGAAGTTTCACTTCCCCTTGTCAAGCTACAGGCAGTTCTGGTTCCACTGCAGCAATTGAGCTGATAACATGCCAGTCCCTCTTTGGGACAAATTTGCTGGCTCTGCATCTCCAAATTTTTACAGTCTGGGGCCAAGCTTCCCTCTGACAACAGATCTGGGTTGTTCTTGCTGGGCTGGCACCATGTAGGACCATGTCTCCATCGCCTGCTCGAGTAGGACTTTGCTCTTGCAGAGCTGATTTCTCTCTAAACCTGTTGGCAGCAAGATGGGATGCTTGCCTCTTGCTGGCACACAACCCAGCGTGAAGCTTCTGCCTTCCCTGAGCGTGTCTCGCGTATGGGAGTGGCTCTAAAAATATCTGCTTAGTTTGTCAGCTGTCTTGCCAGTGCCAGTGGTCGGTCCTGACGATGGCTGCTGATGCTCTGGTGAATAAGCTGCCTCTGGATTTGTGACCCTGAGCAGAGCAGCAAAAGCCCTGACAGAGTCGGCTTGTCATTGTTGGAGCGGATCAGACTATACAAAAGGATGTTCGTGGAAAGTACTAGTTGTGATCAGAAAGGAGCTATCAATGTTTACAACTGAGATTTGGATCCCTCTTTTGTTAATTGTCAAATAAAAAAAAACAACATATATTTTCTCACAGCCAGTAGTCTGTCATTATTTTTCTCTTTGAACAGAGGGTGATGGACAAGTCAGGATGTGCCCGAGTATCTGGTGGATGAGATTTGGCCGCTAGTGATGGGTGTGTTGGTGTGCGCTGGGTGCCTGAGAGCTTCTCTCAGCCTTGGCTCTAGAGCTTTGCTCCGAGGAAAGACGTGTGTTGGGCTGGCTGTGGCTCTGCCCCAGCAATTCCCTATATTTAGACCACTGGTGTTATGGCAATGGCAGCCTGCTCTGGGTTATGCTGGCAGTGCCCAGCTCGGATAACTGGAGTCAGGAGTGGAGAAGCCCACGCTGCGGTCGGCGTGGGAGCACGGCAGTACCGTACGGCACATGCCCTGCAGCACCTCTGCAAAGGGCTGGTGCATGATCGATGCCTTGAGATGCATCCAAAAATACTTAGCGTTGTATCAGCTAGATCACTTCCAGGGCTTGCGATGCAGGGTTTACATCTGCAGACCTGCCCACAGCAGCTTTTCTCCTGGAAGGACAGCTGGCTGAGCTCCAAAATCACTGAAATGGGCAGAATTTGCCTTGAATCTCCAGAATGCAAGAAGTGTCTTGCTCCAACCTTCCTGCTTTCAGCTGTCCTTAATCTGTCAGCTCAATGCCGAGGGTGGCACCATCTATATCCAGGCGGGTAGCTAGACCTAGCGTGGCGTTCAAATTGTATGTCTTTCTAATTAGCCTTTCTTGTGTAGTATGCCAGGGTTTCTACCCAGCTGCCCTCCTCCTCAGTAGCCGCTCGGGCAGCGCGGGTGTTAACTCTGCTATTTGAGATCCTGCAGAATGAGAGAACAGTCTGTCTGTACGGCTCCTCTTTCCATTTATAGCTGTGTTTAGGCGATCCAGCACACGGACCCTTGTGCTCTGACGCCTGGTGCCAAGCACGAGACAAATGCTGCATTGATATGTACATACTGGGAGGGCAGCTTGCTCTCGGCGGGGCCGTGGCAGCGGGGTTGGGACGGAGCTAAGCTGCCGGAGGATGGCACAAACTCGGTCCCCTTTGCTGCGGTCCTGAGCCCTGGGGGAGCAGCTGAGCCTTGCAGGGGGGGAGTGAAGGCTGATAGTGAGAAATGTGCAGCGTGCAACTTGGGCTCTGTCATTGAACCCTCCTATCTTATCTCCTGGCCCTGGTTGCTGTCTGTTGGAGGTTCTGGTTCAGGCTTTTGTATTACAAATAGGATTTCAGCTCATGTTAGAGCGGGTGTGGAGGTGGAGGAGCGTTTAAAAGGCTTTTTTTGTTGTTGTTGTTCTATGCATGGGACATTTGCCCTGTTCAGCTCCAAATGCATTTTGCTGCAGACCTTTTGGCTAGCGGCAAGGAGGTGCAGTGGGAAGCTCCGTGAATCCTCTGGGTTGACCACCTTCCCCCACCTCTGACTTCTTGCATCCAGCCTCAGATCAGAAGCTCAGGTGTTCCCTTCCCTCCTGAGCCATCGCAAGAAGAGATCAGCTTGTGCAGAGCCTCTCGCCTGCTTAACCTAGGACAGCGGTCCGGCTTCCCCCAAAAAACCCACATGCTTCTGCAAAAACTAACGCCAGCTTGCCAGGTGCCTGCTCTTCCCCGTTCCTTCTCTTCTAGCAGCTCCTGCTTTGGTGGAGCAAGCCGTGGTGTCAGCCGTAGCCGATGAGAGCTGCACGTGTGCCAAGCGCCCGGCTGCTGCTCGGGTGGAAGCTGCGGTTGGTTTGCTGCTCCTTCGTCTGGGTGGATCTCCGTGCCTGGCTGCCCATTTCAGCTTGTAGAAACTTGATGGCTCTGACAAATTTGATTGAAATCATCTGTTGGCATCCCAAGTTATTAAAGGGAATGACTGACAGCCATTGCAAAGTCATGTTTTCTTAGGAAAGGAGGAGAAAAAGTCAATCTGCAGCCTCCAGCTGCTGCACGACTGAGCCCTGAGATGGGCCAAGGATGGGGTGTCCTTGCACCCCCCTACCCCAACCCACTGTGTGTCCCTTCAGCGATGCCAAGAGGAAACAATGGCATTTCCAGGAGAAAAGAGGACTTGTAGGTGGGGCCGTGGTTTTGGAGACAGGCATTGGGCTGGAGCAGTGCCGGGAGAGGCGCAGGGCGATGCGTAATGTGTTATCTCTCTCCCCGTACAAGCGAGAACATGCATTTTCACTCTTTAAGAGCTCACATTGTTCTTCCAGAGTGTCGTAGCCTGTTCCCACCTCTCCTGCCTGGCCAGGAGGTTTCTCTTTGGTGACAGATGGGACCTCTCTCTTCAGGGCAGCTCTGCACGGGGCCAGCTGTCCGGGGTTCAACCGGGATGGTTGATCGTTGCCCTTTCCTGCCACCACGGCATATTTACCCTGCTTATCTTGCCACTATCAAACCCCGGGTTCAGCAAGAGCAGTGTCACCCTGCCTTCAAAGGAAAAGCCACCAAGCAGCGCGTTCCCCGGGGTGATTGTGTGGCCTACATTTTTGCCTTGTAATCCAAGGAGGGCCTGGATGCACGACACCCCTCCAGCCCTCCTCCCTTCCCCCCCCTCCATAGCCACCGGGCTGGCGTGGCTGGAACAGCTGATTACTTTAAGCATCCCTCCACTAATATGCAATTACAGGTGGCTTGGGCTTGAAATCCCGGTTAAATCCACATGTCCGCAGCGTGACTCACCTAACTACTGCTCCCCTAATGAATCCTGGATGCATTCCTTAAAGACTGGACATAATGTTAACATGCCACTTACTAACCACCCTTTTCAAATATCACCAGTGTAACGAGTTTAGCCAGTTTCTTCCCCTGCTCCTCCTCCCCTGCAGCCCTAGATGGTCCCTGCGTACTCCGATCGCAAAGGCTGAGCATCTGGGGTGCAATCCCCCTTCCAAGAGGGGTTTTCTCGCTGCAGCAATGGGGCTCGGGAGGAATCAGTTCCCAAAAGGATGATTGTCTGCCCAGGGGTGTTTTAGTCGAGGAGATCACGAGCAGCGCTGCTGTCCTGGGAAGGCTAAAAAAAAACCCCTAATTGTGGATGGTGGGAAGGCAGGAGGGACACAGCCCTTCCCTATGGTGACAACCACCTGCGAGGGACTGCAGAGCGTGTGTGTCCTTCTCTGCAGTGTTGGGATTGTTCCTACCACAAGCAGCTTGGGGGTTTTGTAATACGCCCTCCTGACGAAGGTGGCCTTTGAACCCAACCTGCTCATTTGGGGTTGGATGCTGCTATTCTGGCTCATGCTCGGCCGGGCTGCCCGTGATGGAGGGCGCAGAGCAACGTGAGTAAGTGCATCCTCACCAGCATCCCACGTCACGGGTGACCTAACCCTGGGAGGGGCTGAGTACCCTCCACCTCCCATTAATGCCCAGAGAATTGGAGACGGTTGGCATTCCTAATAGCAATAATTGCCCGGTAGTTATTTAGTTGATGACTTGTTTTATCCAGGCGGGCTGCATTACGTCCAACCTCAACCCTTCCGCCCCGAGGCCATCCCGGGCTGCCCAGGTGAGCGGGGAGAGACCACGGGGACAAGCTCTGTTTTCCAGCCGGCTCCCAGCTGGATGAACGTGGTTTTTCCGGTGCCAAAACCAAGCCCCATCTCTCAGCCATCCCTCCAGTTTCTTATCTCCAAGCGCCTCTTTCTTCACTCCTTGGGATGGGGAGAATAAAAGAGATGTTCAGGGCTTTTGCAGGGGATCAGGGGGGCTGCAACGGGGGAAAACAAAGTTTCAAATCTGGCTCCACGAGTGCCCCTCTTGCTGCCACCCTGCTATCCTGCCCCAGCAATAGGGACAGCATCTTTTTGGCAGGAGTAAAGGAAATTCCCCCCTTGCAGGGCAGTGACCCCCCAAGAAACCAGGATGCGTCCAGTTCCCGGGGCATGCTGCTTTTCCCTGTGGCACATCCATCCCCTGGCAGCCCCGGCAGCTCCCTGCAGCCCCAGGTAAGTGCAAAACCCACCGGCAGCCGGGAAGAGCCAGCTCCTGCCTCCGGGAGAGATGACGGCAGACGCTGCCGGCTCGAGCGTGCTGGTGACCAGGAGCTGCCACGATGGTCTGGGCTGGAGGGTCCATCTCCCCTGGGGCAGTTGGTGGTTTTTAGCCGATGCCAAGGCACCCTTTGGCGGGCAAGGGTGCTGCAGGGTGTTTGGATGCCGGGGCTTGTGTTTGCGGGCAGGCGGGGAGCTGCTCCGCACCCCGGTTCACGGCACAGCGAAGGCGCCGGGCTCCTTGGCCGTCGCATGGGTGGGAGGAAGGCAGGCTCATCCCACAGCAGTTGTCACTCGCCTAAACCTTTGAAAGCCGGGATTACTGGTGTTATCCTATAATTGAAGAAATCCACCCTCTCATTAGCCCCGTCGGTGGCTGCTGCCTCGTTCCCTTTCCTCCTTTCTTCTCAGGGGGTGCCCACCGCTCCCCTCGTCCCCCAAACCTCAGCAAAGCCACCACTGGCCCCGCGTGGGACCAGGGAGCCCAGCAAGCTGCCGGGGTGGCTGCAGGGCTTCTGCCAGCCACCACCTCATGCCACCAAGGGCTGTGGGATCAAAGGCGTTGGGTTGGGGTGGTTTTTCTCTCTGCTCTAACTGCAGGCTGGCAGCTGCCTGCCTTTGCCTCCAGACCGCTTTGGGGTAAAGCTTAATCTTCTGCACAAGGTTTTCTCCTTGGTGGAGCTGCCAGCAGGAGCCTGTTCCTCCCTGCAGCCTCCTGAAAGGACCGTGGTCGCTGCTGAGTCTCTGTCCCTTTGCACGCTGGCTTCTGCAGCCCGTGCCGGGATGTCCCTCGGCGAGCAGAGCACAGGCTGCGCTCTGACATCGGCTACCCCAGGATCTGAGCACGCCTGTAACAGGACTCGGATCCAAGTCCAGCTTTACCAGTGAGTTCCAGATGTGGCACATCTGCCTATGAGGAAAACCATGCTGGGTTCTTCTGGAATCCTGACCCTTCTCCTGCCGCCTGTCTTATGGCAAGGGAAAGACCCCTGCCAGCCCCAAAATCTGCCAGCCCGTGGTTTTTCACCAGGCATGGTGGTGGTGGAGGATGTGCCCCCTCCTGCCCTGGGAGGACATGGGGGGTCAGCACCACCGGCCAGACCTGCCTCACTAAATTATAGAATCATAGAATTAACTCTTTCCAAGGAGGGGGCTCCTGGGGAGCTGCCTCTCGCCCAGACCCATGGCTTCCCTCACCCTGGGCTGGGCTGGGGGCACCACCGAGCCCCATTGCTCTGCCCCACAGCCCAGCCCCACACCATAGTCTGTCCCAGGTCCCACCATACCCCGCGCTGCGGGACATGCAAACCTCACCACGCAGGGATGCTCCCTGTGCCGGCTGCCTGACCAGGTTAGCTCCATCACTGCCCCTGTGGAAGAAGAGGATGCTAAGATGCCCAAAGAGCTCGGGCGTCATGAAATCCCATCACTGTCCCTTGCCCGTCCTGCTGCCCACATGGCATCAGCACCTGCCCATCGGGTGGGTATGAATTAGAGCTGCTCGACAGCCGCTTTAGCGTGTCTCGAAGGATTAGCAGGGTGAAAGGAGGTGTTCCAATGTAGCCCTGCCAGTGCAGAGAGAGCACCCAGGCTTGGGAGACCATCAGGCTTGGGGGGAGCCGGGTACGGGGTGTGCAGGGAGGGGGTCCCTTTCCAGCACAGAGCAGAGCCTGACCCTGCCTGATCTTGGCTGGGCGGCTGGGAGCCGGTCCAGCTCGATAAGCCATGTGCGGCTGGGCTGGGCCAGTGTTCTCAGGGCCATTTCCAGGGAGGACTTGGCTGTGGGATGGGGAGACCAGTGTGGTGGTTTCCCCCGGCACGGCAGGACACTCACCGGCGTATCCCCCAATGCAGCTGTGCCCTCAGCCAGGCTTTCCTGGGTAAATACGCCGGGCAGATCCATTGGGAAGGATGAAGAGGTCTGTTTAGGCAGGAGCAGCTGTGTGAGTGCTGGATAATTATTTCAAGATGCAGTATTGATGGAGAGGGCATTTAGCAGGCGGGAGCACCCAGGGCTGCCCTGAGCTGTGGCTCCGGGTCATGCTGGAGCTCGGGGGGTGTTTGAAATGTCGGGGCTGGTTCAGCCAGCCATGCTCCCTGGCGTAAAGGGGTGCCGGGAGGTGCCGTATGGCAGAGCCTAAATGCCAGTACAAGGTGTTGGGCGTTGGGAAGGGACATGGAGCCCGGCTGAACCCGGTGCACCATTGGGGCTGCACACCTCCAGCACCCATCACCACCCCTGGCACTATCCAGGCAGGTGCCTCCCGCACCTCGTCCTCCTGCACCCAGGGCTTGCATCGTCCCGGTGGGAATTGCCTTTTCAGCCACACCGGCAGGGCCGGAGGGGCCAGGGGACACGGCTGCCACCAGCCTGCTGTCACAGCTGGGGTGAGACCAGGGCCACCCGTGCGAGCCGGACAGCCTGGAGAGGGGTGCCAGCAGTGGGTGGGGGTGTTGGGGGAACATCACCCTCCTGAACCAGATGGGGCAGCTTTGGGAGTCCCCACGCCATGTGTCACACCCAGGGAAGACCTTTTAATTGTCTCCTTGCAGGACACAGGCTGGAAAAAGGAGGTGATGAGAGACTTGGTGCTTTGTGATACCCATCTGCCTGATGACTCCTCTCCAGCCGATGCTGCTGGGGCCAGAGCTGCTGGAGCTGTGCGCAGCCAGTGTGTGCCCGTCCCCAGTGCGGCAGTTGACACGCGTACCCAGCTGTGATAAGGACACCCGAGATAAGGATACAGCTGTCCCTGTGCCCCGTGCTGCGCTCCAGCCTGGTCCCTTGGCCCCAGGCTGGGGGGGTCTAATCCAGTCTTTCCCCTCCCAGGAGGGGGGGATGAGTTTTCCAGCTGCACCGAGCCCCCTCCAGCGCACACACATGTTCTGGGACAGACGTGTGGGCCGTATCCTGCTCTGGGACCACACAAGCCCACCAGCTGCACATGGTGCAGGGGACAGGGAGATGTGAGTCCCCACCATCGCCCCACTCCACGTGTCCGTTGTGGGCTGACACCTCGGCATGGCATGGCTCAGTGCTGGAGCTATCTCGTGCAAGGCTCGTGCTGGGTTGTGCATGCTGGAGAGTCGGATCCTGCCTCGCACCGTCTGCTGTGCATGTCCCCAGTGCTGGTGACCCTGCTGCCAGCATCAGCTCTGTCCCACGAAGCACAGCGGGATGAGGTGAGCCCTGAAAATCCCCTTCCCATCTGTCTGAGCCCAAGCCCAGCAATGCAGCATCGTCTGCACCACCAGCACAGCACCAAAACATCCCAAAAGCCGCAGCGGGGCCGGGTTATTTGCTCTCAGTGGGACTATTTGAACTTCTCCCCTGTGGCTCAAGCAGCCCTGGCCGGAGCAGAGTGAGACAGCAGGTAATAAATTCCCCTCACCGTGCCCTGTTCTTCAGGTATTTCAAGATTACGGCAACCTTTGTGTCCTGGCCGCTTTCTCTCAGCGCAGGCTCTGTGTGCAGTACGGGAGATTACAGCCATTTAGTGTTATTTATGTACATAACTTTGGGGTTATCAGAAGAGCCTAGGAAAGCGAGATAGCAACATTAAAATAGCTTTGGGTTATAATGCAATTATAAGGCTAAATTGATGGGTTCCTAAAGCGCATAAGCCGCAGCAAGTGTGAGTATTGTGCTCTTTGCTTCACTCAGGATGGGCCAACCTTGCAGCCATGCAGAGCCAAGTGAGGCTTTTACCTTCTTAATCGGTTTTTGGGGCATATTACTGCCTGCTTTGACAAGGCAGGGTGGTAGGAAGACAATAACATGGCTGTTTTACCCCTCAGATGGGTCCCTGCTCGTCCCGGGCTCGGCCTGACCCATGGGCACCGCAGGCTGGGAGGTTGTCTCCCCAAAGCCCTCAGCAGCTCTTCTCCAGTGGAAATACAACTTCACCTTGGCCAAAAGTTTGGCAGCAAGTGGGGATTTGGGCTAAAATCCTGGGCTGAAAGCAGAGTGGGTGATAGGGGCTCAGAGGGTTGTGACCCCAGGAGCCCACAGTGCAGTTTGGGCTTAAATTTAGGATGGTTTCAGACTTTGAGCTGATGAGCACGTCTGTGGTTCAGCAGCCAGACTTCAAACTTCTATTCTCAGACATAGGAAGGACTTAAAAGCTTACAGAAAGAAGGGGAATGGGGAAAATAAAACTCTACGATCCACTTCAGAGGGGCTTCAAAAGGACAGGCAGGGCTTTTGGGGGTTCGCACCGTAGCAAGCGCCATCCTGGCAGCTTTGCCGGCAACTCCCCGGCCAGAAGAAAACGGCAGGGACCTGATCCAAAACTCTCGCCAGGAATTTTTCCATCTGCCATGCTGGGCTGTAGATCAAACCTCGGGTGACCTGCGGGGCTGACAAAGGGAGAATGGTCTCTTGGGGTTTGTTTAATGTCCCTGGGGCTGGGAAGGGACGTTCCCGGCCTCCGGCCTCCCTTTGTTCCCGGGTTGGGCATTGTAGCGCGGAGCCCCAGCTGCGGGTGTGCTGCCCCGGGCTTTCTGCTTAGTCCTTGGCTCGGCCAGATTAAAGCTGTTGGGTCTTGGTGCTCACAAGGATTTTCAGTGGGTTTTAGGACTATGCACATGGTGGGGGGGTCAGTTCTCCGAGGTTTTACAGAGGAGGGGGTGAGGACGCGATGCCAGGATCTCCCTGCAGTGGGAGGGAGTGGAGAGGAGAAGACCATTCCCAGAAAAAGGATGGAGCAGGTCCCATTCTCTGCTCTCATATGGCTCGATGTGTCCTACAGCCCCAGTCCAGTGTGGGCAGGAGGTGCCAGCCAGGTCAGGGGTTGGTAACACCCAAATCTTTCCATCAGGCTCTCCCCCATGCAGGGGAAGGGATGGGTGCAGGAGGAGGGTGCTGGTGCCACCGGCCGCTGGTGGGTTTCAGTTTCAAGCAGTCTGTCCTCCCACCAGCACCAGCAAGAACTGAAAGAGGAATTGCTGCAGACAGGCTGGATGCGCTCAGCCATGGCAAGTCAGCCTGCAGCCGAGCTCCCCCAGCCTGGCAGACCACAGCCGCCTGAAGCTCCCACGTCCTCTTTCCCAGCAAAGCCAGGATATGATTTCACAGCAACCTGCATGGCTCAACCACAGCATCGTCTGCAGCCTTGCCAAAATCCTGCCCGCAGCCCGTACCCGCAGACCCTGCCCGCAGCCCTGGCCTGCAGACCCCCGCAGCCACAGGCAGCCGGTCGGTAGCCGGTGCGTGGGAGCTGGCAGAGGCCACAGTTTTTGCTCAAAGTGGTTATTTTACCCCTCAGAGAGGGGTTATCAGGGCATCTGCCTTTTTCTGCTTGGGGCGATAGTGGGGGAGCAGCATGAGGATGTGACAGGTTCCTGGGGACAGAGGGACCCTGGGGACGGGCTGTTGGCTTTGCCTATCACAAGGTAAAGGGCAGAAAGCAGGCAGAAAAAAAATATGTGGCTTTGTGTGGCTGCGGCCATGGGAGCCCCGCTGGCATCAGCAAAACTTTCCATGGAAATCGGTGGCACTCAGTGATAACGCTTCACCTCTGGGACACACCAGAGGTGACACACCTTGTCCCCGTGTCCTCTGGTTGCTCTTTGGTCACCCACGGGACCACAAGCCACCCGTCACGTTGATGGGATGGGTTACTGGTGTCCCATGCTGGGAACGGGCTCTTACAGGATGCAAAACGGGCACCAACCCGCAGCCGGGGTGCGATGCCCATCCCAGGGGAGCCACGGTCCCACGGCCATCCCCTGCCACCATGGTGCTGCCAGTCCCCATCCCTGCGTGTCCCTCCGGTGGGTATTTTTCTTGGCAGCCCCCAGGCAGGAATGTTTCCCCGCTGCTGAGCGAAAGTGGAGGCAGGAATTGCTGGAATAGCGACAGGCTGAGTAACAGCGCTAACTTTATTCTCCGAAACAAAGGCCAGTGTCCCAGACGCCGAGGGCTGGTCCGGCTCCCGGCGGTGCGGAGGCCAGGGCTGGGGAGCGCGGGCAGAGCCAGAAACGCTGCCACTGCAGGGGGCCCTGCCCCAAATTCCTGCCCTGAACCCCCCCAGCCGTGCCTGGCTCCCACCACAAATCTCTCTCCTGCTGCCCGCCAGCCAAAAGTCCATTTTTAGGAGCAAGGGGGGGTGGGGGTGAAAAATAGCACAAAAGGGCTGGGATTTCCCTCTGACACCTTCAAGCAGCTTCCCAGTCCAGGGCTCTTCCCTCTGCAGGTGTATCCCCAGCCCATCTCCTAGGATTTTGGGGGGCTCCAAGCCTGGCGTGGACCCTGAATAGCCCTGAGCACCTTGCATGCTTCTCCCACGCTCCCTGCATCCTGGGGTGCTGCGGGATGGGGTGCTGACCTCCCCTCCGGCCCCGCTGCTCCCTTTACTGGGTGATTTCCCGGCTGTGGAGGTGGCCGAGGAGGGGCTGGAGCAGGACGGTCACCTCGCCAGAGCCCACGAGCTCCATGGGTTGTGACAGCGTCTCCCCACTCCGCTCCAAGGAAGGTTCTGAGTCCCTGCGGAGCATCCCCGGAGCACAAGGCCAGCTCCGGGCCGGTTGTTTCCCTTCAATAAAGTGCATGGGTTTGCATCTGAGCGGGATCCGTCCCCGGTGCCTGGTGCGAGCAGCCTTCCTGCCAGGGCCGGCCTTGGCTGCGGGGCTTGGGGCAAGGCAGCGCTTTCCAAAGCAAATATTTGCACAGTGCAATAACACATGGGAAAGAGCAGGAGCGTTTGCTTCTCCAGCTCCGGGGGGAGGTTCCCGGGGAGCCGGACTTGGTCCGGGGCAGGGGGGTTCAACCATGCCCTGACCTGTCGCTGTGCTGAGCTGCCCAGGTTTCAAACCTCTTTATGCTCTATGGATTTGCACAAAGAGGCTTTTAATTTGCACCCCAGCAAAAGGACATCGCTCTCGGCTCGCTGTAGAAAACCCTGCTGGGCACCAGGGCAGGGGCATTCAGGGCTGTACTGGTGCCCAGCTCTGGTGGGGCTCTGCCCTGCCGCCTGTGCCGAAGATGCTCAAAGCTCCTGTGGTCCCCAAGGACCACAAATCTACCCCAAAATCCTTCTGTGTATGAAGTTGAGCAATATTGTGCGGTGGCAGCACCGAGCTGTCAGAGTGGGGCTTTGCATATCAGATGCCGGACGCCCTTCCTCGCTGGTGCCATCGGCCACGATGTGGCCGTGCCACACAGCCCACCCTAAATCTCTGCCAGACCCTCGCCCCTGTGGTGGCAACGCTGTGCTTGGGGGGGTTCCATCTACTATTTAGCATCTCCGGGGCTTGTATCTTGAGGCTTTTCCCTGTGGCTGCAGTACCTTAAAGCATCATTTTCTATCACCTATAAAGTGAGACCATCCTGCAGTCCTCAGACAACAGCTGAGGACCAAAAATCCCTCCTGCCCTGACACCGCCAGTGCAGCGACACAGGCTCGATGCCACTCCCTCACTGCAGCCATTCCCTGGGCCCAGGTGCTGGGAGCGGCACACTCCCCATCCACCCAGTTTTTCTTGGAAACGATGCGGGAATCAGAAAACAAGCCCGTGCAAAAGGTAAAGGCTGATGCACCAGCACCAGCCCCGACCCGCCAGAGCACCCAGCGGCACTGAGCAACCCCGTGACCACCCGCCAGGTCCTTCTGCTCATGCCTTGGCAGAGAGTGGCTGACCCCTGAGCATCGAGGGTCAGCACTAATTGGGTATTAGGAGCACAGAAAGCCCCGGGGTGAGGCCAGGTTAATGGCCTGGCTGCTCCCAGCCAAGTCCCCAATGCCCGGTGTGAGCTCTTCCTCCTCCTCATCCTCCTCTCCAGGAGGCATCAGCTGTAATGTAAAGGTGTCAGCCCTGCCTGTGGTCCCACTGGTTTTGAAATCCCTGTGTGCTTTATTGCAACAAGTCCCTCTGCCCATGCACAGGGAGATCCCGGCATCCCTGGCAGCTGCCTAAAACCCAGGGGTAACCAGTGCATCTCCCGGGGGAAACCCACCTCCCCTGACCGGCCGCAGCGAGGGCAGGATCCCCTGTCCCACCGTGGCCGGGCAGCTTCAAGTTGTGTCTCGGGGCTGTCCTCATGGATTATGGCATGTCCCAAGCACGTCATCCCCGCTGTGTCCTGCTGAGGTGGATGGAGGCTGCTGGGGCCCTGCTGGGTGCCCATGCAAGTCAGGGCTTCCCCAGGGCTTCTCCATAACGGGAGCTGCTCCCGGCCCCTCTTCCCTCCTGCTCCTCTCCATAAGAGGCGAGGCAACGGGGAGAGCCGAGAAGAGCCTGCCGCTTGGCTTCTCTCCGCGGATTCCTTTCCTGCCTGTCACCGACCAATATAGTCCCCAGCGTCAGCCTGGCCGCGCGTCAGCGGTGCCGGGGCTGGCAGGCTGGCATTGGGCTGACGCACCCCAGGGACGTCGGTGGGTCTCAATGACTGATGGTGCCTGGGGGTCCCGCGCGGGGCGGTGGGTGCAGTGCCCTGCCCGGGTGTTATTTCCATCCAAAAAGGCTGGGGCTCCTGGTGTCAGCCATCCCACGGCATGGGAATGAGCTCACTGGTGCTGCAGTTCCACCACCCCTGCAGGTGTGGGAGAGGGAAGAGAAAGAAGGGATGTGGGTTGCTTTTCTTTCCTCTACCTTCCTTCCTTCCTTCTTTCCTTCCTGCCTGCCTTCCTTCCATGCTCGAGGCATGGCAAAGCCACTCAGTTCTGCCATAGCACGCTCACGGGGCTCCAGAAGCTCGGTCCTTCGCAGAAGCCAGGCAGCAGGACCAGCACTGTGTGCCCCTGTGCTGGGATCACTCGAGCCCCAAAAGCCATCCCAGTTTTAGCTCTGCCAAATGAGCTTTGCTGGTTGAATGACCCCACCTTCAAACAGCAGAGGGTTGGAAAAATGTGGGGCTTTTTTTCCTTATATCCCCACCTCCCAGAGTCATGGCAGCATGCAAGCCCCAGCTCAGGGATACCAAGGGTGCCACCCGTTTTGCAGACACGCACCGGCACGGAGGGGATAAGCACCACGTGCTGGAACCGGGACGTGCCACCATCTTCCAGGTGAAAACCCGGAGCTGCCTCTGCCTCCCCCACCTCTGGAAGGGGAACCCTAGAACCCCAAACTCATTAGTGTTGAGGATTACACCATTGCAATTTTAAGAGATCCTCACAGACACCGCGGTGTGCAGAGCCCAGGGACCTCCGGGTCCTCGCAGCGGGGGAGGCAGCAGGTTGGGGGGAGCTGCAAGCAATAACTGGTGCTTTTGACAATTAATCTCTTTAAACCCCTTAATGAACCGTGATCAGGTTACAGGTCTCCCGTCATGTCGGATTGCTGAGGATTAGCAAGGACGGCCGAACGAAGCGTGCAGGGGAGGGGTTGTCTCTCTTGATGTCTCTGAGCTGTACATCCCAACACCAGGGTAGGATGTTGGGTTTTTTATATATATATATGTGTATATATATATATATATATCTTTTAGGGGTTGCAGGGGGGAATCTGTTCCCACCTCCCCCAGCCCTGCCATGCATGAGATGGGACAGTGAGCAGGACAAAACCACTCGCCCGCACATTGCCCTTTGCTGTACATGTTATACAGCTATTTTGGGGTGTAGTCCTCTCTCCATCACCCTTCCCAGGGCTTGCTGTGGATTTGGCTGCTGTGGGTGTAGGGGAGCCCCAGTGCTGTAGGGAGGGGGCTTGTGCAGGTCCTGGGATGCTCGGGATCAACTCTGCAGAGGAGTGGGAGGATAACTCCCCTCTGTTAAAGACACAGCCCTTGGAGAAGATGCCGGATCCTGCCCAAGCTGGTAACGTAAAGCACCTGTGGGCTTTGGGAAGGAGCTGGCTGCGGCACAGGCGGAGGCATGTGATCGGATTAGGGCAGCCGGGGCTGAAAATAGAGACACCACTCGCGGGGTGCTTCAGCCAAGCACAGGACAGAGGCGAGAGGCAGAGATACTTGAATCCTGGAAAATCACAGCTTGGACGGTCCTGGCTGTTTCCCGATGGGCTCCTCCTGCCCAGCCTTCCTAGAAAAAGAAAGGCCATGAGAAACCACAGCCCCAAGCCCACTTGTAGCGGGGTTAATTACCCAATTTTCCTTAAATTATTCCCTTAAAAAAAGGTTCAAATGCCTGAAGAAAACCTTTCTCAACACCCAAAAATTTGGAAGGGGTGTGGGAAGGGGGATGAGACTGAACAAGCCGCTCTCTGCTGCTCTTCTCCACCCAAGAGCAGAAGGTCTGCAGAAGGGGATGCTGCAGGGCAGCTCGGCCAAGGAGGTGGGGGCACCACAGGCAAGCCTTGTCCCAGCTCTGCCGGGGAGTGGGGTGCATGGGGCAGGACCCCAAGAGAGGTGGCAGGTCAGCCTCATGCTGGGGGACCCATCAGGTTCGCATGGACCCCATGGCATGGCTTTGCACCCCAGTCCAAAGCTGCCCAGCTCTGCAGCATCCCCGACCCATCTCTGGCTGCATCTTGCTGCCAGGACCACTCCTGCCTGCGCTGAGCTGGGGACGCTGGGCACTGTCCTGCCCATGCCACATGCTGCCACTCATTCCCTGGGGCTGAGACAGGGGCAACCAAGGGATTTGCCCGGGACCCCACTCCATGTGGGGCTGCCATGGTCAAAATCACCCAGGACAAGAGCAGGGGGAGACGTATGATGTGACTGTGCCTGTTCCCGCGTGGGCACGGGGACTCTGCAGGCTGGGCATCAGAAGGAAGGCGGGCAGGAATTAGGCACATTAACTTGCAGGGCAAAACAAACTGATTGCTAAGGTTTAACTAGATCAGTGACTTAAAGAGCTTTAGCAGAGAAGAGAGAACTGGACCAAGACGCACTTAGCACAGTAAGGCGAGCGCAGGGCAGCCAGCCTGGCAGCCACACGCGGCAGGAACAGGCTCCCGAGACCTGGAAGCCCACCAGAGCCAGGGCAAGACACTGCAGGGGGACATGGAGACAGGCTGTGCTGGGCTGGGGATGCTGCGTGGGGAGGGCAGGGGGAGACAAGGGTGGTGGGGATAAGGGGTGCCCACTCCCACCTTCGTCACCTGAATGGCCCCAGGCAGTGTCCCCCACTCGTCACCCAGGGGACAGGGCTGCTGCAAACCCACAGTGACCTCCTGTCCCTTGGGCCTGGCGGGGGGGCTCAGGTCCTCAATGGAGGGGTATGGGCAGGCATGGGGTGACCAAATTGAAAAGAGGGGATTTATTGGCATTTCTACACAGCTGAACTGGGGAGTTGAAGCACAAGGGTGTCTGTCCCGGGAGCTGAGGGGGGGTAGGATGAAAATACCCATGGGCTCAAAAGGAGCCGAAAACCATGCCCAGGTGTGTGGGTCACACACCCAGCCCCTGCAGACACCACCGGGCACCGGCTGCTCTGGCCATAGGACAAAAAGAGACCAAAGTCCCAGTGTGGTGACTTCCAGCCCCCCAAAAAGCTCGGGGGGGGGGGGGGGGGGGGGGGAGGCTAGGCTCAGCTGCCCGAAGGGGCAAATCGCAAATCGGGGGAGCAATTCCCACCCCTCTGTGGCTAATTGGGACTGTAACAGCCTCTTAAAGGAGTAAAGGCTGGAGGGGGGAGAGGGCATGACATGGAGACTGGGGGGGTCCCAGGAGGAAAGGGTGAAGGGGGGGGCGGTGGGCTGGGGAAAATGTCTTTTTAAGTGCTAATACAGCGCTCCGGGCTGGGAAACGCTGCGCTGCGGGGAGGGGAGAGCTGGGGCGGTGGGAAATAACTGCGGGGCTGAGGCCAAGCTTGGCTGGGGACCCCAGCGGGGGGACACACATCCCCGCTGCCGGGGCTGGAGCCGCGCCGGGGGGGAGCCGGGTTCCACCTGCCCGCCCGCCCGCCGGCTCGGCGGGGCTGGAGCGCGGAGCGGAGCCCCGGCCGGCGGCTCCTGCAGTGCCCTCTGGCGACGGCGTCCCGGAGAGGCTGCGGGCCGCCTCGGTGCCTCCTGGGACCTGGCCTGGGGACCTTCGGGGGGACAGCCCTGTCCCTCCATCCCCATCGCCCTCGCACCTTCCCTGTCCCCCCCTCCATCACTCTCACACCATTCCTGTCCTCCCTCTATCACTCTGACACCTTCCCTGTCCCCCCTCCATCACTCTCACACTGTCCCTGTCCCCCCCTCCATTGCTCTCACACTGTCCCTGTTCCCCCTCCATCACTCTCACACCATTCCTGTCCCCCCTCCATCACTCTGACACCATCCCTGTCCCATCTTCATCGCTCTCGCACCACCCCTGTTCCCCCTCCATCACCCTCCCACTGTCCCTGTCCACCCCCTGTCCCCCCCCGTTGCTCTCATACCAATCCTTCCCCCTCTCCATCGCTCTCACCCTGTCCCCCCCTCCATCACCTTTGCACCAGCATCTCAGCAGAATTTCGGCTCTGAGGAATTTCTGTC
Source organism: Haliaeetus albicilla (assembly GCF_947461875.1). NCBI lineage: Eukaryota > Metazoa > Chordata > Aves > Accipitriformes > Accipitridae > Haliaeetus > Haliaeetus albicilla. The sequence continues at coordinate 4,806,526 of NC_091498.1, read as the reverse complement.
CCTGCCCATCGGTGCCTGCAGCCCTGGCACCCGCCCTGGCACCAGCCTTGTGCCAACACACTTCATTGGGACTAACCCAAAGGAATTAACAGCGGAAAGGAGAGAAGCTGGGCTTAGGTATTAACATGCCACATTAATTTTATTTTTCCCAGAAAGTCTGTAACAAAATAATCTCATAAAACCAACAAGTGTTGGTGCTATTTATGTAATGTTATTGCTGGCCACTGGCAGGAGGGCAGAAAGGGAAGCGGTGTTATGTAAAGCCCTGCGCTCCTAGGGCAGGGATGCTCCTAAAAGCAGGCAGTGAAGGATCAGGCTGCTGCTCTGTGTTTTCACTCTGACTTTGTGCTGGAGGAGGTGTGGGTTTTTCTCCCCAAAATTCATGCCCCAAACAGGCCCAGGATCCTTTAGCAGGACTTTACTGCTGTCCCCGTTGTGCGTGAGCAGCCCAGTGACAGTGTCAGCTGGAGCTTTCTGGGGGTGGCACAGGGGTCCTGTGCTGTACAGCGCACGGGGGGGTTCATGGGCAAGGTCACCCACAAAACTAAACGAGAATGCCCAGCTGGCAATGCGGGAGGCTCCTGCCTGGTGGCTGGACCAGCCTTGTCCATCCAGACAGTGAACCTGGGTACCAGCACAGCCGTGTCTGCAGCCGGGGACATGGGGACGGGGCTCACTGCATGCCGCAGCACGGCTTCGGGGAGCCCTGGCAAGTTGGGGAGCGGCTGCAGGAGCTGTTGCAGAAGTCACTGCAGCAGAGATGTTGCCCAAACTCATGGGCAACAGGCAAACCAGGTACTCGTGTGGATGCAGGTGGTGACGGCTACTTGCATGCAGCAGAGGCAATCCCATGAGTGTGTTACCCTGGCCACGAGCAGCCACCATGTAATGGGACTCGGGTTAGGTTTTGGTTTCTTTTTATTCTTTTTTCTAAAACAGGTATCGCATCTCACTCCAGTATCAGCCTGGGGAGTTGCTGTTACTCCTCCACTCAGAAAGCCAGGTCTCAGACGTGGCCACAACCTCCCTCCCCAGGTTTAACTGCACTCACTACTCTTTCTGCTAAATGGGGGGGACATCCATCCCCCTGCCCTGGGAGACAGAGGGGACCCCAACTGCCTTTCCCCATCCTTTGAAATCCCAAGTGCGGCTTTCCCTGGGCACCCCAGGCAGAGAGATATCTGTTTTAGCTAAATGTGTACTTATTTGCAGGGTGGAGCTGTGAGGAGACCTGGGATCTCCTTTTGCCCTTCCACCAACCCTCCTGTCCTCGCTAACTGCATCGGCCTCCCCATCCAGTAGGAAAATGGGAATAAGCTTGTGAATTGTAACAGATGTCACGTACCAGCTAAAGATACTGCAGGAATACAAAGTGTGATGAGACGGTAACCTTACCGAGACCGAAGGGTGGGGAGGAACCGTTGCATCAAAGGATTTTGAATGATTTGGTCTTACTGGTTTGATGGAGTTGATTTTTTTTTTTTTAAGGTCTTTCCCTGCAGTTCCTTTAAGTAGGTTCTGCTCTAATCAGGTCAAAAGCTGATTTGCAAATAATCACCAGGGAGGGAAAAAAATCAAGGGATTTAAGCCCAAGCTGTGCATTTCATACTATTAATTGAAAGCCTGGGAGAGATAATGTGTCCCTTCTCCTGGCTGAGACCTGTAAGCTGCTATTAGCTGCAAACTCCCCACCCGGCTCAGGGAATCACCTCCTGGTTGGGATTATGGCTGTGCACACATGGCAAAACCTCCAGTGGGCAGCAATGTAGTGAAAGGCAGAAATTAGGGAGCATTGAGGAGGTACAGGGTGTCAGAGCATCTGTGAGCTCCGCGTAGGGTAGCACAAAACCGAAAATAATTGTCTGAAAACAGGGATTAATAGGAGAAAGGCACATCCCCCCCACAGCGCATGACCGTGAAGTCATGCTGGTAGCTCAAGTATTTCTCTGACACCCATTTTCTGCACAGATTCATATGCAAGTTGTACCTTATTTGTGACATTATACAGATTTTTCAGGACAGAATACATTTGTACGTGTGCGTGTATATCTATATATATGTATATCTGCAGTGCCTGGCAGAGACCCTGGACACTCGCAGTGGCACTCTGCTGCAGGCAGCTCCCAACACATTTTCCACATCCCCACATACCCGGAGGAGGGAAGAGATCAATAATCTGAGAAATCCACTCTGGTATTAATTATGTGCCATTACCAAGGCTTATTTGCTAATCCACATTCTAATCACCCTCTTGGTTATATTTCAGCCAGCACCTAAGGACACTGCATGTAATGAATAAAATATATCAAAGTTTACTTCTGCTCGTGCCCTTCTGCAGAGCACGGGCAGCACAGTGCAGGCAGGAGTCCGGCAGCAGCACCAGCCGGCGCAGAGGCGAGAAGCAAGGATGACACAACAGACCTGCTGTCTCACACCAAGGTAGTCGCGGCACATTCATGAGTCAGTGAAATCCCCCCACCCCAGCCCAAATCAAGTGCTTTTTTTTAATTAAAAAAAAAAAAAAAGGGGGGGGGTGAGTTATAATTTTCCAGCAGGAGGGAGGGATTTGTGCATCCTCCAGGGAAAGCCACTGCGAAAGCTTGGTGCAGCAAAGCGAGCCCCCATTTTGGTGGCTTGGCTGAGGGATGCCATTAACCTGGGGATGGCGAAGGCTGCGGTTGTGTCCGGCAAAGAAGCAGGCTCACGGAGGTCTTTGCCAGCTGAACTGCTGCAGTTCCCAGTGGGGAAGGGATGATGCTGTCAGGTCCGAGCCCTCCATCCTGAGGCCGGCTCAGGGCTGGTGGGGCAGAGATGGGGACAGCGATGGGGACAGTGATGCTGGGGTCCTGCACAAGCCTTCTGCCCGGAGAGGGGTGCTTTGTCCCGAGCCCACCTCTGCCTCCTCATGCCTTCTCATCCCTCCAGTGCCCACAGCAACAGGCTCTGCTGCAGGGTGGCTTTTGGGGTGTCTCAAGGACTCTTGCTGGAAGCACAGGGAGGCTTCAAGTGTCACCTGCCTGGTCGGTCGTCAAAGCAGTCCCAAAAATCCAGCTTAGTGGGAGGCAAATGGTGCCAGTGCCATTGCGAGGACCAGTCCTCTTCTGCTCTCTGCCCCCGTAGGGGTGCACAGTCTGGAGCCAAAAATCGCTGTCTGGGGATGGTGGAAGTGGAGTGACACCGAGCCTGCTTGATTCCCCCACTGAGACTTGCACAGGGGCACGTGAAACCTGCAGCCAAGCCCCAGCATGAGGCACAGTCCCAGCAGCATCTTGCTGGCCCAAGGTCTCGGGGACCCTTCCCGGGGGTCAGTGCGAAGGGACAGGGACAGAGAAGGGGTCCTGCCCCAGAGTGGGTGCCCTGAACCTGCTGCCTCTGAACCCCAGAGTGGGCTGGGGGTGCTGACAGCAGATTCCCCTATAAACACCCCCAGACCTGGCAAGATCCTCCAGGGACCCCAGACCCTGCAGGGTCTCCCAAGCCCATGGGGGTTCCCAGACCCTGCTGGGTCCCCCAAACTCACCACCCCCCCAACTCTGCCAGCTCACTGCACACCCCTGGATCCCTGACCCTGCAGGATCCTTCAAGCACCTCAAACCCCCAGGTTCCCCCCCCCAGATTCCTCAGGGCACCCCAAGGTCGCCAGACCCTGCTGGGTTCCCTGGAGTGCCCCAATCCCACAGGGTCCCCTAAGGAACCCCAAATACCCCAGACCCCACAGGATCTCCCCCCATCAGACCCCTCAGGCCATTGCTGAGGTCCCCAGACCCTGCTGGGTCCCCCAGACTCCCCCTGCCCTGAAGGATCCCTCCAAGGCCCCCAAACCTGTCGGGTCCAAGCCCATCAGATTCCCCAGATCCTGCTGGGTCACCCCATGCCATAGGGTCCCCCAGACCCCTCACACCCTGCAGGATTCCCCTAGGACCCCCAAACTCACAGGTCCCAAACTCATCAGACTCCCCAAGACCCTCTAAAGGATCCCAGATCCCACTGGGTCCCCCCACCCCATAGGGTCCCCCAGACCCCTCACACCCAGCAAAGTCCACCCAGGATTCCCAAACCCTGAAGGATCCCAGCCCATCAGACTCCCCAGGACTCCCTCAAGGACCCCAGACCCCGCTGGGTTCCCCCACGGCTTGGGATCCCCCAAACTTTGCAGGGTCTGTGGTCCTCCCTGGGACCCCCAAACCCTGCAGGGTCCCAGCCCATCAGACTCCCCAGGACCCCAGACCCTTCTGGGTCCCCCCACTGCTTGGGATCCCCTAAACCCTGCAGGGTCCATCTCCCCCCACCCCCTGGGACCCCCAAACCCTGCAGGGTCCCAACTCATCAGACTCCCCTGGACCCTCTAAAAGGCCCCAGAGCCCGCTGGGTCCCCCTACCCCATAGGGTCCCCCAGACCCCTCACACCCTGCAGGATTCCCCTAGGACTCCCAAACCCTGCAGGACTCCAAGGCATCAGACTCCCCAGGACCCTCTCAAGGACTCCAGACCCTGCTGGGTGTCCCCCCCCCTTGGGAACCCCCAAACCTTAAAGAGTCTGTGTTTCCCCTCCTGCCCCGGGACCCCCAAACCCTGCAGGCTCCCAACCCATCAGACTCCCCGGGACCCCCTCAAGGACCCCAGACCCCCCAGCATCCCCCCACCCCTTAGGGTCCCCCAAACCCTGCAGGATCCGCGTCCCATCCGTCCGTCCCCCGCCCCAGGTCCTCCCAACCCATCAGACTCCCCCAGGACCCCCCCTCAAGTACCGCCAACCCGTTGCAGGATTCCCAAACCCCCACCACCACCCCCCCTAGGCAGGACTGCGGGGCGCGGCGGGCAAGCGACGGGCAACGGCTGCCGGTGAAGCGGCCCCGCGGGACCGGGCCGGGGGAGCCCAGGGAACGCAGCTCCGGAGGGCGCGGGCGGCGGCCAAAAAGGCGGCGGGCCGGGGCCGGGGGCGACGGCGAAGCCCCTTCTGCAACCGCTGGCTCTGAGCGGCCAAAGCCAGCTGGGCCTGGGCTACCCCGGCTCCTAAGCGGCCCAAGGCCTCGGCTCGGGCGGCCAGGCGGAGCTCGGCGTGCCGCAGGGCGCAGTGAACCTGCCGGACCCGGCCTTCCAGTTCGGCCGCAGCCCGACGGCGACCCTCGGCCGCCACCAGCCGTCGCCGCGCCGCCGCCAGCTCCACCGACCCGGGGCTGTTGTTGTTGTTGCTGCCGCTGGTGGTGTTGCCGGTGGTACCGGTACCGGTGGTGGTTGTGGTGGGACCGCCGTGATCGGGGCGTTGCTCGCCGTCCGCAGCCGGACACGGAGATGATGGAGGAGCCGCCGCCGCTGCCGCCGCCGCCATGGGAACGGGAACCGGGGAGAGCCGCGGCGAGGATATATAGCCCGGGGGCGGTGCCGGCTCCGGGCGGCTCGGCCCCGCCGGGGGCGGCTCCGGCACCGGCTCCGCACCGGCACGGGGAAGGGGGAAGGGGGGGAAGGGAGTGCGACCCCGGCCCGGTACGGTACAGCCCCGGCGGGGGATGCTCGGGCTCGGTATGGGCCGGGACGGCACCGGCACGGGTCCCGGATCGGTACCGGCACCGGGCTCGGTACAGCTCGGCATGGCACGGCACCCGGTCCTGGCACCGGCACGGGTCCGGGATTGGTATCCGCACTGGGCTAGGTACAGCTCGGTGTGCCACGGCACCCGGTACCGGCGCCGGTAAGGGTCCGGGCTCAGTACCGGCACCGGGCTCGGTACGGCTCGGTGTGCCACGGCACTCGGTACCGGCACGGGTCCGGCCTCAGTACCGGCACCGGGCTCGGTACAGCTCGGTGTGGCACGGCACCCGGCACGGGTCCGGGCTCAGTACCGGCACCGGTCTTGGTAGAGCTCAGTATGGCATGGCACCCGGTACTGACACCGGCACGGGTCCGGGATCGGTATGGCCCGGTGGCGTTAGCGGTTCGTGGCGCTGGAAAGCTGCCATCACTTGGCCGGGGGAGGGGGTGTTGGTGGGAAATGCGGAGCTGGGGAGGGGGAGTCACTGGGAAAGGCTGGGAGGGTTACTGGAGGTCACTGGGAAAGGCTGGACTGGGAGGGAGTTACTGGAGGGGTTATTGGGAAAGGCTTAGGGGAAGCTTACAGAGAAAGGCTGGGCTGGAGGGGGGTGGGGGGTACTGGGAAAGGGATACCGGGGAGATTTACCGGGAAGGGTTAAGGGGAAAGGCTGGACTGGGACAGGTTACTAGAACGGCTGGTTTCATGTCTGCAGCCCCTGGGAGAAGCAGCTTAAGAAGCTCCTGGTGCTGGTTGGGGGATGCTGGTGCCCCAGCAGCCAGCCTGGGGCAGGGAAAAGGGCAGGGGCAGCCCCCGTTCCACCCCCCAGGGCTGTGGCTGGGGTGTCCCAGCCTTGGGGTGCAGGGAACGTGGCACTAGGACAGCATGTCCTTGGTTGCGTCACTGCCAAAGTCATTATCATTTAAGATGGCGTTAATAGAGCTGCGAGTGGGCCGAGACTGCACGGGGAGGGAGCTGGAGCGGGAGGGTACCACTGTCACCTTGCTCCCCCCAAGGAGCTTGTTTCTGGGGGTTCCTCATGTCAGGACGTCACACTCAGCAGCTGCATCTTCACATAGGTGCGTGGGGCAGCGGCTGCATCTTCACATAGGTGCGTGGGGTAAAGCCTGCTTGTGTTTCGAATCAGAGCAGCAGAGAAGATAAAAGGGATGATAGGAACCGGGTGCTGAGGTCTGATCCCACCCCTAGACAGGAGCAAAAGTCTAAGCCAAAAAAAAAAAAATACCCAGCCTAAAACTGTTCCAGGCAGAGCCATGTCCAGGCTTGCGGTGGATGTCACCCCCACCCCACGTGGGCTGGTGGCAGCTCTGTTTTCCTTACCTTATGGGGAAAAAAAACCCTGTCTCTTGTGCTTTGCGTCGCATTCCTGCTCTTGCCAGCACTGCCACACGTCTGCCAGACACCGGAGCAGCGTCAGAGGCTGCTGCGTCACTGCTCCAGGCCCCCGCTGCCTGCTCATCCCTTCCCTGCCCGTCCAGCGGCACCCACTGCATCTCCACTGCCTGGTGTCAAAGACATGGCCATGACATTTGCTTAACCTCTGCAGGCTGTATTTCAGGCTGTAGGAAAGCTGAAGTCCAGGCTGAGCCATCTTCATGTATCTGATGCAAATGCTGCTATAAAAAGGGGTTTGGGGATTTGAGGGGTGTTGGTCCATCGTAGGTTCAGGGTCAAAGCTCTGCTCTTGCTCCCTCTGCCTCCAACCCAAAGAAACTGTGGCAACAGGCAGGTGTTAAACAACATCCTCCTCTCTGATTTTTTGCTCTGCTTTGGTGGAACCTGGACCCCCAAGGTTACCCCCAAAGGGGGAAAGGGCCTGTCTTGCAGTGAACTTCCCCCGTTCCCCCAAAGTGAAACCTCCAAATTGGTGAGGTTGGAGGGACCTCTGGAGGTGCCTGCTCCATCAGTCACCTGCTCATAAAATAATTGCTTTTTTGGGTCACCCCCCCAGGTCTGTGCTGCTTGTCATCTTCCCAGCTCCAGTCCCTGGTCCAGGGTGAGAAAAGGAAATGGAAACAGGGACCAGCTGTGCCTGGACAGGAGTTTAAGAAATAAGAAAGGGTCAGATGGGCTGGGGACATTGGCCAGTGAGGCTGAGGGTGTCGCTGAGCCCCCGCAGTGGCTGTGTCCCCAGGCTGTCCCAGCCAGCCACAGCACATCCCGGTAGATGAGCAGACAGAGGCTGGTAAAGGCAAATAATAGAAAAATACAAGAAATGCCCCTGCCCCCCCAGGGTAAGTCACTGCCCGAGTCCCAGAAACCCTCCTGCACTGCTGCAGGATCTCTGCCTGGGCTGATGAGCTATTAATGATTTAGCAGAGGAGTCTGCAATTAGCAGCGCTCAGAATAAACCTCTTTGATGCAAAAGCCTGGTTGAGAGCGTTTTTCTCCCTTCCCTGGCAGCGACACTCCGCACCCCGCAGCCGCACACAGAGGCACCGACCACCGGGATGGGGCACCGTGCTGCATCCCGCAGCTGGCCCGGTGCTGGTCCCCAGTATTCCCCCAGGGATACGGGCAGCCAGCCCTGTGTCGGCCGTGATCTGCCCCGGGGTAGGGCAGCCCTGCCAGGGGACATAGCCAAGGGCTGTGTGCTGGCCTCTTATCTCCAGCCTCTTTAAACCCCGCGTTGGGATGTGCTCCAGAAAAGTGAAGCCTTATTATAGGCAGTAAATAATTAATGTTAGTGCCATCTCTCCCAATCTCTCTGCAATTTTTTCCCCAGGTGTCCCAGTTACCAGGGCAGGGGGAGGATGCAGGCGCTGCTCTCTCATCCTGGCCCAGTTTAAGGGAAGGAATCCTGCATCAGGATTTCAGGTTTAAGCCCCAGGAATCCTGGGTCGACCCAGCTCCCTGTCCCGCCAGCCTGGACCCAACAACGCTGGCAGCAGCCGTTTGGGACCGGAGTCCTGGCACACAGTGGCAGCTCAGCTGGGAGGTGACGGGGCATGGGGAAAATGCAGGAGCCGAGGAGCATGAAGCAGCACGGTGCTGGGCTCAGGGGGGCCACACCATACTGCTCGGCTCGCCCTGGCAGTGCCAGGCTCGATGGGGCAGCGCCGGGAGAGGTTTCGTGGCTGGGATCTGTGCTCAAGGCACCTGGCAGAGAAGGAGACAATGCATTTCCAAGCAGTGCTTTGAGTTATGCACAAATGAAAGCCCGGCCAGGGGAATGACACCGGCTGGAATTAAGTATGGCGTTCCTGTGCCAGAGGCTTAAATAAATAAACACGGTCTTTGTGCCCTTTAGAGAAGGAATGAGCTTCTTGGCACTGGCACCATCCTTTAAATTGATTTCTCTCTTTCCTCTTTCCTCTCGGAAACCGGCTGGTGCATCTGAGCTAAGTGGCTGCCACTCCGGCTGCAGCCTCAGTGCGTGCTGTGGTTCTTCTGGGCTCCTTCCCTGCCTGCCCTGCTGCCCACTTTCCCTCCTGGTTTCCTTCCTTTCCTCCAAACATTTGGGGAAGGATTCGACCCCCCAAGAGGTGAATCATCAGCTCTTTGGAGAGAACCACTGAGTCACCGCACGGCAGCAAACAGGATGGCCTGAGCCCGGCAGCCCTCGTTCCTGGGGAGCGCTGGGCATCCACGCAGCACGCGTCCCACCCCCGTGCCACCGCTGTCCCCAGGGGAACAGAAACAACCGGTGCCAGCAGGAGAAGGGACGGACGACATCGTTGCTTTGCAGGGTGTGGAGCAGAGAGGGTGAAATCACCCCCCATAAAGGGTGCGGGTCCTTCTGCGGCTGTGGCCAGGCGGGAGAGCAGGGCTGGGTGGGAGGAGGGGTGGTCAAAGGCTTTAGGGGTGTTGAAGCACTTGGGCATGGCGTGTGTGGAGGTTCATCCTGGGGTGGACAGGCTTCCGACTCTGGAGTGAGGCACCCAAAACCACAGGCAGCAGCCAGAGAGGCACAGGCGAGCTGCTCTCCTTGGGGTGCAGGTTCCATGGGACCCCAGGGGACGGACTTGGCCACCCCATGCCTGCTGCTTTATGCCCCTCGGCGGGGAGGTGCTGCCCGGTGCAGGCAGAACGGGGAGGGGGTTTGCCTGCAGGGGGGGTAAAATGACAAGGAATGGTGCAGGGCAGATCGGGGGGGTCCTGGGGATGGGCACCCTTGGGCACAGGGATCCTTGGAGGTGGGGATCATTTGGGGCAGAGATGCTTGGGGATCGTGGATCCTCGGTGATGGTGGATCCTCAGGGATGGGTATCCTTTGGAATGGGGATGCTTGGGGACAGGGATCCTTGGAGGTGGGGCTCATTTGGGGCAGGGATACTTGGTGATGGTGGATCCTCGGTGATGGTGGATCCTCAGGGATGGGTATCCTTTGGAATGGGGATGCTTGGGGACAGGGATCCTTGGAGGGGGGGATCATTTGGGGCAGAGATACTTGGTGATGGTGGATCCTCAGGGACGGGTATCCTTTGGAATGCAGATGCTTGGGGACAGGGATCCTTTGGGATGGCATCCTCAGGAGCGAGGTGCTTTGGGACAGGATCCTTGGGGATAAGGATCCCTTGGGATAGGGATCCTTTGGGACAGGGATCCTTGGGGAGTGGGATCCTTTGGGACAGGGATCCCTGGGGAGTGAGACCCTTGGGGATGGAGACCTTAAGCCCGGGGACCTCGGGGACAGGGACCCCGAGGGAAGGCGATCCTCAGCGACCGGGATCCTTGGGGACGAAGACCCTCGGAGACAGGGATAGTTTGGGACACAGACCCTTGGGGCTGATGAGGATCCTCGAGCAGAGGGATGCTTCGAGACGAAGACTCCTCGGGGTCAGGGGGGACAGGGCTCCTGAGACCCTCGGGGCTGGGGACCCCGAGGAGCGGGCAGGGCGGGCCGGGGCAGCTTCGCCGGCCGATCTTTCCTGTCCCTCGCGGCGGCCCGTCGGGCCGGGTCACGTGGCTCACCTGGCCCAGGTGAGGCGGGGCCGGACGCCGTTCCCTGGCTCGCAGGTAACGCCGGGACGAAGCGGGGGGGAGCCGCGACGCCGCCGTGGCGGGACCCCGACCCCAACCCCGACCCCAGGTCCAGCCCGGGCTCTCAGCCCCGCTCCCAGCCTGCCGCCACTGCCTGCTCGGTGTTTCCCCCGGCGGGGCCGCCCGTCCCGGGCCTGGGGGGAGCAGCAGGCCGCGACCGGCAGGGAAGGACGGGCCCTGCCCCCCCCCCCCCCCCCCTTTACACCGGGGATCCCCACGGTCCCGTCCCGGTCCCCCCCGAGACCGGGGTGCCCCGGGTGCCGTCCCCCCGCCAAGACCGGCTTCTTCTCCGTGTGCCCCGGGCCTCTCCCGAGACAGGCGTCCTCAGGCCGTGTGTCCCGGCCCCCCACCCAGGGCTGGGGGACAGACCCCCCCTGCCACCAGCTGTCCCCTTGCTGTCGTTGTTCTCCCTGCTCTGTCCCCTCCCGCTGCTCTGGGACGTTCCCTGCTGTCGCCCTGGGGGGCTGGTGTCGGTAGGAGCTTTCCCGAGGCGGGGGATGGGGGGGTCGGGTCTCCCTGGCCCCTGCTGGGGTCGGCTTGGCTTTCGAGAGCTAAAAAACGAAGCTGGGAGCGCGGTGGGGAGCCCGTGCAGGGAAGGGCAGGCCTTGCCGGGATGGGTCAGTGACTCTGCTGGAAACTGGCTGTTCTCTGCTGCCAGCTTCTCTTCTCCCAAAAATCCACCGTCCTGAGGATGTCTGGGGGCCCGGGGTAGGCAGAGGGGCCTCTGCTTGGTGCCCAAGTGGGTCTCCCCCCTTGCAGCGCTTCGTTCATGAGAAGGAAAGGGCAAAGTTTGTTTACTTACACTGCGATGGAGTCCTGGTTGTCAGCTGGAACGGGGGGTGTTTTGGGCCGGGGGTACAGGGAAGCGTTTGGTGAGAGGCAGTTCCTTGGCCGGGTTGTTTATATCCCAAGTAGGTGGGAGAGAGGATACAGGAGCACAGAGGAGAGGCCAGATCCGTGTTACTCTGGGCCAGGGTCTCTATCGCTGCCTGGTGCCCGCAGAGTGGTCAGGAGACCGGGAGCTTCATGAGGCAGCTTTCAGCTCCTGGCAAGGCTGCTTAGAAAAATTAAAAGCTATTGATGCTTCCATGTATTTAGGAGAAGTTGTATCTATGTGTAAATCTTGCATCCTAAATTTATGTCCTCTGGCCCCTTTTTAAGTTAATGCTTTGATTTCCTTAGCTTCTAACAACGGTGGCAATATGGTTATTGGCAAACCAATGTGACTATTAAGTATATTCACAATTTAATTTGGCTTTTTTAAAACTTTTGAAGGAAATCCTGTCTTCTGAACAATGAAGATCTTAGACCCCGGCTAACTCTTAGACGCGCAAACTGTTTGTGAATCCCTCCTCGCTCTTCTGAAGCAGATGCTGAAGTTCCTTAGAAGGATCTTGTCTATTCACACACGGTGCCTGCGTGAGAACAGAGAAAGCTCCCAGCAATCTTGTAAGTATCAACTCAGCTGTGGATTTTAGTCCTGACTTTTGTTTATGGCTGTGTTAAGCAGCTGGCTGCAGGTTTCGGTCCAGTCCGTTGCTGTGCCAGAGAAGCAGCTGGAACGAGGAGCTTTGTCTTGTGTGTGCTCCCGGGGAACTCTTCAGATGTGTGAGCTGGTGGTCTCAGAAACGTAAGCTGTGATGGGAAGGGGGCGAGCTCAGTGTTTGGGGCTGGAGGTGTCTCTGATGCGTTACGCAGCTGGGGGTTTGTGTGATGTCAGGCAAGAGGTTTAATCTGTGTGCCTGCAAGTCTTCTTCTGTAGAGCTGAACTAGTACTCTTCCCTGTGTCAAAGATGCTTTGAAATTTCAGAATATTATATAGTTATATAAATTATTGTTACTGTGCAATGCCTATGCTAGATGTCTTGATGAGGCTTCAGTGTTAAGAGAAACATCCCAGTAAGCAGTTCTGTGCTTAGATCAGCTCAAATGTTTTCAGTTTGTTGTTCAATTTTGAACTGCATTACAAAAATGGCAAAGATGAGGAAAAAAACCCTGTTGTTCTGAAGTGAAAGCAATCAAACCTCTCAGCTGATGCTGAGTCTAGAGAGCTCTGCCTGCTCAGCACTGAAACTGGAGCATCTGGGGCTTTTATGTTTAACATATTGTCCAGGAATGTGCAAAGGGAGCTCCTGGGACATGCACTACTTACGACTTTTTATAAGCTGTTGGAGCCAAAATATTCCTGGAAAGCAGTGGTGTGCTGTAACTGCCTGGTTTTCCGTCTGCGCCTGTTTCTTTGTGGAGGCAACATTACTATTTGTTTTAAAAAAAGGGAAAAACAGGCAATGCTCTAAGAAGGTAGGACAGATGTATTTATTCATGCTTGAGGTGCCCTACAGAAAGTATACAGCAGAGCAGCAGGGACAGTCCGAAAATGCTTAAGCTATGGTTGGGCTCTCACTGCTTATTAATTAGCCTAATTAGTATTTAAAAGGATCTCTTGGGGGTGAAAGCAGTGTTAGCCAAGAAGCTTAGAAACTGTGAACAATTTAGGGGCCCACCATAGCCTGGGATAAAAGCAGCAGCAATAAAAGCAGAGAGTGAGAGCCTTGACCTGACTTTCCTCACCATCACCCAGTGCCGAGCTTTCTTCATAATAGGGAGATTTAATGTGCCAAACTCTGCGTGTTGGATCTGTGGAGCTAAACTGTGACATAGTACCCTGTAAAAACAGTTTACTCCTGTGTACAGTGGCAATGAGAAAAACAGTTGAGCAGATAGTCTACTCTAGGATTTCTGTAGTAGGGCTTTTGTAAAGGTTTTTCTCCCGTGAGGAGTGATTTGAGACTGACTTGTTGACAAGTTCTTTTCTTTAATCCAGATGAAGACCTCAGTTTTGCTAGCAAAGTCCTTAAGGTAACATAGCCTTAGCATGACTAGCAAAAATCATCAGTGTTAGTAATGCCGTCATTGCTAAATCCTCCAAATTTGTATAGCATCGAATAATCTGGAGTCTGAATTGGCAGTTTGCATAATGATTGATTGCTTGTCATCTCCTCCTGGGCATGGTGTGTTTTGAAACGGATAAGCGCGCTGTCAGGGCCCAGCTTAATCCTAAAGAATGCAAGACAAAGGGGAAGTTGTTTAAAAGAAGATACTTTCCCTTTGGAGCCTGTCAGCTGGCTCCACCTACAGCTCTGCTGTTCATTTATTGCTCTGGAGCCTGACTCTTCTTCCAGCTGCATTGAGGAAACATCTTCTGAAGGTTACAGGGATTATGATGTCTTAAAAATAGTCCTTTTAAAACATATCTCTTCTGATTCACACATCTACTGAAAGGAAGCAGCAAAGCTGGAGTAGTCAGAGAAGCCTGAAACACGGGCTGGATTCCCTCTCTATGCAACAAGCAAGAACAGCGTGAGTCCTAATGCAAAATATTTCTGTAAATAACTGAAATACTGAGTCTGAGCTCGAGAATCACTGAATTTGAATGTTAGATCCTTCTCTGTTGATCAACAGCTTGCTAAGGTGAGACTGGTGACAAATGCTTGACTTGAGGCCTTCTTGTTCTCCAGGTGCCTGAGCGGTGAGCCATGCTGGGCCGGAAAACAGGACTCCCCCACAACCTGAACAGCCACCGCCAGCTGAACCAGTCCTACCAGGAGGCTGTGCCCCTGCGGACCAGACCATCCAAGGAGACAGATGTCAGTTTGGAGGTGTTCAGCAGCTCTACGCCTGAAATCAAACAGAGCCGCACTAGAGCCCAGCAGATGCGGGATAGGAAAGGTCGCAAAGCTGACCTCAAAGACTCTAACGGAAGAGAGGCAGAAACAATTACCTTTATTTCTGGTACAGCAGAGGCTCCCCCAAACCAGAGCTTTTGCTGTTTCTCTCTGTCTCAGGCCTGGAACACATATAAGGCTGTTTTCTGTTGTATAGTGACCTGTGGGGGCTGCTTTCAGGACTGCAGTGTCTGTATCCCCTATCCAGGGCCCACCGAGACATCCACTGACGATGGAAAGAACGGAGATTATAATGGGCGACTGCCAAACAGCCCCGCCAACGTCTCTCCCACTGAGAAGAATGGGAACCAGATCAAAAAGTCCAGCATGGGTAGCAGTTTTAGTTACCCAGATGTGAAACTGAAGGGCATTCCTGTCTATCAAAACAGGAGCCCCAGCCACCACCTGGAATCGGATTCATGCTGCAAAGAGCAGCTGCCAGAGAAGCCCTTCAGGAACAGCATAGAAAAGCCACCACTTCCCAGCAGCCACCGGAGTTCAGAGGAGTATTATTCCTTCCATGAGTCTGACCTGGACATCAGCGAGCTTAACGGCTCCATGTCCAGCAGGGAGATCGATGTCCTGATCTTCAAGAAACTGACAGAGCTCTTCAGCGTCCACCAGATCGATGAGCTGGCCAAGTGCACATCAGACACTGTCTTCCTGGAGAAGACCAACAAGATCTCGGACCTCATCAATAGCATAACTCAGGACTACAACCTGGATGAGCAGGATGCTGAATGCAGGCTGGTCCGAGGCATCATACGCATCAGCACCCGGAAAAGCAGGGTCCGGCCCCATATTTCTATCCCAGCCAGCCAGAGCCATGAGGAGAAGTCCAGCAGAGGCAACGCACCAGACAGCGGTAATGAAACGATGCTAGAGTCCATGGTCATCAGCCAAGATGGTACGTGTGGGTTCCTTGATGTTACCGCTTCAATACAAGAGGGTTATTTTATCAAAGCCATGGAGACATGGCAATGGAGCAGGGTTAAAAGCTGATGTCTGTCTTCAGGCTGGGCTTATTTTTCTGGAGTGTCTGAATGGAGGTCCTTACGTATTACTGGAGACCTCTGCTTCTCACCAGTCATGGTGTTGTGGCTTTCTTGATAGTATCTTTCACTGTCAGTGGAGTTTGTGCTGAGCAATGTAAAGGCTTATTCTGCTGCTACTGCAATGATTCTGGCTTTCCTCCACACCTCTAAGCTAGGCAGAAAGACCGTGAGTCAAACTTAACTGGTATGACCAGACAAGCTGGCTTGTGCCAGAGAATGTCCAGTTACTAAGCTGGCTCTCTCCTTCATGTTCTACCAGCGCTCTTTGCTAATGCCACCCTTAGACTACTGTGACAGAGTGCCTCCTTGGAGCTGAGACTTCCTCTACACAGTGGGGTGATGAGCAGCCAGTAAATATCCCTGCAAAGGGAGGGAAGCGCTGCTGCTACAAGTGCCTTATGGCTGTTTCAGGGATGCTTTTCTCCTTGTCTGGAGCAGCCCGAAGTGACTGACCTCCAGAACACATTGTAAGAGAGTTTGTTGTAGAAAGACCTTGCAAAGCTCAGTACGGGAGTCAAGGAGACATCCAGAAGTAACAGGGGAAACCCAGTGGCTGTTGTGCTTCCCAGTTTAGCAGTAAGGCTGCTGTTTGCTTCCTGGTATTTAGGGACTATAAAGCTCAGATTACCAAGACAATGGTGGAAGCAATCTGAAGAATCAGACTCTACCTCTCCTATTACCTGAGGGTGGTGCCTTCTGAAGGAGAGCCCTGAGTGTTCCCTGACAGGGATCTTTACTCCTGACTCATAGCTGCCCATCCTTTCTTGTCTCAGGCCCTCTTGGTTTTCATTCCAGATTTGGCTGTACAAATATCAGAAGAAACACCAGCAGATGTGATAGCCAGGAATATGAGGCGGCACAGCAGCGCAGGTAACGTACCTGACCAGGGTCTTAGCTGCAGTGCGTCACAGGAGTGAGGGGAATTCCCTGAACTTCCCGTATTATGTATGCCTTCAGTTTTCACCATCTGCAAAGGCTGAGCTGACACCTGCCTCTTAGGTTACAGTAAGGGGTATTGTTCTCTTGAGCTTTGGGAGTGAAGGGAGCTCAGAAGACTACCTGGGTTGGTGGGTCCTTCTGCAAAAGAATGAAACCCATGTATGGAGTGATCTCTGTCCAGGCAAGGTACTTGGCCTTGTAGCTTTCAGTCTCTGGGTGTCTTGACAAAGTTTGGGGCTGTATTTGGGGTGTGACCAGCTAAGGTCACAGCTGGGTTATACTGGGAACAAAAGGAACTGTACAAAAGGGAAGCAGGGGAGAGTGATGGGCTGTCCCTGAGCTCTGATCTTTGTGGCATGCATGCTCCGCTCCAAAGAGCAGCCCAGGGCTAAAAGACAAGTTTTCTCCTGCATAATAACAGATCTGTCCTAGAAGATGGCTACAATACAGGCAGGGTTGTTCCCTGCCTGTGGGCTTTGTGTGGCTTTCTCCTCCCTCATGATACACAAAGCCTTTTGTGGCAGTTGCTTGCCTAAGTGCCAGGCACTCGGCTGCTATAGTTCACGTTGTCTAATGTCACCATCTCTTCTCTTTCCTCTTCAAGGCTCTCCAACAAGCAGAGATTCCTCTTTCCAAGACACAGAGACTGACTCATCTGGAGCACCTCTGCTTCAGGTGTATTGTTAAGGAAAAAGGACCCAAGCAGCAGGCAGGCATTCCAAGGCTTTGCTGCAATCAGATTTCTCCTCTTTCAATATGGAATGTGCTATGGCACTTTTTTTTCCCCCAGTATACCCTGATCCTTTGTTGAAGCCAAATTTCTCCTGCTGTCTGAATTTCACTGGATAATTTTTTTTTTTTTTTTTGGACAATATAGAACATCAAAGAAGTGAACTGTGGAGCTAATGAACTCGGGGGGTGGAATGTGTGCCCAGGGAGGAGAAGATGGACGAGGAAGTATCAGATAACTCGTGCCTCTATGGTTTCCGTACTTCATGTTTAGCTTCAATAACCTCAGTGGCCCAGCCCTTTCCCTGCTTTGAGGATCTGCTGTACAGTTTTTGCTTTCTGGCATTGCGTAAGTTAACTTGGGTAGGGAATAACTGGATGGTGTCTCTGTGTTTGTGCCGATGCTGAGGTGAAGGCCAAGCACCTGCTCTGTAGGGACCCAAATCTCTATTTAAAGTGGCTGGGTTGGTCCCAAAAACGTTAAGTCCTCTATCAATGGTGTTTGCAGTAGCCAGATCTGCCTCCTTCCTGCTGACTCTTAGTGGTGTCATCTCCTGCTGCCTTGTAAGGAGAAGGTTCAGGTAATGTGGTTCGTTTAATCTTTGGCCTCTTAGCGTGTCTCTCGACATAGTGCCAGTTGCAGAGGGGCGGGATGCCTGGACAGCCGCCCCACTCTCGTCTCCCAGGCAGACCATGGGGATCAGCTTTGCAGTCACTGCCAGCTTGATGTGAACTGCGGGCGTGAGCTGTTACCAATTGCACGCATTGACCTGTGACTTGCATGCCAGTCAGCTCTTCCTCACTCATCTGCCAAGCCCTCTGCGTTTCCCCGTCACGCTCGGTGTCATGCTGACTGCTGGGCGAGCCTTGAACTTGAGTTATGGCAAGCGAGGGAAATAGCCGATTCATTTTTAAGTTTTTGTAATTAAGAATTGGGCTGTTTGACTGTTCTGCTAGAAACTGCCTTAAAAGTGGCTTGCTTCCAAAGGAAGGCCTCCCCTGAGAGTGTCTCCAGAGGGTCTGTGAGGAACTGCTTGGTCCTGCCTCTCCCCTGTGGGTGCTCAGCGCCTTCTCCTACCCTCTGCTCCTCTCTAACAGCCAGTCAGAAGCAGGAGATGTGGTATTGCTACCCTGAGGGCACGATGCCAGGTGACCTTGAGGGCTGCAGCATTGCAGCAGGAGGAAGCTGTATCTTACTGGTGTTGCCACTTGGTTGTTTATCATAAAGTAAACGTGAAGCCACCAGACTTGTTTATACATTCAGGTGCCCTTGGACATGAACAGAAAAAGCTTAGTTGAATTTACCACCCATAGAATAAACATACCCACAGTTTTCTGGGGAGAGGGAAACCAAAATAAGCCCCATGCTTTGGTATGGACCATGTTTTTGTGCCTTAATTGAACTGAAATGTGCCTCTATTTCATAGCCTGTGATTACTCTTCAAAAGGTTGGGTAGGGGGGGAAAGGATTTAATTCTTCACATGAGCAGTCAGGCTTATTTAACCAGCCAAAGCCCTTTGAAATGTACAGTTCAAGTCCCTGTTAGAGCCTATTTTTTTAAACTGCTTGCGTTTCAGAGCATGCTTTCATAAATCACGGACATTATTGAGACCACACCTTGAGACACTGACAGAGAGAGATTTTGAAAATAAAGGGGAGAGACTGAGACTTGGATTTGGCTTCCCCTCCCTGCTTTGTTTTTAAAGCTGTCGGTTTGTGAAAACCCATGTTTGTGCAAGGAAGAGTCTTGAAGCAAGGCCAGCCCAGGACTCCCAGACGAGCTCTGTTTGGTCACCTCCTTCCGAATGCAACATGTACTGATGGACCCATTTGGCTTCCTGCTTCTGAATGGATTTGTACATATATATTTGGACAAGTTTACTTAAACCTGTGCACTGAGGCGTCAGCATGGGTCACGCTGACACGTAGCTCTGTGGTCTGTGCACTGGAGACGAGGGGTGAGGATGGACTTGCAAAAGCTGCCAATCGCTATTACAGATGCAATAGCACATTTCTAATGTTTAGTCTGTGTACGAAGAGTGAATGTGTATGGATTAGGCTTGCAAAAAAAAAAAACCCAAAATCTGAAAACCCCCCAAAAACTCACTAAGGAAGACTGTCAACTTGATGGTCCTTGAAGCTGGTGCACCTGTGGTGTCTTATGGGATTCTTTTGCACTCCTTGGCCTTAAACATCTGATTTGGTCTTTTTTATAAAGCAAAAGATGTGCTCTTTACCTGTGCTGTGTCTTTTACATTCCTGCTTGCATCAGTTTGGGGAAGAGCATCCCTCAGTGGAGGGAGCCTGGGCCAGGCAGGGGGGTTTGCACAGGGAGTTGCAGATCCCTGCTTTCCCAGCAGCACATGGACAAAGATATTTTTGTCCATTTGGCAGCGCTTGCCCATGCCCGGGGGTATTGTTCAGACAGCTGAATGCCGGGCTGGTGCATGGGATACGGGGAAGCTGGGTGCAAATAAAGGAGCCTCTGGTGAAGTGCCTGTTTGCATGCAGGGAAACCTGGACCTTCCCTGAGGGGTGATGCTGGAATTGAGCTCTGGAAAAACTGAGCCTGGGGGGAGAATTTCCAGCTCATTCCCTGAGGTGTAGACAGCTGTTGCTAGAAAATGCAAGAATTGCTGCAGAGCAGCTACTGTGCCTGATGGTGGGGCAGGATCTGCTTGGGGAGGGAGGCTGGCTCAGTCTCTGCCCCTGTGACTTGAAGGACCAGTTTGCACTTTATAATTTCACTACAAAAACTCAGCCGATAACCTGCAGAGCTCCATTCCCTGCTACTGACCTTCCCTCACCCTGCCCCCAGGTGCACAGGACCAACTCTCCTGGTGCCCCTGCAAGGGAGGAGGGTGGATGGTGCGAAGGATTGGCACTAACCCCTCCTTTTTTTTTTTTTTTTTCCCCCTTAAATTTGGTCTGTTAAGGACTTGTGATTCTTCTCTAGTCTGTGCAGACAGGCAGAAGACTGAGCCCAAACTTGAGTCCTTCTGTGCGTGATCCCCTGCCTGTTCTGTCCTGATTTTGTTAAACGAAGACTGAGTCCAACCTGGCCGGCCACCCTTTGGCAGCAGGCAGAGTCCACTGCAGTTGTGCGAGAGATGTGTTTTCTGAAAGGATTTTAAAGCCATGAACAGGTAAACACTGCCTTCTTTCGGCTAGGAAGGGTCTCCAGAGGAGATGTTTTTGTGTCTGGAGCCCTCAAACCAGCTCATTGGGGCCCCAGGGAAATGGAGCAAAGGCTGCCGGCAGCAGCTTGCTGGCGAACCTCCAGCACCCTGCGCAGCGATGTGGCTGTGTCGCTGCTGTCTCCGCTGTCCACACCTGCTCCTAAGCTGCCCTGCTAGTTCCCCCTGCAAGTCTGGGCCACGTTTTTCTGCCTTCTGCTTACCCTTTCTCTCTAAATTTCTCCAGTGCTTTTCCTGGAAGAGGTTAGTCTTCCCACAGCACTCATTCAAGCAGTTGGAGTGACCGAGTGGCTGTAACATGCAGTGTTACTTCTGCTTCTCTTGGGCACGTTGAATCCCTGGGGAAAGGCTGTTTCTGGAGGCTTCAGGCCTGATCACTGCTCAGTGCAGCTCTGCTGGGTGCACAGCATGGGAGCTCATCGCCTGCCCCAAAGCGCTGCTTCCTAACTAGCTGGCTGCTTCAAAACTGCTGCTGCAAGGTTACTGCAATTTCTGGAAAGATTTGAAAACTTTGCACTTAAAACTATGATGCTTATAGTTGATCTGTCTCTGCTGTCAGTCCTGTGTTCAGCAACTCTCCTGCTTTTGAGTTAGCTGCATGGATCATGGGTTTTCTTGCTCACAGCCGCACGTGGAACGAGTCCACAGGGTTTTTGTCTGCTGAAGGTTATGTTTGCTGTCAATCCAGCTGTCTGGCCTGTTGCTGTAGTGGTTTTTGCTCTGAGCATTAGTGTTGAGTGTTCTGCTGAGTGATCTGGCAGAAAGAATTGGTTGCCCAAGTGGAGATCTTAGAAACACAAGAGCCCTTTACCCGGCCACATGCATGTAAACATGCTTTTTTTTGCACAGGTACTTCCTTTTGGGAGCCTGACTCAGCACCCTCCTTTTCCTGAAGACATTGTTTGATTTTATTGGGCTTGGTTTTGCCAGGGGACTCTCCAGAGACTCATACTGTGTGTGGGTCCTCGCTGTGCCACAAAGGTGCTGCTCTTCAGTAGTGACTTTAGTACAGGATCCAATGTACTACACGGCCCAAGCCACCCTATTGCCAGGGATTCTTTGAGTTTCGGTTAAGGCAGATCAGTAACTCTGCTGGGAATGGATGCATGAGGCTTTGAGTGTTTAAGAAATTAATCTTCCCCATCCACACCCTGAACTACTTAATTATTTATTTCAGCGTGGCTTAGAAGTTAGAAAGCGGATGGATTGACCCTAATTCCTCACAGCCTGGTCCTTAGCAGTAACAGAGGAGCTGAGGCTTCTCCTGAAAGTAAGCTGTAATGTTAAATACCTCATGCTTCTGTTTCCCTCTTTGGGGTTTTGCTGTTTCATTGCTCTTTCCAAAGCAGTCCTATAGTCTGGGCCGTTTCCCAAATGGTCTGAGCTGCAATATTCATTAATAAAAGCTAAGTCAAGAGCTGCTGTTAGGGGAAAAAAAAAAAAAAAAAAAAAAAGACTAGGGGAAACTTTGACCATATGGAAAGCCCTCTGCAGAGCCTGTATGCCTTCAAGGTTTTGCTTCTAAAGGACATGAGAAGGGGCCCAGCAGCGAGGGAGCCATGGCCCGGCAGGTGGAGGAGCTCTGGGCTGTGCTGCCAGCCGTGGCTCCGGCGGGTGGCAGCACTGAAACAGCTTCTCCAGGTGATTTGACAAGGACATGGAAAGGCAAAGGGACCTTCATCGCCTGCCATCCTCCAGCACGGCCCTCCCCGGTCTGCTGGGGGTCAAGACAAGGATGTATTTGTAGGGTTTGGTTCCCAGCATCCCTCGTGATGCTTGGTGTTCCCCTGCCATGGTCACAAGGACGAGGCCACAGTCTGTGGTCTCCAATAACTTGGACTGAGGTGGGGCTTTGCATTCTTTAAGCCACTTCTGCAGCTGCTCAGACCAGAGCTGTCCTACCCTGACATGGTTTATTCCAGGGAAAACTGCCTTTTGGAAGCAAAAGGGTGCTTTTGATTCACCTTGGCCTGAGGAAAGTCAGTGGCAGCTGGATGTTTGCAGAGGACAAGGCCATCAGGAGAAACACCTTCTGTTCCGCTGGCCGGAAGGGTTGAAGTCCAGGGGTAGTGCTGGGATCAACCGCCGTTCACAAACACAGCTCCGGGCATTCACCTGCTGTAGGGTTCGGAGCTGCAGTTATGGTCCTTCTCCCAGGACTGTTTGCCTTTTCCCTTCACCCGCCTGAAAGGCAAAAGGACTCCTTCTTACCCCAAAAATCTCCCCCAGCATCCTCTGGGCTTTGTGCCACTGCCTCTTCTCTGTCTTAACTCTTGTCTTTTCTCAGCTGCTACCCAACCTGCCTCCTGCAAGTGACACGAACCAGCTCTAAGCGTGGTGCCAGCCTCAACTGGAAAGCTCAGGAGTTTCACAGTTGTCATTACCCTGACCACTGCCACAGCTCACACAAGCCGCGACCCTGCAGGAACAACCCCAAGATTTTGGTTTTGGTAACCCTGAGGGAGCTCTGCACTTAGACCAGGCAGCACAACACCGTGTAACAGCAACCTGCTGATCCATGGCTCCTGCCAGATCCAGGTAGCTGCCAGTGATTGGATCAGGTCAGACTTGGGATTTCTGGTGTCAGTTACAGGGCTGAGGTGGTAATAGGGAAATAAGGAAGCTACAGGGTGGGCTTGGGTTGGTGCTGCGACCTGTGCCGGTTTACAACTGGTGCCAGTTTGCTGCACTGGTGCCTGGCTGTGCTTGCTCCTTAGGAGGGGCTGGTGGCTGGACCAGGATCCTGCTGCAGGTGCAGAGCCCAGCTGTCTCCTCTGATCTCTAGCAACTGCAGGGAGCAACAGTAGTGCTCTGACATAGCTGAGAATGGGATGAAGCTCGTCACACCCCCAGAACAGCTCAGTCCTCCCAGCTCACCTGCCCCACGCACCGCAGCTCAGGACAATGCTGCCAGGTACACTCACTCTAGGGCTAAGCACCTTTGAAGCCAGCAGAGTCTGCCTTTTCTTACAGTAACAGGAGACCCTGTTGTTTTATCAGGGCCAAAGCACACGGGCAAATGTGTGCGGGGTGAACTGTAAGATGAACAGGCAGGAGGATGCAGAACCGAGCAGTCCAGAGGCAGCTGCCCCGACCTGGGTCCTTGCTCACCCACAAGGTCACTGCTCAGCTGGCTGGGTGCTGGTTTTTTGACCCCAAGAGCCTATAAAACTGGGAGACTAAATGCAAGCAATGTCCTACTACTCAAAAAAACCCAAACAACCAAACACACCAGGTGGAATGCCAGGCTGGACTTCACCCGAGGAGTTTTTTTCAGCCATTTGTGCCCACTCCCTCTGGTAGGAGGTAGAAAGGTTTCAGGGGGGCAGAGGCAAGAACCACAGCAGCAAGGATCTGGCATAGGCTATAAAGGACTGACAGAAGCCCAGGCTTTTGTGACACTTTCCTCATTAGCTTGTCATAACGGAGACCTTGGGCAAGGGTGGCTTCCTCAGTGCAGTCACGCGCTGCTACGTGGAGGGTGGAGCCTGGAACAATGAGCCTTGGTCATCCCTGACTGTTTAAGCTGGTCATGGAGTTCATCAGCACTCCTGAGCAAGACACACAGCTCCAAATGCCTCTCCTTAGCTGGGGAGCCTGAGAGGCATTCACAGGCAACTGCAGAGAGCACGAACCCCAGCCCCTGCCAGGCAACCCTGCTGGCACCCTTGTTCACAGGCGCTGCCCCCTCCCAGCTCACATCCCAGCCTGCGCAGGCAGCCTGGATCCCTTCTGCGGGAGAAATCACACGCTCTACCTGGAAATGTGCCACTCTTTCTTTATGTTGCACTGCAGTTTTAACAAAGAAAGATACGAACATGCAGAGTAACACCACTTGTCAGCAGGAGCTCAGAAGAGAACGCAGCGATGCCTGTCAGTAGTCAGCAGGGAGAGAGGCTCTTGGAAAAGAGGCAGGAGACACACTCCCAGCAAGAACAGGACCCCCAAAGAACCTCTGCATCCTCTCCCTTGCCCACAACCACAGGCTCTCCAGCCTTTCCTTGCTGTAAGACAGCAGGTCAACCTCTCCAGGTGTGATGGGAGCCCTCCCTTGAGCCCTGCAGGGTTCAGTCTGTTCCACTTCTGGCAAGAATAGAAGCAGCAGCAAGGAGCAGCAGTCTGTCTCCACTGCAATAGCTAGTTTTTTTAGACTGTTTTCCCTTCCCAAGGAGGCAGAAGGAGAATTATTTTACAAAATAAACTGGCCCTTGTTTTCACAGGAGAGCAGGAAAGCCGAGGGGAAGGGAGTGAAAACCTAGGAGTACCTGCTGCCAAACTGAAATTGCAAAGAGTGGATTAGCGGCTCTGAAGGGCCAGGAGATGAAGCTAAGCCATACATTAAGGATATGTCCCAAAACCTCTCCTGTCTGGCTCTTGTAGCCCTAACACCCTTTCTGCTCTAACCCCTCCTTCTCTCCTAACTGCCATTTGGGAAGTGTTGCAGATGGCTCCAACTGGAGCTGCTGCAGGCCGCTTCTGTGGCCTTGCCTTCTGCTTGACACAGGACAACTGAGGATGACTTCATGAAGCTGCCTCCACAGCAAGCTCGGGTGGGGATGCTGGAAGTGTTTACTTGTCCAAGGTAAGGGATATCCGGCAATACATATCCTGCCCCATTTGATGGGCTGACTGAAAGAGGGGGGAGAAAGGGAGGGCTCAGTTGAATTTAGCCTTTGAAAAGTCCATTTCTGGATGCTGTTCCATGAACCTGCAAGGAAAACAAAGACAAGAGTTTGGGTATGAGTCAGCAGGAGCTACAGAACAGCTCTCTTTGGGGGAGTAAGGCATCCCTACTTCCTGCACTACAAAGTTTGCTTCCTCCCCACACCCTTCACAGCAGGGACTGTTTTGCTGAGCTCCTTGGGACACACTCCCCATACTACAAACACTTTTTCCTCGGGTCAGTGGTATCACCAATCCTACCAGCCATCAAGGTCAGCAAGTCCAGACACATGGGAATTACTAATTATCAAACACACACCCTTTAACTGTTACCTCTCGGACGGACACGTAGCAGCTATGACACTGATTGTGGGGCAGAAGGGAGATTGTGAGGGCAAATTACGATTTAAGCTCAAATTTATTAGCTTAAGCATTACTGGAGACGTGGGGAATATCTCCAGTGCTGTGACAGTGAAAATTCATGAAGGACGTGACCAGAGAAATCTGGTTTCAGGCTAGGTGCAACCTCATTTCAAATGTACTGCAATCCCAGCAGATACGACTATTTGGACTCAGGTTGCCACATCAGAAAGTCCTGAGAACGATACACTGTGCCTATGAGTGATCAGGAGAGATTAACGCACACAGAAGCTCCTGGCTTCCTCCTCTGCCCTGCAGTTCACCAAGGGATACAACAACTAACCATATGGAGGATTCACACACAAAGTGCAAGTAAGAGCAGGCCCCTGTCTTCCTCTGTGCTCTCATCTCATGGTTTCCCCTGAAACACCACCACAGCATTTCATTTCCATGGAAATATGTGCTGCGAGAATAGTGTCCTTGTTTAGCAGCCAGCAGGGCTTCACTGGCAGAGATTAGGACCCATGTGTGCATTACTGAGTCCACCTCGGCCTGAACGAACTCTGAACTTCCTATCCATTCTTTACCAGCCAGTCTGCACACAAGGCAAACTTCCAGAGCACTAAACGAGTGACCTTGCCAACAAGGTACCCTGTATGTAGACTTCCCAGGAGGAGAGGGCTACCTCCCATTCTACTAACTCAACAGACAGGCACTGAGGAAATGTGGTCTCTGCTCTAAAGCAGTTGCACCCTATGCTGTACTTGACACACTGATCAGAGCGAAGCTTCTGCCGCTACAGATAAGCCAAGAAGAAAAGGAGTCGAGCCTGCTACACTAATCCTCCTTCCAATCCTGAGATAAGATGTGGGTTTGAACTTGCTGAAGAAGCTGCATGACCCAGAACTGCCTCCACGCCTTCCCAAACGGCCTTGGGAGCTCCATGAGTAATTCCCCTGCCAAGGTGCATTTATGCCAAACAGGGCAATAAAGACATAAAAGTGCTATTGGCTTGGAGACAGCTGCCTGGTGGCAGGTGTGCAGGGAGGGGTGATTATCTGGGCTACTGAGTAGAGGGAGATTAGAAAACAATCAAGACCATGTTAAAGTTCAGTAGAGATGGTACCTCCAGTCCCAAACATGCTTTCTGAACTTGAAATCAGCAGATTAAGACAATTCCAGAGCTAGGCTATTTCCAGAATTTTCCGTTACGCTTTCTACCCCCACGGCCTTTTATAGACACTGGTGGCTGGCCAGCAATTCAATGACTACATAACTCCAGACATGACCACAGGTAGGACTGAAGGCCAACCTGTTTTCTGCTCACATATTTGTGTCAAAGAGGAAGAGGAGAGGGGCTTGTGAAAGCAAATACCCACAAATAAATGAGGTCTACGCACTTTTTCAAAATGTCTTGCTTCTTCTGTTCATCGGATGTGGGCAGGCCCATGGATTTCTGTCGCTGATCATACATCATTTTCTCCACCATACTGCGAGTTTCGCTGTCCAGGTCTGATAACTGAAAGCAAGGACTTCTATCAAAATTGGAATAACTTGTCTCAACCCATACATACACCCTGCTTGCAGAGAACACAAATACATTGAGGTCACGCTATGCTGTGCTCATGGGCTACAGAAATACTTATACAAACACTGATCTACAGACTCAGCTTCATTCATTTGAAGTTTTGGGGGCACTTATGTTGTATGATAGCATCATATGCAGCAGTACTCCCAGTATTGGTTTTACACTGGTAAAAAAAAGACATAGCAGTTGAATGTGAGCTGTGTGAGAGCACATTTATGAGAAGGATCCATTCAGTAAAACAGGGGGAGTTCTTACCTTTGAGTTCTCTGGATTAATTTTCTTGGTGTTGATTTCCGGGTCTGTGGAGACTAGTTTGTTCCACCATTCCATCTTGTTGATCTGAAGGACGAAGAAGTAAAAATATTTTCTTTTTTCTAGACTTGCTCTAGGAATTTTATGTCTCAGTCACAGGAAAAAGCTGCTGGAATAATTTCTTTGACAGTTTTCTAAATGTCAGTAAAATCTGAACTTGGATAAAGGATACTTTTTTCATTCCGAACCACTTGCAGGTAGCTTGAATTTCCACAACTGGGAAATGTGAGAGCATGTCAGATGTCACATTTGGCATGACATAAATGGGATTAGAAATAAATCACACAGAGAGGCCCAGAAGGGACACAATAAGCAATAACATCTGTCCCTGGATTTTCATGTCACTAACAGATGTCAAAACACAGCATTATTCCATTAAGGAACAACTTTAAAATGACTGATTTCCTTCCAGCTTTTCCTAAACTGCTGGGCAATCAATTGGATATCCTGAATTAGCATGAAGTTAGGCTGAAGACAGGGGGAACTTGCAACACCCCAGTTCCAATAGCATCATTGACACTATACCAAGGATAAGCATGGCTCCTCTGTTTCAGCTAACAAAGCCCAGGGATTTCACAGGTTTTGTCAGACTCTTACTTCACCAGGGAAGAGGCAGACAAGTCTGAATCCTCCCTGGTTCATTCTGCTTTACCTTCTCCAGGTGCACGGTGACTGTTTTACCATCTTCAATCAGCCAGGAGCTCTCCTCCACCTTCACTTCATTGAAAAGCTCTCCATCAATGACAGGCGAATGGCCCTTCAGGCCAACTCTGAGGCGCCGTCTCTGGATATCCACCACCACATCCTTCCCCTTCAACCTGAAGCTCACCTTGAAAGCGATGGCCAGCTGGACCAGACAAAGATCAGATTTGAGGAGCTGAGCAATGAAGTCTCTCCCTACCCTCTTGTGCCACTGTTCTAAGACTTTCTGCCTTGGTTTCACCAGAGGAAGACAGAACACGTGATATTTTCCTTGCAGTACTGAGTGAGCGGGAAGTGAAAGGATACAAGAGTAAGTTTGGCAACAGGATGGCCAATACCTCAAGCAGACTATAAAAAGGGAAGCAGATTTTAATGTCTTGTTAAAACAACACCAAGGTTTGGCAAAGTTAACTACAGCTTCTGGGAATTTTATTTAGTTACCAAGCTCTCCCCCAGCTATTGAAATGCTGCTGTTTAGTACAACTAACAATCTTCCACAGGCAACGGAGACATGGGGCATTGACTCCACCATTCTTACCACCACCCACTCTTATTCCCTATCTCAGATCCTGGTAATAAGGCAATACTTACATCCAGTTCTGAAAGAGTCTGTGTCCATCTATAATTTGGAAGGTCAGCTCCATTGCCAGAGTTGGGTTTAAGTTTTCCTTTATCCTTCTCATCTTCCTCTTCATCATCTGTTTCCTAAGCAACCAATTAAAAGTGTAAAGAAAGAAGCTCTTCAAGTCTCCATTTATCTTTCACTTCTAACAACAGTTCTTGGTTTTTATAAGAATTTCAGGTCAGGTGCACGTATTTGATATTCACATAAATTTAGCCCAAAATGAATAGGTGTTTCTGTTAAAACATAATTACAAGAAAAACAAAACCAAAAAAACCCATATTGAAGCCTTTGGGAGTTAAGTGCATATTCTTGAAGAAAGCCAGACTGGATACCCCCTCACATTCACAGGAGTTCTCATGGTTGTCCAGAAACATATTTCTCTCAGCCTAAAATAAAAAGTCCCTAGATAAGCTTTACCTGTTTGTTAGAATCTGAAGATTCACCTTCATCCTCTGAGGGTTTCACTGGGACACTGTTAACCTGTCCTTGTGCCTCCTTCTTCTGTTTAAAAGGAGAACAAACATGCTCAGGCAAGTGTTGGCACTTTGTGTTACTTGCTGATCTGACACTAGGTGGCCTCAGCCTCTTCAGCTGAAACTGAAGAGCAGGACCCAGAACTGCACCCAAGACTGATGGGGAATTTTCAGCCCTTAGAACAGTGTTACAGGAAAGCGGTACTGCCAAGGGGAAGACTCCATTGGTCTTCACACCTTGATGACTGTAGCAGAGGGTGTTGCTACAATCAGAGAGCTTGCTGAAGGCAGAGAGGCAAAGTGAGTTACTGCCATGGTTGAGCCTAGGCTAATTTAATTTCGAAGCACACCACCTGCTCCAGTCTGGTGGTCCAGACATTGCAAAGGAACAAGTCCGAGCCGTTTTAATCATCACTGCTACCCGAGCTACACGCAGGCCAGCGGAGGAGATGACCTAGGTGGTACCTGTAGGCACCAGACATCGCTCTCACCTGGTCAATTTCCAGCTGCAGCCTTTCTGCTTCCTCATCTGTAAGTTCCTTAATCCTTGGCTCATTTGTTTCTTGCTTTTCTTTAGCAAGTTTCGCAGCTCTCTCTGCCTTTTCACGCCGCTCTGCCTCTTGACGAGCCTTTTTCTCTTTCCGCTCCTTCTGAGCTAGTTTGTTGTGATGGTTGAAGGTATCTGTGATCAGCTGAAAGACAGGAACACAGATCAAAAGGTTTTAAAAAATCACCACTTTTTCAAACCCAAATGAAGCAAACTCACTGTCTACTGAGGAGCATGAGAACATTGGTTAGTCACACAGACGTTGTGACTTTTCCCTTCACTTTCACTCTAGCCTTTTGACTGAATATCTAGAGTAGGAGAAAACTCAAAACATTTAAACGTAGCCCTTCCTACTTCTTCCTTACACAGGGAGTGTATTTCCATGGAGATAACAGAGGAATACAAATTCTCCATTTGTTTTGGCCTTTGTGCAATTCCGGCAGGACAAGCAGATGCCTAACCCAGCCATTTGACAGCTACTCTGTACATCTAGGACAGCTGGAAGAACAAAGACACTGGATCCAAGTTTTTTTACCTACTTCTGACTTTTCCCACAACTGAGCTTTTACCCAGGCACTAGATGGAGATTCAGTGTCATGATTTATGTTTGAAAAGCTCAGCGTTTTACACTTAGGGGCAAGCTCCTACATAAATCTTTGCTTCAAATCTCACTCCAAATTCTCACGTTGTTGTGACTACAAAAAGCAAAATCTCAAGGTCTTTGATGCAAACGGCTGTACTGCTCAGAGGGAAAGCTGAGTACACAGGCAGGAAGCCAGAGCAATTGCTCCGTGGTCGATAACACCAGCAGCGCTGTGCAAAGCAGCACGTATGAGAACTGTAGTCTGCTCCAGAAAACAAAATAGACAGAATCTGAGAAAAGGAATCAGAGTGGAGAAATTTCTCAGACAGGGGTTTATGTACTGGTTTATATAAATCCCAGAAACTTCTGGAGGGATTCAGCACCTTTTCAGAGCAGCTCAAAGCATCCACACCTTGTAGTTTTGTAACCAACCACCAAGTATTTCTGCTTTGTTTTGAAGGGGAAAGCAAGATTTATTTACACAACGCAAGTCCAGTGTCTCCTAGGATACAGAATTCAAGACATGCATCTCCCAGCTTCTGTTCCTAACTGCACGATGATCCATGGTGAGCAAACTATTTACATTGCCCGAGCTTGTCCGTGTGCACACACTGCACTTCTCTCAATGTACCACCACGCCCCCCTCACTCTACACCACAAGGGATTCTGAAATGGCACTCCATGAAAGACAATGACTTTCCCACCCTCTCCTCTTTCTCTTTCATGCCAAAGGGTGAGCAGGACTGGGGAAGCAGCTTCTTCAATTTTTGTTGTGGTTACTATGGTGTCAGAGACTCTGTATTGAGCACCTTTTCAGAAGGCCATAAAGCATTTTAACAGATACCACCCAAGGACACGAACGCTTTTATTTTACAGGCACAGACATGGATTTGCTACGGAACTGCCAACAACAGTAGCCAGAACCTCCAAAAGCACCAGCCAGTGCTCATCTCTGAAACACCACTCAGGGTTTCACTCCCTGGGAGCACAGAGTCCCCAGGAATCTGGAGAGATTTGCTCTCTAGTCTAAGAAAAATGGAAGTAGGCTTCATCTTTCTCACTTTGAAACCACCCTCTTTCCCATCCCTTACCTGCCTTAGTTTTGCCGCTTTAGAGACTAGACAGAGTACGTTATACACTGTGTTAGCAATTAACATCTGCCCTAACACATTCAACACAGCAGCAGTGCCTGCTTTGCTGGTGGAGTTCCAGTAGTCCAGGAAGGGAAACAGTTGCTATGCTGGTAAGTACAAGCAAGAAATCTTCAGAAAGTCTGGCTAGTTCGCATTTGAATGTTCTGGTTATCTCCCTACAGTGAAACAATTCAGTTTTTCAGCTCTCGAGCTGGGTGAGGAATACCTGCTGGATAGGAGATGCTCAGGCTGCCAACAAGGCCACCCGGACCCCAGGCTTGCTCCCCAGCACACTTGCTCTGTGCAGGCACCGCAACCCGGAGACAAAGGTGCAGCTGCATGTGCAGAGATGTGTGGACTTTGTGCTTTTTCTGAGATGAACAAATAAGGTAACCTGGGGTTATCAACACTGCGGTGTCTGTCACCGTTAAGTCAGTGTGTCTGGCAGATTTGCTTTCCAAACAAGCCTTTGGCCAGAGTGTGGCAAAAAAACCCGCACCGTCGGTACCATTCGAACAAGCAATCGTGTGTGCCTCACCTCAAATAGCGGCAATTCATTATTACCTTGCTTCAGTGATGAATTTCATCAGCATCACAGGCTGATGAAGTGCAGTCCCCAAGTGTACCGTAGTGCTTTGAGTTGTTCAGGCAGGGAAGTGTTAGTATGGCACAGACATGGGTGGTATGTAAGTTAGAAGACATAAAAGCTTGGGGATTTGGTTTTTTACCTTCTCTGCTACTCCATCTTCTCCACCGGTGAAGAAATCTGTTTTACGCCTCAGGAAACTAAAGAATGTGTTCACAAGCTGGCAGAGGAAACAGGGAGGGGGGTGGGAGAAAGGGGTGGAGAGAAAAAAAGAGCAGTGAGACCAGATCACTCCAAGCTGCCTCGTGTCTCTTGAGTAGCCTTTATTCTTTGTACTCCCTATCTGCATCTGTGCCAGGATCATCCTGAAATCAGCCCCATGACCGTTTCCCAGAGAACATGTCCAGTGGCTTTTGTGGAGTTCCAGCTCCTCGATTCCCAGTTTTCAGAAGAGGCAGTTGTGTGGTTTACATAAAGAAAGGGCAAGCAGCTTATTCTCAGGTCACCTTGGAGGTACACCTACTCCGATACCCCAAGCTGTTATCTGAGGCAGGAATTTGGGTGGGTATGTATGTATATGTGCATATATACATGTGCATATATAGATATACACATACACTGTATTTTGCTTCTTTGCACACCTAAACCCTCAAAGTGTGCAAACTCACCTTCCCTCATCTCCTGTTTATTTTTACAAAATAACTACTAGCTGTCTGCCAGGTATCACTGATGAATTAGGAGTTATGAACTGGCCTCCCCAAGCACCCCTGTGGAAATCCATACTCTCAGCGGGTCTTTTATTTCTCAGGTGTTCTGTCCTGTCAGTATTTCAATCAGCGGTTTCACTACAGCATGTGGAACGGTTATTAGGACTGTTTCCCCAAACCATTTGTGAGCGGGATGTTCCCACACTCTCCAGTCCTCCCACAGGTCAGTACCTGGACTCCCAGAACCCCCAGCAAGAGTCAGCGTGGCGGGAAGCGTGAGGTGTGGCAGCAGAGCTTCCACCACGAGGAAGGAAACCACGTTTCCCGTTCAAGTTGGTCGAATCTAAACCCATCAGGTTTCAGGGGACCCGCTACCACCTGGTTGTGCTGGGAAAGTGGGACAGAAGGACTCGATCCTCCCCGGTGGTCTTTTGCTTTGCTGTGACCCGGAACGGGCGCTGCCCGCACACACCAAAACCTCCGTGACCGACGTGGGAAGCCCGGAGGCTGCAGGAGCCGCGGTGCAAGGCCGCACGGTCAGGGCGCAGACCATCACACTAATTAATTAACGGGTTCTCCGCGCTCCCCGGGGCTGGCGCGGGCCTGGGCCGTTATCGGGGGGGTGGGAACGGGGACGGACATGCCGCATGTGCACCGCCCGGGGAGGGCCGGGGCCGCCCCAACTCCTCCCGGCCCCAGCCGCCCCCCCCCACCACCCCCCGGGAATACGGAAAAGCTTCTCCCGCCCCATCCCGCACCCGGGCCCGGGCCCGGCGGCGCTACCTCGCGCACGCCGCCCTGATGCTGCTGGGCCATGGCGAGGAGCATGCCATCGAAACGATCCTCCTGCTCCGCCGCCTCCTCCGCGCTCAGCCCCATCCTGCCGCCGCCGCCGCCTCAGCCCCCCTCACACCGGTAACCGGAACCGGAACCGGAGCGAACGGAAGCACGCGCGCGCTCCACCCTCACCCCCCCTCCCCCCAATCCCAGAGCCCGTCCGCCCCGCTCTCTTCGCGGATTGGTCGCGGCCGCGTCCAATCCGCCGGAAGGAGGCGGGACGCGAGGCGCGGGGATCCGGTTGCTATAGCGACGGTCGGTCCCGGCCTTTCCAGAAAACTCGGCGGAGGCCTGTGACCCCGCGGGGGGTCAGAGGTCGCCCGGGAACCGCGGGCTCTGCTCCGTGTCTCGGCCGGGCCTTGCTCTGCCTTCCCGGGGGCGCCCGACCACCAGCCATGGTGATGGGGAGCGGCCCTGGAGAGCTGCCGCCGCGGGAGCTGCCGCCGCAGTGCCAGTGCTGGTCCCGGTGCCGGTCCCGGCTCTATCAGCTGCCCCTCGGTCCCTTCTGTGTCCTCCCCGCTCCTTGGCGGGCCAAGGATCTGGCCTTTCCTCCGGCTGAGTTACCGCCATCCCAGGGGACACCCTCTGCCACAGCAATCCCTCGCCCTGCCACCAGGCCCCTTGGAAATCAGCCATTAGAAGCTCAATTCCTGCCTCTAATTTGGCCAATGGGTAAAAATACCTGGTAATTCAAGATGAAAAATCTGACAATTTGCCCTTCCCCTGGCCCGTGTTTCCTCTGAGAGACATGAACCAATGGACGGGCCCTGCCTGGAATTGAATACTACAGTCTGTCAGATCGCTGGGTTCCTAACGACATGTGGCTCCTGTCAGCAAGGTTACGCAAACAGCCGCTGATAAAACGACTTCCAGGTTGCTCTTTCCAAGGCCGGAGCGTACAGGCCGTTGAACACAGGGCCCAGATGAGAGAGAGTGTGTGTGTGTGTGAACCTCCTGGCAGCGACACACACCGTACGGCACTGCCCGATGACAGCTGGGGCCTTGGTGCCATGGTACAGGCTGGGTTAATGACTTTGTTTATACTGTTGGGGTGATGGTGATAAGGCTGCCCAACCCGCCATCCCCCTCCCTGCACCGCTGGCGCTTCATTGAGAAAACAGCCGTTGACGCCGCACCGAGAACTCGTTTGCCCCAGCCAATCAGCCCAGGGATGGCTGGGGTTTTTTTGTTGGTTTTTTTTTTTTTTTAATGAGGACTGCTTAATCACAGAGCGGTCAAGGCTGTGGAGGGGTGTTTCACTGGTGACCCAGCCTTATAAGAGCTGCTTTGAGCAGGCACGGGCTGGCAGAGCCGAGAGGACGGGGAGAGAATCCAGCCTGCGACAGAGGGTTTGGGAGGGATTTTACATCTCTCTCCCATCTGCTGTAGCAGGACCTGAGTTTCACCGAGGATCCGGCCACTCGGCACAGTTATGACCACCAGCGGCATGGACGTGGACTGTGAGAGGTGCCAGTGCCACAGCGATGACAAGCGCACTGCCATCCTCTACACCCTCCTCAGCCAGAACCTCAACCATAGCCGGGGCAGCCGCAGCCCAGCCCACCAGCGCTGCCTCTGCCACCAGCGCCGGACTGTCTGCCTCCGCACACCCCACGTCACCTGCCAGGCAGCCTCCAACGTGCTGGTAAAAACCATCAACTTCATGAAAAACCTCCCTTCCTTCCACCTGCTGCCGCGAGAGGATCAACTCCTGCTGCTGGACAGCTGCTGGGTCCCTCTTTTCCTCCTGGGGCTCGTCCAGGAGATGGTGACCTTCGAGGTGATGGAGACCCCGGCCCCCAGCATGCTTAAGAAGATCCTCCTCGACGGCCAAAGCAAACGAGAGGAGCCCGAGCGGATGCAGCCCACGCTGGCCGCCGTGCAGCGGCTACAGTGCTGCCTCAACACCTTTTGGAGCCTGGACCTGAGTCCCAAGGAATATGCCTACCTGAAAGGAGCCATTCTCTTCAACCCCGGTGAGTGCCCGGCCCTTGTGGCTCTGCCTGCCAGTGGAGAGCGCATCCCACACACGTTAGCATCTGAACACACACCGCTTGGCTTGGAGACATTCAGACCGTGGGCAGGCATGAGAGCAGAGAGGGCTGGTTACCTTATCCTTAACACCAATTGTTACCAAATGTGCCAGGTAGCGGGGAGGAGGGATGTCAAATGTAGTGGTAAAAGCCAGAGACCTTTGCCTGCCCTGCAGATGATAAAGGACCCTGGGATTTACGTTGTAAAGCATGAGTTTGCCCAGTTAACTACTTTTCCACCCTCAAAAGGCAGCCCTGGAATAGCTACGTCTCGGTAGCGCTGCATACATCTCATTAGCGGGGCCTTGGAGATCCCTTCTGAGAAATGGGGAGGGGGAAGGGTGGGAATGGGAGAAACCTGGGGCTGTTTTCCAGCCTCTCTCATCACTGGCTTTTCCTCCTCTCCCTCGGCAGATGTCCCTGGGCTGAGGGCCTCCCTGTACATCGAGAGCCTCCAGCAGGAAGCCCAGAGAGCGCTTCAGGAGGTCCTGCAGCCCCTGCACCCCAAGGACCAGGGCCGCTTTGCCCGCATTTTGCTGATCACCTCCACCTTAAAATCGATCCCTCCCACCCTCATCACAGATCTCTTCTTCCGACCTGTCATCGGCAACGCTGACATCGTCGAGCTCATCGCAGAAATGCTGTACGAAATAACCGGCGGGCAGCTGGCTCCTGCGGCACACGTGGCTTGCTGAGCAACCGTGCTTGCCCGCTGGCCCCGTGGATGCTCCCCATGCCTCGGCGGGCAGCAAAGCGAATCTGGGAGCGGGGATTTAGCGAGAGAAGTGCTCTGGACTCTGCGGGGAATTGCGCGTTTCGGTAGGGCTGAGGTCAGGGGATTCAGCCAGGCTGCAGCAGAGCGCATGGAGAAACGGCTCTGGTTCAGCAGATGTTTACAGCAGCTCCTGCTCCACCTGTGCCCGTCTCCGTTTCAGGGATCGTGTGTGTGGGTGAGGGGTTTCTTTCCCTGTTTGTAGCCAGAGCCACCAGCCAACTGCAAACAGAGCACAGAGCGGGTCGGGTTAGAGCCCGGTCCTGGTTTTTACTCAACAAATCCTTGGTCCTATTGAAATCAATGTGCATTTTGCTGTTGACTCCAAGAGATGAGGTTTGTCCTCAACTAACAGCTTGATTCTGAGGTGTTTAGGCACACTGAAAAACATGTCTTCAGTGGTGTCGCTTACCAAGTGCAAACATTAGGGAATTAGGTCTGGGTGAAGTCTTGGTCTGTCTATTGTGCTTGAAATCTTAGAAATATTCATGAAAGATCTTCCTCAGGCACCAAGAGGGAAAAAGCCAGAGTATTAAATCTTACAGGGTGTACAGATTCACCCCTCTTACTTTTTCTTAGATTGTTTCTTTTCTCCGCAATGCCATGAAATACAACAGGACTGCTCGCAGGGCAATGGGTTACCTAAGACCACCTAAACCTATTGCACATCATTTTGGGCTGTAGGCTTACCTCTGTTTGTGTGACAATAAGTGAACCCTGAGCTGTGAACGCTGCAGAGATGAGCGGAGCTTGTTTGGTGGTACAACCAAATGTCCCTCCCTGGAGTTACAGCCAGGTGCAAGCGTAGCATGCCTGGAAAGCTTGCTCCTCCTGCCTGCAGCTTCTGCAACAAGTTAGATGTCAGTATTTTATAAGTGAACATTCTTGCGGTTTGTATATAAGATGCAGTAAATTATTTTTTTAATAAAAGGTTTTACATTATGGAACATGGTGGTGACTTTTTAGAGATGGTGTTAAATTTCTGGGGGGTTAGAAAAACCGGCTGCAGGCCTGGTGTGGAAAGAACACTCAAATGAAAAGGGGCTTTCCATAAAAATCTGTCTGCCTTGCTGTGGCGAGGGAGCGTTGCGATGTGGACACATGTCGATCACCGCCAGCGGGAGCTGTCTGATGAACAGCCCCGCGGCACAAAAACCCTTGGTGTGCCCAGCAGATGGAATTTCGCAGAGGCAGCGGAATCGCAGCCTGTCCACGCACTGCACCTTTCTCCAGGCATTGAGCCTCGCCCTAGGGCTCCCGGTGCAGCCACCACGTCGGAGGTGGATGCTCTGACTCACCTGGACGCGCACGCAGTTGCCAACAGGCAGCAACACCATCCCATTTGCCATGCCCAACCCAGCCGAGGCGTCGGATAAACCTGCACGAAACCTCCCTGTGCCCCATCACCCTCCTACCCATGGTAACACCTTGACTGTTAGCCAGCAGCCCGGTGGGAGGAAGGACTGCTTCGTCAGTCTGTCCCTCCACCTCTCACCGCTGCTGCTGAACGGTGACAGACGGCTTCCAAGGTGACCTCAGCTCCGTGACGGCCATTTTCCATAGGGAGAGAACACATGAGTCACCGGACGATTTCCGCAGGCCTGTGCCAGCCATGGGCAGCCCTGAGCCACGCAGCCCGGTGATGCGTGCATGAGTCACGGCGCACGGGATGCCGAACAGCCCCACTGCCAGAATTACCCCAAACCTGGCACGCAGACACCTTGGCACAGGTGAGAGCCCCTGGCACCTCCGTCCTGCCACGGGTCCCACCAGCCCCCTGGGGACCGGGGGTCCCGGTGTGGCACCTGCCCGTGTCGCTGCCCATAAGGCAGGTCTGACACCGCAGGGCCACCCCTCCATCGTGGGACACACAGCACTGGGACTTTACCAAGAGGGAAAAGCCAGGACCCCTTGCATGAGGCTACGCTGCGTGGCACTGGGGGGGGGCTGGCCACCCCCAGCACCCTGACACCCCCAGGGTCTGTGACACCCCCCCCCGGAGCCTGGCCAGCCCCTGCTACCCCCATGGCCTGTGACCTCCATTGAGGCCTGGACACCCCCACGGCCTGTGACCCCCATGGGGGGGGGCCTGGCTGTCCCCAGGGCCTGTGCCCCCCCCCGGGGCCTACCCACCCGCTGCCACCCCCATGGCCTGTGACCTCCATTGAGACCTGGACACCCCCACGGCCTGTGACCCCCATGGCGAGGGGGGGGGCCTGGCTGTCCCCAGGGCCTGTGCCCCCCCCGGGGCCTACCCACCCCCTGCCACCCCCATGGCCTGTGACCTCCATTGAGGCCTGGACACCCCCAAGGCCTGTGACCCCCATGGCGAGGGGGGGCCTGGCTGTCCCCAGGGCCTGTGCCCCTCCTCGGGGCCTACCCACCCCCTGCCACCCCCATGGCCTGCGACCT
This sequence comes from Haliaeetus albicilla, assembly GCF_947461875.1. NCBI lineage: Eukaryota > Metazoa > Chordata > Aves > Accipitriformes > Accipitridae > Haliaeetus > Haliaeetus albicilla. The sequence goes on along the minus strand of NC_091498.1, from coordinate 4,768,017 downwards.
CCATTGAGGCCTGGCCACCCCCAGCGCCCTGACACCCCCAGGGCCTGTGACCCCCATCGGGGGGGACCTGGCTGTCCCCGGGGCCTGTGCCCCCCCCGCCGGGCCCTGGCCGCCCCCAAGACCCCCCCTCGCCCCCTCCCGACTGCAGCGCCTTCTCCCGCCACCAGGGGGCGCCCGCTCCGCGCACCGGGAGTTGACGTCATCACCGCGCGCCCAAACGGCCGTGACGCGCCGTCCCGGTGAGGCAAGATGGCGGCGCCCAGCTGTAGCGCCGGTAATGGCGGTGCTGCCGCCGCCCGCTACTGTTTGGTGAGCGGTATCCCGGCCGCGCTGCGTTCCGCCCAGCTCCGCGCTTATTTCAGCCAGTTCGTGGAGGCCGGAGGCTTCCTCTGCTTCCACTACCGCCACCGCCCCGAGCGCCTACCGGGGAGCGGCGGCGAGGAGGCCGCGGCGCCGCCGCGCACTTGCTCCTGCCTGGTGGCCGTGCAGCCCGGCCGCGCCCGCCGCCTCGTCCGCATGTACTCGGGCAAGCGCTGGGTCGGGCCCGGCGGCGCCTCGCTGCCCGGCCGCTGCCTCATCCGAAGGGTCCGTCTCAGCCCCGGGACAGGTACGAGCGGGAACCGGGGGGGAGGGTCGGGCATCGCTCCTCCTCATGGGCCTGGGAGGGTCTGGAGGACCCGTTGGGCACTGGATCCCGCCTCTACGGGTCCCAGCAGGCAACCCGAGGGCACCGGGAGGTTAAAAGCCCTCACGGAGTTTCCTCAATGCCTTGAATCCATTATGAGGCAAGAAGAATCTGTTTGGGGTGTGCTCATCCCCCTCCTGCCTGATTTACCCCTCTCTGCTGGAGCGTGTGTTCCCCCACAAAACCATTCCTTCTCTCCTCCAGGCACAGAGACATCTCTCTACAGCGGGGACAAGACGGCCGCAGGTGAATCTGTTGCAGAAGCGGACTTGAAGCGGCTGCCAGAGTTCAACCCCCCTTCCTTCATGCCTTACGGGAACGTGGGCACTCCTCTGAAAGTTTTTCTGGAGCTGATCCGGGCCTGCAGGCTGCCTCCCCGGATTATCAAGAAATTGCAGCTGGATTTTCCAAGGACAGGCTCATCCCGTAGGTATGGGAATGTGCCTTTTGAATACCAGGACACTGAGACAGTTATAAAAGAAGAAAGAGTTTACACTGCTACAGGGGATGAGATCACAGAGGAAGAGGGGCCTGCGGCAAGATCTGAGGTGACTCACCCAGCCAGTGCTGAGGAAGATGAGGAGGGGCAGGAGAAGGAGGAAGAGGAGTCGCACTCGGATGACGTAAGTGGATTTTTCTAGCACCGTCCAAGGTTAGCCATTACAGCTGCAAAGCTGTGCAGGCCGATATAACTCTCTCAGAGCTCATTTTTAATTTTTTAATTGTATTGTATAAATCGCTTGTCTAAAAATGGTGTTAAAATACAGTTGTTCGCGTCTTGGTGCACTGAGCCCCTTGGCGCATGAACAGTGTGGGCATTAATGCCCCAAACTGCTTGCCCAAATCAAGCCAGTTATAGGGGTTGAGCCCAAAGGGTTTGGTCCAGAGGAGCGAGCACAGGCAGAGGCTGGTGGTGCAGGAGCAGGTCTCTGCCCTGCTGCGTGACAGATTGACCCAACTCTGCTGTTGCTTGTGAATGAGGTGACCGGAGATTCGGGAGCACGTTCGTGTGCTGGAAACGACATGCGGAGCTGTACAAATGGTTGACCTTGAATGCTCCTGTGATTGAAGTTAGTCGTTCTGAGAAAAATGGCTTTCGTGACAAAGACTCCTAGAAAACTGGGCTGGACAGGCTCTCCAGAGATTATCTCGCTCCCTCCACCTGACAGACGCCTGTCTAGCCTGTTCTCAAAACCTCTGTCATTACAGAGGCAGCACAATCCTGAGGCAAGCCATTCCCGTTCTTTGCTATACCAGAATTAACTTAGATGCCAAATCTTTGCTGCAATTTTATCCCATTAGGTTCTCCTAGCAACAGCGGACATAGAGAACGCTTTGTTCCCTCCTTTGCAAACTTTTAATTCAGTCTTTTCTTCTCCAGACTAAACAGACTCCTCTAGCTGTTTCTCACAGGCTCTGTTTCCTGGATCTGTAGTGATTCTTTTGGCTGTTCCTTAGTTTGTTAATGTCTTCCTTGGAGGGCTGTGCCCAGAATTGGGCAGGCAGCAGTAAAGCTGTCAGTCTGATCTGTGTCTGTGCCAGCAAGCTGCTTCACTGGAACCAACACAATCTCTTTAGGGATCAGCTTGAGTGGAATTAATTTGTTGCTAGTGCTGACTTTACGTACAACACACCTGCTCCTTAAATGGGCATCTTAGCGTTACAGATTGGGTACGCTGCTGAAAGCATGCTGTGAAGTGGGTGTGATGTGGTATTTTTCACCACTTCTGTCTGCTGACTCTGAAGATGGCATTAGTCAGGGGAATGAGGTCATCAGTGCTGGTCGTGTTAGTGCCTGAAAACAGCAGGCTGAGACGAGCTCTGTTGACAAAGCTGTTTCATAGGGAAGGCGTTGCGATGGGCCGCGAGGGTCAGGGAAACAGGGAGGAGGCTGTGTGCTGTTGGTGTCACCCACCTTTCACCGGCTCCTTTGCAGGACACCTGTGAGGAATGGGAGCGACACGAGGCTCTGCACGAGGATGTGACCAAGCAGGACCGTGTGGAGGAGCGGCTCTTTGAAGAGGAGATTGAGCTGAAGTGGGAGAAAGGCGGCTCTGGCCTTGTCTTCTACACGGATGCTCAGTACTGGCAGGAGCAGAATGGAGGTAACGTTGGTGTTTGTGTCGCTGAGCCACAAACTAAGCACCATGAGCTGGGGACCCCGGCCTTGCGGATAAATCAGGTATAGCCCCGTATGAGCATTCCAGATCAGCTACAGATACAGGCATCTTGCCATCACTTTTTAAACCTTCCCTTGATCACAAAACCTGCCGTGGTTCGATCCAGTCACCAGACACCCCAGTGGTCTTACTGGCAACCTGTCATCTAAGCGCTGTGGTTTGTGGGGTCTCTAATACTGTTTCCTTCCCATTTTGTTAGAGAAAATAGTGAGCTGGGCCACCAGCAAACAGCTTTTCCTTGGCAGACTTCCACAACCATCACTAAAACCGGTGCTTTCCTTCTCTCGGCAGACTTTGATGAGCAGACGGCAGACGATTGGGATGTGGACATGAGCATCTACTACGACAAAGGTATCTGAGCTGAAACCCCCCTGAAAAACATGGAGGTTGGGAAATTCTGACCCTGCAGAATTTCTGCAGCAGGGAGCTCTTTGGCTCTGTCATCCTTTGAAAGCGTCCGAGATGTCAGTGTACTTGAAACAACGTTTTTCTTGTTTGGCAGCGAGAGTTGCCAAAAAGAACGGGTTCTGCCTCCTTGTTGCGTGGTGCTCTGGGGGAAATGATGGTAGTGAACGGCTTTCCTGAGCTGTGCTGCTGTCACTCTTGCTTCTTTCTCCCTAGATGGAGGTGATAAGGATGCTCGGGACTCGGTCCAGATGTGGCTGGAACAGCGACTCCGGGATGGCTTGGAGGATGGGTCTGTTTCAGGGCAACAGATTGGCACCTTTGAGAGACACACCAAGGTGACTTCTGGATACATGTTCAGGAGAGGATGGGGCAGGACAGGAAAGGTGGCGATGCTCAGAGGATGTGGGTTAGGGGGAGGAGAGATCTTGGATGTGGGGAGTGGGCAGAGGGTTCTGGGAAGATGAGGATGGCCTTTGTGCAGCAACTCTGACATTTTTTTTCCCCTCTCCCAGGGCTTTGGCAGGAAGGTGCTGGAGCGGCAGGGCTGGACGGAGGGGCTGGGGCTGGGGAGCAGCAATTCTGGAATGGCCGAAGCTCTGGACAACGAGGGTCAGAACCCCAGATGCAAGAGGGGGCTGGGGTGAGTACCCAACCCTGCTTGGGCTCTCTGGGCTGATGCAGCAGGTAACTGGCTGCAAAAGGAGCGGAGTGTGAAACAGAACTGTAAGGCCGTCCCAAGGATCTGCCTTTCTCTGCGCAGCTGGTGGCAGGGCCTGCCACAGTGCTCTTCCTGACAGTCCAGTGCTCCTTAGAGGAGCTTGTGGTGTTAGAGCAGGACAGAAACCATTTGCAGGTTCATGCAGCACACAAACAGAGTGCGCTGCGCTTGAGGATTGAGGGTCACCTCTGCTATGGTATTCTTGTGGGGAGAGCCCAAGTGACCTCAGCTGCAGCTGTGCACCTTCACCCCTGCCTTCTCTGTGGGGCTTCTGGAGGCTTTCTGTGGTGCTGTGTTTCACTGTGAGGACTGGCTCTTGTTCTAGAACAATCTCGCAGCCAGGAATAGGACAAGAATCCTTATTGCCCTGTATTGGTCCACTTTCCCCTTGCAGGATGTGAAGGAAATGAGCTGGGATGCACAGGGGTGTCCGACTGCCTCAGCAATGTTGAACCAAACGTTTCCTGCTTCCCTCTAGGTACCACGGGGAGAAACTGCCAACTTTCAGCAAGGTGAAAAAACCCCGGCGGGACGCTCCCATCCTCATCTCAACCGTCTATGATGACCCTGACCCAAAGGACAGTGGTGACCAGTTGCTCAGGCGCCAGCCACCCACTGCCATGAAGTACAGGCAGGATATGGCGTTTGTCCGAGCATCACACGGTGCTCTGGAGAGCTTCAGTGCCCAGTCATGCTGAGCAGACTGTCACAGAGCCTTTGTACTGGTTCTGCTCCTGTCGAGCACAGGCTGGCTCCTGGTCTTGGGTTTGGAGCAGGGTATTCATATATTTATTTTTGGAAGAAATATAGACTTGTAACAAAAATTGCCTCAGGGTTTGGTTTTTTTTTTACTGCAATTGAACCATTCAAGTGAGAGGAAAATAGTGCTCGTCCTGGTTGTTCAGTGGGAACGGAGAAGGGTGTTGCGTTTCTGACTGGCTGTTTAAAGCTGATACTACTGCCTGGGTAAACCAAGCTTGTGTGCTAGGTCAGCCTAAAAAACCAGAACTTGTAGTTCATGGCTGCCTGAGACCTGGGGAAGGACAAGTACAGACAGGGCCCCAGCTGTGGCACGGTAACTGTCCTGCCGAAAGCTCGCTGCTGGCCCACAGCTTCGCGTTGCTTGGGCGTGACGATCCCACACTCCTGGGAGAAACTCGTTGGGATGAAACACTCATCCTGGCAGCCTCCAGAGGAATTTTGTGGGAGGCGTTTCCCTGCGGTCGGGTGTAGCGGGTGCTTCCTTCCACGGCTCTCCGACGTGCTCTGCCCCGTTTTCCTGATGCAGGCACTCTTCTGGGGGAGGGGAGAGCCTCCGTCCCAGTGACCCAGTACTGGAGGGTTAAATTGGTGAATGCTCTGCTGGCAGGCTCTGGTTTGGCCCCGTGCACCTTCCTTAAGGCTATCTGTGTCGGGGCGAGGGGATGCAGGGTGTAATTTTCCCTTCTCTTGGAGACAGAGCTGGGGCCGGGGGGGTTTGCTGGAAGGACAAGGGCCATCGCCGGGACTCGAACCGGCGACCCGGGAATCGGGGTCCGGGTCGCGGGTTCGAGTCCCGGCGATGGAAGAGCAGCGCGTCCCTCCGGCCACCAGGGGGCGCCGTAGTAGCGGCGGCCGCTCCTCGCCCGGAACGCGTCGCTCGGGCCCCGCGGCGACCCGGACCCAGCGGCGGGGGGGACCGGCGGCGGCAGGCGGTGAGCGGCCTACCGGGCCCGGGGGTGGTCTACCGGGGCGGGGAGGGGGTGATGAGAGGATGGAGGGACCTGAGCAAGGAGGGGATGTGGGGGAGAAGGGGGGCGCGGAGGAACGGGAGTCGTAGGGGAGAAGGGGAGGACGTGGGGGAAGGGGGAACGTGGCGGGGGGACATGGGGATAAAGGGGGGGATGTGAGGGGAAAGGGTGTTGTGGGGAAGAAGGGACATGGGGGGGACATTGGGGAGAAGAGGGGGACATTGGGGAGAAGAGGGGGACATGGGGGGGATGTGGGGGGAAGGGGTGTTGTGGGGAAGAAAGGACATGGGGGGGACGTGGGGGAGAAGAGGGGGACATGGGGATAAGGGGGGGATGTGGGGGGAAGGGGTGTTGTGGGGAAGAAAGGACATGGGGGGGACATGGGGGAGAAGGGGGAGAAGAGGAGAACATGGGGAGAAGAGGAGAACATGGGGAGAAGTGGGGATGGAGGAAGAGGGGACACGGCAGGAAGAGTTGACGTGGGACATGGCGGGGCAGGGGATATGGTGTGGAGAAGGGATGTGGGAGGGGGGACATAGGCTGGCGTGGGGAGAAGGGAGGATATGCGGAGAGTGGGAATATGGGGGTTACGTGGGGAGGAGAGGGGACACTGGAGGAGAAAAGGGACGTGGAGAAATAGAGGGAAGGACATAAGGACATGCTGGGGCGAGGGAGGGAATGTGTGGGTGCTGCCACGTCAGGAAGGACCCAACTAGGGTAAAACTCACCCCACACGCAGGCAGGAGTAGGGATCTGCATCCCACAAGCACAGCCCTGGGGGTCTGGCTGGGGGGTTGTGCCTGTTTTCAGCCCTGGTGTCACCAGCTGGGGGGTAACAGGGTAATGTCCGCCCCAGCATGGGGCTCAGCTGTGCAAGGAGTGACAGGAGGCAGCAGTTACACAATGGCACTTTCCCTTCCTCTCCACCCGCTCCCTGGGTGTGAATTTCAGCAGATTGCTTTCGTATAAATGCAAATAAAATGGTAAATGGGAGTTTTTCCTTTCTCAAGTCAACAGAAGGAGAAGGAAATGAGCCAACATGTCTGAGGGCAGCAAGGGGAGCTTGCTGGCCTTTGGCCAGGTGGTGATCGGGCCTCCGGGCTCCGGGAAGACAACCTACTGTCATGGCATGCAGGAGTTCATGGGCAGGATCGGGCGCAAGGTGACGGTGGTGAACCTGGACCCCGCCAACGAGGCGATGCCCTACCAGTGTGCCGTGGACATCGCCGAACTCATCACCCTGCCTGATGTAATGGAGAACTTGAAGCTGGGGCCCAACGGGGGGTTGATCTACTGCATGGAGTACCTGGAGGCCAACTTCGACTGGCTGCAGGAGAAGCTGGCTGCGTTCAGGGGTCACTACTACTTGTTTGACTGCCCAGGGCAGGTAGAGCTCTACACCCACCACGACGCCCTGAAGAACGTCTTCGCGCAGTTGGCCAAGTGGAATTTCAGGGTAGGTTTGGTGCTCCGTGGGGAGCTGGGATTGGTGCCTGGCACCCCACGTGCTTGTACAAGGGGCTTAGAAGCTGTACACCGCACAGTCAGAGCTTTTGATTGTGGGTACTAATGACTGTTTTCTTTACTAACATGTTTGGCCTTTCATGTGAAACAGCTTTGTCAGGGAAGGAGGGGAATTTTGCCCCATTTTATGCTCGGAGGGATTGGCAAGAGAGTGGCTTGTTCAGGGCATTTAATGCAGTGGAATTATGAACAGAAGCATGGATTCCTTCCTCACACACTCTCGCTGTGCTCCAGGGTCCTCTCCACAGACCTCGTGTGTTTTATCTGAGTGGGCGCTGTATTTTGGAATGGGGTGGTAGATGTGTGCGCTGAGCGAGCGGGGACCCTTGGCACTGCACTATGAGAAATTCAGGCGTCATCTCAGGCCCTACATGGCTCTCCTGCTGCCAAGCTGAATCGCTCTGCACATTGTAGTACGTGCTCTGTGCTTTCTTGCACAATGGAAGATGCAAATGAGGAAGCGCAGGTGAGAAGAGTCCCATAACCAAGCTAACTTGCTTACATTGCATTTGTTTTGCATTTGGGCCAAACCATGAATGTGCAAACTGTGTATGGTGTGAGCAAGAAGGGCAAGTTCGTTTGCTTGAGACTGTCACTGGGAATCTGCACAGTGGAGATTATTTTTATTCAAATAGATGTACATGAAATTGTAGTTACTAAAAAAAGATAGTTACACTGCTGTTTTGATGCTCACTTGAGTGCCTACACCTGCCTGTGAGCTTTAAACTGGCTTTTTTTGCTGCAGAAGCATAGCTGTGACTCAACCACACTCAACTATAGAGCCCTGACTTTGAGTAATATTGTGTAACAGGCAGTAACTTAACAGAGATCTCGGACCACATTGTTACAGCTGCACAAAACACAAGGAATAAAACAGCTCATTAATTTAATTATTAATTATTATTTCAAACCACATGACAATTGGTTCTCCCAGCAGAGCGTGGTGTGCTACAGTTATTGCTCCTGAGTGTATGCTGTGCGTGAGCATTCCTGTGGGAAAGGTGGAAATCTGGAGGCAGTCGTGTCATTCAGAAGGAGAGTTCACCCCAGCTCCCACCCCTGAAAAACCTGCAGAGTTCAGACAAGCATGGAAACTTCATCTGCAAAGAAAGAAGCCCTCAGAAAAGGGAGAGCGGTTGCAGGTTTAAGTGCCTTTCAGTACTGCTGGTGGAGCTCAGCACCCCTATAAGCCTCCGCAGAGCCCTTTCTGTGCAGCAGCACCCTGGGTCCTGAATCCCCCAGGTTGTCTACGGGTGTGGCAATATATACTTCTCTCTATATATGTGCACTCATATGTGAGGATGGTTTATATGCAGGAGGTAGAAAGTATGTGGTAACTTTCCCTGCATGGGAGTCCATGTGATTATGGTCAGGTCCGGACAGATTGTCCTTTAGCCACTTCTCAGACTCTCCCAAAAGCAAGCAGGTGGACTTATCACTGGTCTGACCTTGTGCTGTTGCTTTGTGCCTTTGCTGTCCAGCTGGCTGCAGTGCATTTGGTGGATTCTCACTACTGCACGGACCCTGGCAAGTTTATCTCTGTTCTCTGCACCTCGCTCTCCACCATGCTGCATGTGGAACTGCCCCATGTTAACGTCCTCTCCAAGATGGACCTGATCGAGCAATACGGCAAGCTGGGTAAGAGCCTTTGCAAGAGAGACACGTGGAATTGGGCTGCATCAGGTGTAAATTACCTGTTTGGGTACAGGGATGTATTGCTGGGAGATGTTCAGGGAACTGGTGTAAATCTCACTGGGTTCTTCAATTTACAAATTGCCTTCAGAGCTTCTTGGTGTTTCCCTGCAGCTTTCAACCTGGATTATTACACAGAGGTCCTGGACCTCTCTTACTTGGTTGACCATTTAGCTTCTGACCCCTTCTTCAGAAATTACCGCCGCCTCAATGAGAAGCTGGTGGAGGTGATCGAGGACTACAGCCTGGTGTCCTTCGTTCCGCTCAACGTCCAGGTGATGCAGCAGGAGGAGTGGGGCAGAGAGAACAGGGAGTGTTGGATATGTAGTCAGCAGGTTTGGTAGCAGCTACGTTACATCTGCTTAGAGCCATGAGGGCTGAAAACCTTGGCTGTGAAGAGACTCGGGGATGGAGGAGGACAGTGAAACACACCCAGACTTGTAAATCATCTGTGGCAGCCAAAGGAAAAGAAAAGGCTAATGAGCTTGGGGCTATGTGGGCCTTGTGTCTTGGGGTGGGGAATTAAGACTCCCCCTTCATTCAACTCCTCTGTGCCTGCATTTCAAATCTGGGCAAAGTATTACCTGAAATGGTGTTAAATTAGGTAGCACAAAATAATTAGAAGATTGGGAGGAATACATTTGGGAGGAAGGGCTGAAAACGTTAATCTGGTAGTTTGCAGAAGTGTCAACAGAGGCAAATAGGCTGAGACAAGAGGTGATGAAAGGGTGGAGGGTGTCAGCCCATCATGCATTCAGGCTCCACAGCGGGTGCACCTGTTTGTCCTGTGGCCCCTCTGGGCGCCGGGAGGCCGGCAGCATCCTCGGGGCGTTGGGTGCTGTGTGGGTGGCCCAGAGCCTCGGAGAAAATCCATGGTAAAGCCCAGCACGAGCTCTTGCCTCCGGGGAAGGACCAGATTCCCTGTGTATCATCTCCCTTCCTTTCAGGATAAGGAGAGCATGCGGCAGGTGATGCAGGCAGTGGACAAAGCCAACGGCTATTCCTTCGGAGACCAGGAGCACAGGAGCCTGGAAGCTCTGATGTCGGCAGCAGTGGGAGCCGATTTCCACTTTGCTTCGTATCCTTCTCCACCGATCCTGTGTTGTGTTGAATTTTAATTTGTCCTTCCTTGGGGAAGAGAGGCTGGAGGTGGACCTGGCAGTTTGCAGGCCCAGGTTGTTACTAACATCATCTGATGCTATTTGGTGATGTGCATGTAGCGAGTCAGTACGGCTCAGCCCAGACCTTAGCAGACAGTTGTCCGCACCAAAGCCACCACATTTGTTGCTAATTGATGCTGTGAATGTGGGAGGAATCTTTTGACAACTTTCCTGTCTCTCACACTCACTTGGACTGGTTCATTCCACCTCATCCAAACCATACAATTGATTCTCCTGTACTTGTCGGGTCTGGGATCAGCCAGAGCCAGAAATAACTCAGGTGATGCGTGCAGCTGCCAGTACTGCAGTCTTCCTGCCAGCCTTCAGGCTAATGTGGGGCTGGTTCCTTGCCCAAGAACATTAAGAGCTCCTTGCAGAAGGGAGTGTTTGAGCCCAGCCCCTTGTTTTCCTTAATTACTGCGTTATCAGCACGCTTGCAGTGCAGGAGAGGTATGTGCAATCTCAGGACAAAGCAGTGGAAGAAGAAGTGATGGATCTGTAACACACCCACCTCTTCCACAGCTGCTCTCGGTTTTGACACCTCTCCTTTTCCTACCAGGAGCTTAAGGGATCTCTGCATTGTGTGACTCAGACCGAGTGAAAGCCTGTCTAGGCAGAGGTCTGGCTGCTGGACTCCCTCTCTGTAAGGGTTTGACCTCTTGTGCTTCAGCCCTGCTGCACAGAGCAGTGTTTTTGCAGAAGGGCGATGGCTGAGTGACCAGCAAGCCGGGTCTTCCCTTAGAAACAAGAGAGATTTAGCCAGGTGAAGGCAGGGTTAGCAAGAGAAGAGAAGCAAGATAAAGGAGACTGACCTTTGCCAAGTCTCCTCCCCATCATGACCAACGCAGATCCAGAGAAAGAAAAATTAGTTTGACTGTCTCCTCTGCAGTGAGACTTGAGACAAAAGTTCTGGGTTTACCACACAGGAGGAGCATGCATGGGCCTCGTGCTCAGAGGAGTATCCAGGCTGAGAAGCCTCCAGTCTGTCTCAAGGAGGACAGCAAGATGGTTGGTTTTCTTTTTTTTTTTTTTTTTTTTAAATAATGATGGACTCTTTCTTAATAAAACGCTCCTTCGTCTCGCTTTCATCTTGTGAGTTTGCTGAACCTGAATAAATAAAACCAAGAGTGCTACAGAGCCCGAGGCTAAAAAGCCTCTGGTGGGAACGTCACAGCAGCTGCTGTGTTGTGTACTTTGCAGAAAGGCTCCGTGTTTGCGACGTCGTGTTCCTCTATGATCTGCCTGAGAACAGACAAAGCGTTTGCTGGAGGGAGCGAGGAAGAGTGACTGTGGGACGTGAAAGCAGGTCACTCCTCATGTGTGCTTATCCAGGGGCTGAACGCTGGCGGTTGGTGTGCACGCAGCGCGCTGACAGCGACGCGTAAACTGCAAGCTCGGCTTTTGTAGGCTTTTGATTAAGAAAGACCCTGTGTGACTCAGCAGGAGGTTGGAGCACATCGTTTGCATGTAAGGCCTTTCCCAGCAGCTGGCTTGTCTGCCCTCATCCACCTTCGTTTTTCTGGGCTTGCTTTCTCCAGTACCTTCTCCAGATCCCAAATCCTGGGGCTTCCCCTCTTCCCCAGGTAATTCCCTCTCACCAGCTGGCTGCAGCTCCTGATGGTGATGGCAGCAGCTCCCAGCCTCAGGTGCCACCTCTTCTGCATCCCCACTGCAGACAGCAGCTTGGGTCCATCAGTGCTGTGAATTGGGAAGGCTGGGGTGATGAAAAGCAAGGCGTCCACACCAAGCAGCCCTCCGAGTGCCTCCCGGCAGCTTGCACAGCCGCATGTGGGATGGGAGCGGGCGAGATTCCCGGCTCCCAGCTCGGTGTGCAGACTCAGCATCGTGTCTTGCCCAAGACCTTGCATAAAATAAGACAGCTCTTTTGCAGGACAGTTTGGTGCTTAGCAGAGCGATTGCAGGCCACTGACTCAGTGAATCTGAATGTCAGTGGGGTCTTGCTTAGCAGGGACTGCAGTTAGGCGGGGAGTTAAAACTAAATTTTCCTGCGTCTCACAGCTTTGTGGCCAGGATTTGGAGACAGGGAGGGTGGAGACACACACTTCCATGCACGTGCACACACACTCACACTTGTGTGTTAACCAGAGAGATAGTTCACGATGAAAGACTACACTGACATTTCAAATATAGAAGTCAAATTCGTGTCTGCTGTCAGTGCCTGAGCTCTTTTCCCAAGAGCCCGGGGACTTCCCTGGGTGTTCCTGGCTGAAACCCAGCAGCTGCATTTCAGTGCTATCTGGGGTGAAGGTCTGGAAGCCAATCTAACCATAACCAGAGCTGAAACTCCATCCTTGCTGTATGGGCTTGTCCTGGTCATCTTTGAGCCCTTAGTCGCTGTAAAGGGATGGAAGATGTGATCATAAAAATGTGAATTTTATGGCTGGTTTTTTCATGGTTTTGAGAGATTTAGTGGCTTAAAAGGGTATTGTCAGGTCAAGCTGGAGTTATGCAAGAGCCATCAAAGCTTTTGTGGCTGTTTGGCTCTTTTATTTTAATACCCAGGCAGTATCTGCAGCCCCAGCCTTGCCACGCTGTGCTGGTGCTGGAGAAAATGGAAATCAAAGGTGACAGAAACTTCTCAGCTCAGGGAACCTCTGCCGTGTCCAAACCAAGAAATGCTGAGGTCTAAAAGAGCTACAGCCTGAAAAGTACAGCGTTTTTGCACCAAGGGCCTCTTCGCAGCCCGGGTGTGGAAATCGGGGCCTGAATTGGGACCCGCAGCTCAGCAGGGTCGACACTCGCTGCTCTTGGTCAGGGCAAAGCAGAAAATGGCTCTGCAGTGGGCAAGGATAGCCGAGGGACCCCGGGCGCAAAATCCAGCTGGCTCCTGCTCCCACATGTCCCCACGTTGGGAGGGGACGGCCTTGCTGAGGCTCCTGGGGCTGAGGGAGGTGACACTTTGGCTCCTGTCGCTCCCGTTGAGCAATCGGCTGGGGCAAAGGGCCAGGATTAGTCACCCCAATTGAGGCACATCCCTGGGGGCGGGGGGCATGCTTTTTGCCGAGCTGGTCCTACCTGCCCTGGCCCCTCCAAGTCCGGGACTGGGAGAGGCTGAGCCCACCCTGATGGCACGTGGGACCTCCTGGGTGAGACTGAACACGGCAGGTCATGGTTTTTTGGGATGGAGAGGATTTGGACTTCAGTTGCAGCCACTGAGCTGGGAATGGAATGGAATGGAATGGAATGGAATGCTGTGCTCCCCGCCTCTGGCTTCCAGCACCAACCCCTGTCTTGCGGCCGGGCCACCACACCAGAGTCCTGGTTGCCCATCCCACCCGGCAAAGTGTCACCACAGCTGCTTGCTGGAGAGGCAGCAGCACCCCAGAGCCGGGTTACCCTCAGACAGCTGCAGGGTCCCTCTCCATAGCCCAAAATACAGGGGGCCAAGTCAGCCAGCCAGGCTGGTGCAAATGTGGGTACCAGGATGAAATACTGAGTATTTTTGGCAGTCCCCAGTCATTGCGATGTAGGTCAGGGCTCAGTCCCACGCCTGGAGTGTCCCCAGGGCTGTAGGACAGACAAGACAGTGGGCTAAAATGCAGAGGATGGGGTCAGCATGACACCAGGAGTATCTGCCCCAGGAGAGGCTGGGGGATGCCAGCTCCATCACAGGGCTCCTGCTCAAAGGCTGTGAGTTTCCCCATCAAGTGGTGCTCTCTGAGGGGGTATGAAAAGCCTCTCCAAAAACTAAAAAGCCCCCAGACCAGGCACCCAGGGCAGGCCTGGCACACCTGTACCTGCCTGGCAGGAGGCTGCCCATCACCACCCCTGGGACAAATGGTGACAGCTAGCCAGCACCATCTCGCTTGGGTGCTACGACTCAGCCTCAACTGGCCCTGCCAGGCAGCCAGGAGCCAGCCAGCCCTGGCCCCGGGGGATGAATCCCTGTGGGGAGGTTGTGAGAGCTGGGGACAAGGGACAAACCTGGCTGTGGGTCCTGCAGCCCGCCAGCCCCACTCAGGACTGGCAGAGCCTTTTGCAGGCAGCGTGGCCAGGGGCATCATCCCCCACTTGCCCTCAGAGACCTGTTTCAGTAGCCTTAGCCCCATGGCTACTAGCTATGGGGGGGGCAGCCCCTGTGAATGGGGCTGTACCCGGACCCTGCTCCCAGTCCCTTGCTGGGAGGGTGGCTCCAGGGTGGGGGACACTCCCTGGCCCCAAGGCACCAGTGTTCCTTTGCTTTACTGGTGTTAAAGCTACTAAAACACATATATTTGAAAGTTTTGCTGTGCACCCCTTCTTGCACACGGTGTCAGGGATGCTGAGAGCATCGCCCCAGCCATGGGACGAGGATGAGGATCAGGGTCCCAATGTCTCCCTGGTCCCCTCTGTCTGGGTCCCACCACCCTATGTGAAATGGGGGGGGCCAGGAGGACCCCAGGGAACACCCTGCGCTCCCCAGCAGCACAACCATCTCACAGGAGGCGTTGCGGGGCCCAGGGCCTTCCTCCCAGCCCCAAAAAGCTGCTGGACCGGCTGGGAGGCCGGGGAGCATTGTCCTCCTACACCGCCCAGCCACTCTGCAATTTTGGGCGCTGTCAAAATCGGTTAACTCCTGGGAGGCCAGCAGGAGCCCCGTTGTCCTCCTGCCACCCATGGGCCCCAAAAAGCAGCAGGGTCGGATGGCCACCCCTGGTTAACCCCCTGCACCAGCACCTCCCAGCTCCCACATGGCCACCCCCCCCAGTTTAACCAGCCCGGGCTGCTCGTGTCCCCAGACTGCCGGGTCAAGGGCCAGCAAGAGCCCTTGGCTCGTTTTTCACGTCGGCCAGCCCCGTTTTGGCTAATTACAGGTCTGGGGCTGGCTCCCAGGCTGGGAGCGCTCGGGGCCGGGTGGAGGCCAAGCGTCGGGGCCCCCTCGCTGGCCTTCCCCCCAGGAACCGGCTGGTCTCCCCAACACCGCCGGGGGCCCCCCCAATTCAGCTGGGACCTGCCGAGCAAATTGCAACCTGCTGGGGCCGCTGACCCAGTCTTTGGCAGAGCCAAGGCGGCAACCACGTTTGCTTCTACAAGATGCCCTGATGGGGATGGGGACTGGGAAGGGGTGGGTGAGGGGCTGGGGGGGGGAGAATCTTGCGGGGGTTAATGCTGCGGCTGGGCTCTGCGCCTAGCTCTGCTCCAGGTGACGTGTCCCATCCAGGGCGAACAGGTTCTGGTTTGCGCAGCTAAACCTCCCACAGCAGCCAGCGCTTTCCCACGGCAGAGCCCTGGCAAACCTCATTACATCTCAGACCGGTCCCTGCACAGGGAGCAGCAGCCCCATGGGCTTTACACTGGGTGCCCCGTAATCCCTGCACACAACGTGGGGGGGGGGCAGGGGTCACTTCCCTGGTTGTGCCTCAGTTTCCCCAAAGCCCAGGACCTCCTGGCACCCCAGGAGCTGGGTTTTGGCCATGCCGGGGCTCGGGGCTGGCATGTCCCCCACGTCCCCAGTTGGAGACCCCGCTGAACCGGGACGGCACGTCCTGAGTCATGGCACGTTTCCTCCCGGCATCCTGGCGTTTCCCATCAAAGGCCAGCTCCTGCCCAGCCCTGCTGCGCTTGATCTGATGAGCTCATAGCCCAGGGTGCCATGACTGTATTTTATTGTAATTATTTTTCATGTTGAAACTCGTGCTGGCGGCGGAGGGAGGAGAGGGGCTGCGCTCGGTGAGCTGCACCCTTCGCCGTGGCCGGATGCCAAGGCCAGAAGTGCTGAGCTTTCGCCCGCTCCAGCACGTCAGGACCTTGACGGGGACGTCCCCACCCTGAATGACACCCCAGGGTTGTCCCCATGTGGCTGCCAATGCTCCTTTAGGGGGGACACCCCCCCCCGTACCCCGGCCCTTGGGCGTAGAGGAGAGCTGGTGGAGGGGACCTGCACAAGGGCCTCGGTGACGGGTTTTGGGGCACGGTGGGTTTGCACCAAGGGGGTGGGACACCCCACAGCAGGGTCAGGGAACCTCGGTGCACCCCGCGGAGCAGCCAGTGCTGGAAATCACCGCAGCTCACCGCCCGCGGGGCTGCCAAAACCCTTGCCCCGTGGAGGCAGAGCCCACCCTATGAGCCCTTCCACGGGCAGCCGCCGAGGGACGGGGCTCGCCAGGCACCCTGAGACCCCGTCGCGGGATTTGGGGGGGTTCGGGAGCAGCCAAACCGGTGCTGCAGATCCCAGGGGACCCAACCGCTCCCCGGGTGGAAGGCGAAGCGGGTTCCCGGCCGCGGCAGGAGCTGCCTGGACACGTGCGCGGGGGAGAGATGAGGCAGACCAGAGGCAGGCGTGCAGGAGATGGTTTATTGGAGACGCACAGAGGCTTTGGCAATACGCGACCCCCCCGCCCCGGGATGGCGAGGCTGCCCGGACCCCCCCCTCTTGCCCCGTCCTGGCCCCTCACCTCCTCCCGTCGTGGCTCCAGCCCTCTGGGGGTTTGGAGCAGGCACATGCTAGGCTGGGCCCCCCCCCCCCAGCCAAAATGTTAAATAGTGGGGTGCTGGCAGCCCTGGGACAGAGGCACCCCCCTTCCCTCCTTTCCCCCTCCCCAGAGCAGAGGATGGGGGAGAGGGAAGGGGGGGGGAGCCATGCCAAAGCCACCCCCACTCCCGGCATCCAGGCTGGGGGGGCCGTGGGGGAGCTGAGATGCCTTCCCCCCGCCCCCCCGCAAAAAACTAAACCAAAAAAAAAAAAAAAAAACCAAACCAAAAAAAAAAAACCATGAAGAGATGCCAAAGGGACTGGAGGGGGGGGCAGGTGGGGGCCGGTCCCCAGCTCCACGGGGGCCGTTCAGTTCTTGGGCTCTTCGCCAGCCTCGCCGCCGTCTTCTCCAGCGCACTCGGCTGTCCATAGCGTGAGGTTGTCCCTGAGCAGCTGCATGATGAGGGTGCTGTCCTTGTAGGAGTCTTCGCTGAGCGTGTGCAGGTCCCCCATGGCCTCATCGAAGGTGGTCTTGGCCAGGGAGATGGCCTGGTCGGGGGCGTTGGCGATCTCGTAGTGGAAGACGGAGAAGTTGAGAGCCAGCCCCAGGCGGATGGGGTTCGTGGGCTGCATCTCCTTTTTGCTGATGTCCATGGCCTCTTGGTAGGCTTCCTGGGCGTTGTCTATCGTCTTCTTGCGGTCGTCCCCGGTGGCTACCTCGGCCAGGTATCGGAAGTAGTCGCCCTTCATCTTCAGGTAGAAGACCTTGCTCTCAGCATCGCTCGCCTTCTTGATGAGATACTTGTCCAGCAAGGCCAGGACGTTCTTGCAGACGCCATTCAGCTCCCTTTCCACCTTCTCCCGATATTCGTTCACCAGCTGCGCTTTGTCGTCCCCCTCTTCGGTTTTGTGCTCGATGCTGGAGATGACCCTCCACGCCGAGCGCTGGCACCCCACCACGTTCTTGTAGGCGACGGAGAGGAGGTTGCGTTCCTCGTTGGACAACTCGTCCCCGTGTTCCACCACCGCCTTCATGAAGTCCGCCATGTCCTCGTAGCGCTCAGCCTGCTCGGCCAGCTTGGCCTTCTGCACTTGGTGGTTTCTTGCCATGGCTGGGACGCGGGCGCGGGGCAGACGCTTGGGCGAGGAGCGGGGCCGGGAGCCGTCGGAGCCTCTGCCGAGCCCCGCCGCCGGGATTCGTTTTTGGCTGAGCGTCGGAGCCTCGAGCGAGAGCAGGAGGAGCCAGCGAGGTCGAAGGAGTGTCCTCCTCCTCCTCCTCTGCTTCCTCCCCGTCGAGCCCGGCCTTAAAAGGAAAATTGCGGTGAATCATCGCCCGCGGGCGGCGGGTGCTGGGGAAGGGGCGAAGGAGGGGGGTGGCCAACGCCCTGCCTTCCCCATGGGTCCTTGGGGAGGGCTTGGCGGTGGGTGCAGCACCCATGGATGCCCTGGGGGTCTCCCCCAGCCAACACCCACTCCAGGACGGAGGGAACGCCTGTCCCGCTGCTAAAAGTGCTTGGAAGGGGGGGGGACAGCCGGTGGGTTATCGTTTCGGGGGGGGTGTTACGCAGAGATGCAGCGGTGTTCAGCTCTTCCCACCCCCCCCTGGAGAAATGGGCCATGGGGTGTGTCCGGTCGTAAAAACGGTTTCCTCCTCCCCCACCTCCCCCCCAAAAAAATCGTATCACTGTCGTTTTTATATGGTGATTAACTCGCTAGTAATTGCGAGGGCTTGACGGGCAGGTATTTATTCCCACAGGTGGGGAAACCGAGGCAGAGAGGCTCAGCAACTCGCCCAAGCGCCGCGGGAGGGACCGCCCCAAAGCAGGGTGCAATCACCTCGTGCCTCTGAGCTGCCGCGCAGCGGGACGGGCCCGACCCCCTCCCAAAATGTCCCGCAGTGGGGCAGCCACTGGCGGTGCGAGCCCGGATCCGGCCGGCGGCAGGGAGACCCCCCCCCCAGCCCCATCGAACTCGGGGGTCCTCCACTGCTCACCTCCAGCCCAGGGCTCCATTTCCCCATCGCCGGAGACTTTTCTCATCTCTCAAGCTATAACTGGAAGAGTTTTGGGGGTCGTTTTGTTGGTTTTGTGTTGTTTTTTTTTTTTTAATTTTTAATTTTTTTTTTGACACAAACTCGCCGTAGGTGCTGGGCCGCCGATGGAAAAGCACCGCCCCGATTAGGATCTCTGCTTCGCGTTGCGCTGCAGTTTCACTCTCATCCTGCTTAAGCTTGTTGCCACACGCCGGGTGCTGGCGGCTGCTGGCCGTGCTGGCGAAGCCTCGGCCTCGCAGCTTGTGCCAATCCCCGGCCTTATCTGCCGTGCGGGAACCGTGCGGGAAGGGCAGGGTGGGGCCGGTGCCTGGCGGCATTGGGCCAACGCAAAAAGGGTTTGGTTTTTTTTTTTATTTTTTAATATTTTTTTTTTTTAATCAGTGTGACTCGCTGCTTTACTCATCCCCCCGGTGCCACCCCATCTCTGTCATCCCCCCCCGACTCCATCTCGCTCAGCTCCCGCATAGACAGGGCAATGGAGGATGCTGGGGTCAGACGACACGAGAAAGATCCGTGGATGCTTTCCCCAGCCATTTGCAGCCCAGGAAAACACCCTCAGCCTCCACACCGCTCCCTCCCTGCCCTGGCGAGGGGGATTCGGGGCTGCTTACCCCCTCGCAGCCAAACCTCCGGGCACATGGTGGGTCTGGGGTACCCCGGCCCATCGAGGGGCTCACATATGGTAGCAGCACGAGGGTGTCCAGCACCGCCAGCCTCCCCGCAGCCCCTCCGTGTCCCACCCCAGAACCGCACCACGTGCAGTGCCGCGCCAGCAATTAAGAGCTCCTTCCCCAGGTGAGCGTGATCCACTTTGGGAGCAGGTTGTGCAGTAGGGAAAAGGCACTTGCTGAAGGAATGGCCGCATAGGAGACCACTGCCCGTCTCTCACTCTCCGCCCAGCAGACGAGGTGTTTTGGGGAGGGAGGCAGATCCATAGAGACCCTCTAAGAGCTTCAACCAAGCACAAAAGCCCCCATATAGGGACTGGGGGTCAAACGGGCAGCCCGATGTACCCGGCCCTCTAAAAACCACCTCACTCCCATGCAAAAATGCGAGGCAGCAATTCCCGGGTGGGAGTTAGCCTGAGCTCACACCTCTTTGAGCAGCAAAGGGTCTGCAGCCCCCAGCCCCGGCAGATCACTTGCCACCAGACCTGGCTTCAAAATCTCAGACTGATCCTCCACCAGCCCGGCTGCGTTTGGGCTGTTTAATCCCGTGTCAGTTCTGTTCCGAGAGGATTCCGTGGGGAGACTCCCAGCCCCTGGCAGGACCCCCCCCGCAGCAGGACGGGACGCTCAGATGGGGTGTGCGATGGCTCGACCTCGGCTCAGGCGTCTGCCGGCAGCCCCTGCCAAAGGGGCTGAGCTGCTGCCAAATTTTAGTTACAATGGGCTGAGAGGAGGCTGCAAAAACATTCTGCTCTACCGGTTTCGTGAAAATCAGCGGGTGGGTGAAGGGAAAGAGCCCCAGATCGCCGCGCAGAGGCTGCGGGTGAGCTCGGCTGCAGCATCCCCCTGCAGAGCACCCATGGGTGCCCCGAATGCCAAAGAACAACACCAGAAGGTGCATCGCCCCGGAGAGAGGGATACCCAGTTAAGCCCCAGCCCCAGGGGACGCTGCCCGGGCCAGGGCACCTCTCCAGTCCCGTGAGCTGAGCTGGCGATGCTGCAGGCAGACATGGGCTGGGCACTCGAGCGGCTCCGCGACGGCAGGCAGGAGGCAGAGGATGCTGGTGGCCGTTCCCAGCGGCACTAGAAGGATGCTGACAGCCCACCCGGCCACCCCCATCCTCACCCATCCAGCCCCACGGCTCCCCAGGCTGTGGGGACACTGCCGGTTCCCGACACTTCAGTGGGGGACGAATTTTGCCTGGGGGGCTCACCGCACCCCAGGTCCCACAGGCACTGCCCATCACTCCTTCCCCGGTCCCAGCGGCAAGGCTGGTGCCCTCCCCGCCGTACAGGAGGGTGCGGAGCCACGGAAGGCTGCGACTTGCCTCAAGGCCACGGCTAGTGCCACAGCCGAGTTTAGGGAGCTCCTGGCTCCCGGTCCCGTGGCCGGCACGGCCGACGGCAGAGGGGTGCCAGCCCTCTGTGGCTCTGCTTGGCTTCCCCACCCCGCGCAGCACCGGCGTGCCCGGGCACGAGCTGCAGGGAGCAGTTCCCCTCCACCGGCAGAGCAGCAACCAGACGCTGGCGTACAGTAAATAGGAGAAACTTTTATTTTGTTACAAAAGTACAAGGCATAAATAGATGGTGAAGTCTACTGGGCTCTACGCTGGGCTGGGGGACAGGCCTGGCTGCACAGCTCCGCAGCGCCGGCTCCCAGCCCAGCCTGTGCTGCAGCCTCCGGCAATGCCGGCTGGTCAAGGTGCTGCAGGGCTTGAACCCCTTTCCCTAAAACTAGAGCTGCGCTAAGATGAAACAGGAAGGTGGGAGCTGGCCAGGGGGGGTTGCAAGGGTAAACCCTGACCACGTACTAACTCCCATCCGGAGAGGTGAGTCCTCCGGCACATGGACACGGCTCAGAGTGGGGCTTGGTGGGCCTGGGTGTGTAATGCCACCGGCTCGGCTGTAACCGCTCTGGCGTGAAGCCTGCTCCTTTCGAAAGCCCACTGGAACGCTAACCGCTATCTTCCAGCATCTACGGGAGGGGAGACACCTTCACTGGGGGTAAAGCTGGTGGTTACGGGGAGCCACTGGCAGCCTCGCCTTGGTTGCATGAGTCCATCCAGTGGCAGGGGACAGCAGGAACTCCAGTTATTGCACTCGGATGGGACGGCTGTATGGCTTTGAGCTTTGAACCTGCAGGATGGCCGTCCCGGCTCCCAGAGAGGGGTTGGAAAAGCTTTTCCTTGTGCACAGCCGCTTTCCACCCTCTCTTGTGGTGGGAGGGAGGAAGGCGCAGCCATGTAGCCCTGGCGAGCAGAGGCACTCGTGGTGGTCATGGCTGTAGTCTTGGATGCTGCCCGTGGTGTCTTGGCTCCCCGCAGGACGCTCCACAGGAGGCAGAGGGCTGCGGGATGCCAGGGCTCTTGATACTGGATCGACCCAGTGCGAGGGAGAGGAGAGGGGAGGAAGAGAAAGAGAGGGTTAGTGCCAGAAATACACAAGCGAGGAGTAGCAGGGAGCAGAGAGAAGCACCCAGGCTTGGTGGCAGAAAGGGGAGAAAGTCCAGGTTGGAGGAGAGCGCTGGCAGCCACAGGCAGGGAGAAAGGGGCAGTCTTCCTCCATTGCTGCCGCCAAGGCTCGAGCAGGCAGGAGCTCGTGGGGTGAGGGAGAGGGGCAGCTCTGCAGCCCACAAGTGAAGCAGGGCTTCGTCACAACGTGCTTTGGAAGGAACTTACTGTGGCCATGGGCATGCCGGAGGAGGAACTTGGTGTTACAGAGAGGAAAACAGGCAGAGAGGGAGGGAGGGGAGGAATTGCCTGAACCACAGAGCAGGTCAGAGCTGGGATTAGAAATCTGTTCCAGGCCCCCCCTCCTCTCTTCGGGCCACAGCTCGCTCCAAACGCTAAATCTTTGCATCAGTTGGGCGTTCCCTCCAATCCCATCATGGCAGCTCCACTGAGCACAAACCACCACGGCGTGCCATCCAGCAAGCCCCGGGCTTCAGGAACCCTCTGCCCAGAGCCCGAACCAACCCTCAGCCACCCAATTTTCCAAGCACCACCATGCATGCACCACGCAGACCGGGTGGCTCCATCTCGTACCAAGCCCCAGCACAAAGCTGGGGGAAACCATCCTTTTCTTCTCGCCGAGGCTGCAGGCAACCCCTCTGCCACGCAGCCCTGCACTGAGACGGCACAACCCAGGGCTCGCCGCCTCTCACGCCAGCAGGATGCCAGTGGGATACTGGTGGGATGGATGGGCCACATGGCAAACAGATGTCTACACAACTGGAGGGTGATGGGCTCCGTGGACAGAGCTGGTCATGCAGTGGAGATGAGATGGGTCGCTCGAGTGGATGACAGGGAGAAGAAAGCTCTTTCTTACCAGCTAACCCTCAGAAAGCAGGGCTAACGTCCAAGGAGGGGGCAAATCCCGTCAGGCTGTGCAGGAAATGGCAAAGTCCTGGCAGGCATCCTCCTGGGGAAGACACCAGAGATTATGCACCTCAACACCTGCCGGTACAGCCGGAGCGGGCTCGGTTAGACGCGGGGGACCACAGGTCCTGGCACAGCCCTGGACCGAACGAGGTAGGTGGGGAAAGGATGCTGAGGTGACAGCTTCTGCAGGAAGGGGATCAGCGAGTAGGTGAGATCCTGCCCAGCCTGGAGTCATGGGACAGAAAAATCCCTTCGCTCCAGCAAGGCTCACGACAGCACCAATTGCTGCTAAGGATCCCTTGTAGCCCCATCCTGCAGGAGGTTCTAACAGATTCCAGGCAAGGCCTGGGCCTCATAAAGAGTCCAACTGCCACCTGACAGCTGTTAAACACAGAGACACCTGCCCTCTTCTCTCTTAAAAAGAATAAAATAATAATCCAAGCAATTAACTCTTTAAAAATATAACTTTATTATGTTGAGTAACAAAGGAAACCGGTTTAAATAAAAACAGGAAGGAGTCTGGCCCCTGGGAACAGCCCCCACACTGCTCCTCACTCCCCAGCACCAGACCCGCTCCGCACAGCTCGGCTTGCCCTGGCCCCACGCCTGCCACGGACAAGCCCCGCTGGGGACATCCCTGCAGGAGAAGCGGGGAGGGAAGGGCAGGGTGGCCTCTCTGGATGCAACACGGACAACACGCTAAAGCACCTGGCCTGTGAGATGGCACGAAGGTGCAGGATTGGGGCGGCTGGCAGAGCATCACCGGGAGCCTCCCCGGGTGGTGAGGGCCATCTGCCGGGATCCGGTAGAAGTTCAGCAGCCGTCGCCCGTGCTCTCACCTTGGCTCTTTGCAGAGGGGAAGGTGGAGCTGGTGGGCACAGCAAAGAAGCACCGAGATCTCTGTGCAGCCAGCCAGAAACGTAAGGCCGGGGGAACCTTGTGCCTCTGCCATCGCCCGGCGTGCCTCGAAGCTGTGCATGGGCTGGCGCGGTCATTCACAGTGTGCGAAGCACGACGCTGGTGAATTCAGTGGGGACAGGCTGCCCCCAGAAATGTGCTGCCTCTGCCTGAGGTTGAAATACATGCGTCTGACCCACGGAAACCTAACCAGGCAGCTCGACACAAAATGCTGCAAGCCTCTACCCTGGTGCTAACATGCATAACGCTACCTGCGCCAAATATAAAACGTTCTACATAGACAAAAAAAATAATCTACGAATTGTGCAAAAATATCCAGCAGCTTTTAATAACACGATTCAAGTATTGCTAACAAGGTCTGTGACTCTCCCCTACACACACTCCAGTGTCAGCGACGCAGAGCTGGCTGCCCAGCCCAGCTCTCCCATGCCTCCGCAGGCACGGAGCGATGCTCGTGGATGAGCCCAAGCACACGGGAATTGCTCCTGAGGCGCTGGGGACAGCCCTGCTCTCGTCTGCTGGCCAGAAACCCAAACCAAGAGCACAACGTGAGGTTATCAGAGATCAGCACCCGTTTCGCTGCTTCCTCTGTGAAACTCCACCTCAAAAGGGTATGACCCTCAGGAATTCAGGCACTTTTCTGTTGCCTTTTGGTCTCGTACAGACAGGACATAACCAGGCCTTCCTGGCAAGCTAAGGTTCCCAAATCTTTCAACTGTAGCCTTGCCAACCAGCATCTCATGACAAGAGCCACAGAACACTGCATGTTTCTTCTTCCCTGTTAAAAGAAGGGTCATCCTAACTCATGTCCTTGCTGCAAAACGCTGTCTTACTGACTGGCAGGGCCAAAACACAGAGTTCTTCAGCACCTCCTCAGTGACCAGCCAGAAAATAGGATCAACAGCAGCTGGGACATCTAGCTAGCTTCCACATCTGCTGGGAGCCAGAGTCCTCCCAGCTGAAGAGCCCCGAATTACCGAGACACAACCACTTCTGGAAAAGAAAAGCCAATCCGGCAGCGGTCAAGGTGAGAACCCAGCCATTAAGAGACAGAACAGTCCTTCCACGTCAGCACAGGGGAGCAGGACACGTTCATGAAGATAACAGGGATAACAGGGAACTTACGACTCCACCAGCCCAGAAGACGAGCTGTGACAGCCCAGCTCAGAGCGGGAACCCTTTGCCAGTCCCCAGCTCCCATCATCGGCCCACCTCATTACTCCTGGCAGGAAACAGTGATCCCCAGGAGCAGACGCTCCGGACTCAGAAGGTCTAGTGGCTCCCCAGACCTATTTGCTTCCCAGGTGCAGCAGGAACCCCCTGCTTTCTGCACAAATCTGAGGGTCTTGCATGCTGTTGGGCTCTCTCAGTCCAAAGTCCAGACAGGCCACATCACAGTGAAACAAAAAATAATAAATAAACTTAAAAAAAAAAAAAAAAAGGCAACACATGGCTCGACCGAGTCTTTGGCAGCTCTGCATCACAGGGCTGTCCTGCCTGAGGCTGGGGAGATGGTAAGAGGGGAAGGTACTGGCTGGAGCGAGGTGCAGGCACAGCAGGCACTGGGCTACATCACAGCACTGCTAGGGAACACCTCCTACCATGCTGGTGTCAGTTTTGGCTCCAAAGGAAGGGATTTCGCTCTTAGGACTGGCCGGGGTCCCGACATCTGGCTGGATAAATCCTCTTCTGTCTATCAAACTGGAAAACAGAAAGGGAAGGGTGCAAGGGGAGAGGAGTTCAGGAAATGAAGACTCCGTGAAGGCAGGAGCTCACAAGCCACAGAGAGGGTTCTCCTCGTGGGAACTGCCAAACAAAGCATCGGCAGGAGCACGCTGGATAACACAGCTTCCTGCCCATTACACAAACCACAAACTTATCACACAAGCCACCAAGCAGCTTTTAGGCAGTTAAAGATTTGGGTCACCACAAACCCAAACGGGAACTGGCAAAAGGTCTTCACAACAGGAGAACAACGTGAATGAGGAAAGAACTGGGAGTAAAACACTATTCTCTCCACAGCCTCCCAGCAAACAGCTTGGCTCCCTCAATCTGCAGATCTACCATCTCTGAAGGGCAGCACTGGCATTTCAGCACCTCCGAATCCAACCAAAAGCTTGGGGGCACTTCAGAGAGCAGGGCCAGATATAAGCGTAAAACACACTTTGACTCTAGCTCCACAGCCTCAGGACACCCTCCCCGGCTGTTGTGTTACACTGAGTTAGCACCTCTGAGACGCTCCACATAAATCCAAATTGGATCCACTGAATAAACTTGTCTCAAGGATCCCCACATGCCCTAGGACAGGCTGAGAGCTCCAAGTCAGTGTGGAGGTCCTCAGCTCCTGCTGCACAGCGCATGGGGACGCCGGCCTGACTCTGCCCAATTGCACCCTCTTGTGACAAAGCAGCGATAATCCCATGCTGCAGGTACCCGTGCTTCAGGCCCAAAACTTCCTTACATCTGCAGCAAACTGCCCACCTTTGCCCTTGTTTTAACATCAGTTCTGGTTAACTCAGGTAAGAGCATTTGGTAGGAGGCTACTAAGCGTTTCAGGTAATCTAAGTGTTGGTAAAACCCAGGCTCTCCGCACTGCCTGGTGCGGATCTCTGCCAGCTGTGCCACGATGCTCAATCCTCAGAGTACAGGAGGAAAAACAGTGCTAAGAAGTAGTGCCACTACTGGTATTTACCATCTGCTGCCAAGCCCTTTGGTGCCATTACTCTCCCCTTATTGAATCGCAGGATGTGTCTTATCTGCAAACTCCATGAAACAATTACAAGCGACCCAAACTCATCGAGCTCAAACACAGGAGAAGCAACAGCTGTATCTCTTACTTATCCATATCTCCAGCCTTTCTACGCAGAGACTGGGAAACTGTTTTCTCATCATCATTGAAGTAGATGTGTTTGTGCTGACACAGTCTCCCCTGAATTGTGATAAATCTGTCCTTTCCAAGGCACCTCCCACAGAGCAGGATGTAATTCCCAATGGCATGGAGGTCAAAAGCTCTTACCTGGGATGGAATGGTCCACACAGCACTGCACAGCAGTTTGTGAGGATACTTTTATGGCTGTAGGGATTGGCAAACTCTGAACCCCTCTTATTCGACCAGGACCCTTTGATCTGAAAGGGAAAGGATACAGGCAGATTAAGACAGGAAAGATGTGATAACAGATAATTTCACGATAATAGACTCGGTTCAAATCCTTACTGAAGAAGTAGAAGGCTTGTCTAACTGCAAACATCCTCCCTCTCTTTGCTTTAACAAGCTGGACAGCTGCAGAAAGGCAGCCAGAAGAGAGAGCAATATGCTGCTCCTGCCTCTGCCAAGGTTCAGCCTCGCAGCGAGAAAGCTTCAAAGCTGTGCCCTCCCCGTGCTGCATGGCAACTTGTCAGTATCACCATCCTCAATGCCAGCCTCCTCCTCCTCCCCTCATTCTCTCCTAGGCTGAAAGCTCATCAGAGCAGGGCTCTACCTCATGGTCTCTCCTGGGCTCCTCAGGCTGAACAAACAGCAAGGGGATTCCCAGGCCATGCTGCAACAGGAGGAAACAATCTCATCTGCCCCCACCCTGAGCAGCTGCCACTGGGACTCTGATTTTGAAACCCCGGTCACATCAAGCATAGGCACACACGAGTGGGCAGATGCTATACCTGGCCTCAGGCCCCTGGCTGCAGTGAACCATTTACCATTACGTTTCCTCCTTTTGTTTTTACTTCCTCTCTCCAGTTGCAGCATAAGGCTGGCAACGTGGGCAATGCAAGCAGAGAGGCAACGGGCCACGTGCTTTGGACCTGGTGCTCTCAGTACTGGGGTGCGACCTCCATTAGCTTCACTTACGTGGCCTTGTGCAGTTCTGCCAACACCTCTGAACATAACAGAGAGGTGGAGAGGGGAAAAAGTGGGGAAGAAAAAGAAAAAAAAAAGGGGATGCAAACATGCCTTGTGCAGTGCTGGAAGCTTCCAGGAAGGATAACAGGTACTTCTGGCCAGAAGGATGAATTTTGATTCCTTCTGAGGATCAGACAGATCCTGCTTTTCCATACAATCTGCCCTGCTCAGGGTACTCATTTGGCCCTTGGAGTCTGCAAGCACCCCAGACTTTGACGTAAATCTCATCAGATGTCTGTACATTATTTGCCTATTAGACATGAGGAACTGATAGAGACAAAGGGACTTGCCCAGGATCTCAGAGGAAATTTGTGGTTATGCGGGATGCTGAATTAAGATCACCCATGTCCCAGGCTAACACCCAAATAAATCTCTGGGGACAGCCTTCCTTTTTTAATCTCAGAACTCCTAATTTTAAGTGAGGCCACATACAGACTGGAAAAAACAAACACATGACCTTTCTAACACTGCAGCGCGTGACCCCCATAGCCTGACAGTGCCAAGCAACACGTGTTGCACAGTGCCCTGCTGTTGCATGCTGCTTTCCTCCCACTCAGCTACCTGAAACTACAGCCTAAATGCCTTGGGCACGGGCCCTTTGCTTTGCGATGGATTATCACAGGCAATGCAGGCAGCATGCCTTACTGAGATACTGCACTGAGGCAGGCAGCCAAGTATCTCCTGAAAACCTCACCTCTACTTAGGAAGCACCAGGGCCGGCCCTGCAGAAGGACAAGCGTCCAGGTACTTACATCTTCGTTTGTCGTCAGGTTGGAAGCAACTAAATAAGTGTGAAAACCTGAGAGGCCCAAAATAGACCAGACTGAGAAAAAACAAATCACCAGCTCCAGCACAGTGAAACAAAAGTCAAGGAAGTCTCAGAGAACAAAATCATCCTGCAAGGAGAGGCAGAGGAATGTTTTGGGAGGTGCATGCTGCAACCACACACACTGGGCCACAAAAACATCCCAACAAGCTTCCCATTCCCCATACCATTCTGCAGGCATCCACCAAGGCACAGCCTGCTCCAGCCGCTTCCCTTTCCATGTAAACTTGCAACCTGGGAAACAAGTTTGTCACCCACCCTTAGTCCCTGGTGGTCAACTAAAGGTCTTCCCAACTTTGTGACATTATTGGTCTACAGATGAAGGGATGCCTGCCTGACCCAACCAGGTAGCTAGGGGATTAAATTAAATTGTGGAAAGTACACCAGGGCGACCCTACGAAGAGCTCATTGCACCTCTCTGTTACATGGTTAGTGTCACTGCACCAGTGCTCGACAGTCTGAGCAGCTGATGGCATCAGAAGGATATCTTGCAGGTGTTGTCTTCAGAGTGGCAAGGAATCCATCTCTCTGAGAGCCTGCAAAGCAAAATAGGACAAGGAACAACACTGCATCAGGCAGCCCTGCATCTCCAGCCAACGCTACACTCCCCAGCAGACAGTCACCTCCCTGTGGGCCATATGGATCTGCCTGGCTGCCTGAGAAACATCTGCAGTCTGTAACTTTGCAGAAATGTCAGTATGCAGACACAGCTCCAGGAGATTTGGGGCTGACAGGCAAGTCACTTTCCCCGCCAGGTTAAGAGCAAATACACCCACCAGCTCATTTGCTCTGGAGGGGATAACCCAGTCACCAGCTCTCAAGGTCTCTCTGTAGCCCCATGCAGGGTGGATCTGTGGTTCCCTGCAGTCTGAGACCCCGTTTATTCAGGCCACCTGCACTGAAAAGCCTGGTGTAAACCAACCAGACCCCTCCCACACTCTGTCCCACAGGAACAGTGACCCAGTGCTGCCTCAAGTCATTTGTGGCCGGGAGCATGGCACGCATCGCTGTTAGTACTCACGGTACTTACGCAGAGTGAGGTGGGTGACAACACAGGCGAAGATGAAGGCTGTCAGGAAGGAGAGGGAGAGGATGAAGGCATAGAAGTAGCGATAGTTGCGCTTCCCCACGCAGTTGCCCACCCAGGGGCAGTGGTGATCAAACCTCTCTGAAACAAAGGGACACGGTGAGGACTCCTGCCGCCTTGCACCCCATACCAGAGCAAACTCTGCTGAGCCCCCAAAAAACAGGGGCTACAAATCCAGCTTCCACCCACCACCCTGAGACCACAACCCCTCTGCAGCAGTACGTTAGCAAGAAGTTTCAACAGAGCACTGCCACCTGCTCGCATGCCCTTTTTTACCATCAAAGGCCAAACCATTCCTCTCGCCAAACCCTGCAGAAATACAAGCCTTGTGACATCTACCATTACTAAAACTGAAAGAGAGCAGGGAAAGCGTGGCAGTTTTTCCAGTACCTAGCAGCACTGGGTGTGTGTGCGCGCACACAGTGTCGCTGCTCCCTTTCTGCATGTCAGCTTCACCCGCCTTCTTCAGGGCAGAAAATAATTTTCAAAGTTATAAAGATATGCCTATAAAACCACAGAAACTGCCTGGGAACCCAGGGCAGGTGCAATATATCTGGAAACACTCCCAACTGCCTTCTAATGAAAGGGCTGCATTTCAGACTAACAGGACTGTGGTAACCATTCTGTGGGGGACACCAGTGCAAACAAAAACCCATCGCACGCAAAGCAGGCGCATGCCCACTCCCCCAGATGGCTCCTCTTCAAACACTGCTCCAGCCACGGCTGCTTTCCAGCGAGCCGTTCCAGCGTAAGGAGGAGTCACAGCCACCCACGGCTATCCCCGAACACAGAACGCTCAGTAACTCCCAAACTTCTTCTCTTAACCAGAGCCTTGGGGTCCTGTGACTGCTCGCTCCTCAGGCTGCCCTGGCAGACAGCATAAAGCACAGCCTCCACATCCACACGATGCACGACCAGGAGCAGCCGCATGAGGAGTAAACTCTCCGGGCATGCCCCTAAATCACATGCCACCCTGTTGCCAGTTCAAGTTGCTCCGGTGCAGCCAGGCTACGCTGGGAACCTCCCTGCCCACCCCCCTGCAGCTGCCCCACGCCTGCGCCTTGACTGTGTGGAGCCATCAGAGGCTTTTCTTCAGGTCTTTGTTCGTTCCCTCCTGCCCCACCACACTCTGAGGGCACAGGGAGAGGACATAGAAGAGCTCAGCCAGCATCTACGGTGGTGCCTCTACCAGCCTGGCGACAGCAAGGCCACGGACAACAAGGAGCCTGCAGCAAACCTCGTGTCTGGTGGAGGCCTTAACTGCATTTCACAGTACCGTCCTCCCAGAACCAGGGAAAGCAGAGATACAGAGTCTTGGACCTGAGCCACTGCACTGGTGTTGCTTTCATTTTAAATGGGAAGAAGAAAGACCAGTCAATATCTTGCTTTATAATCCTTTACGAGAAGCAAAAGCAATCTGTCCAGGAACACAAACCACACACCCCCACCCCAAGGTATCAGCACCTTTCCACGTTCTGGGCTTACCGACACAGTTGTCGCAGACACTGCAGTGAGAGGTGCGTGGAGGGCGGAACATTTTGCAGGTGTAGCAGTACTTGAGTTTCACCACATACTTGTTTATGACCACTTCCATCGTGCGGGCTGGTGGGCGATATGTAGAGGTACCCATGCTGTCTGCAAGGGCGAGGAGAGACAGTCAAATTGCTGCAGGTGAAACCCAAGCCCCCCTATCACCCTGAGCTGCTTCCTGGCAGGGTAAGGGATCGGCACGTGCTTTCCTGATTTTCAGCAAAAGCTAAGAGGCAGCTCAGCCTACAGGATTTGTTGCGGGGTGGGCAGCCAGGAACTCCAGTCAGCTCCTCGCAGCATTATTTATGTCCTTTCCTTGTCTGTTCAATGACAATGCTGCTGGGATGCCAAGAGGAAGTAATATCTGCCCAATGCTTTAAGAACTTAAAGCAATTTATAAATAGCGAGCGTAAAAGCAGCAGTGTTAACGTGCCCAGTAACACCAACTCATCTCTGTGAGTCCAACAGATCACAACACGAGGAGGCAACATAATCTGTCAACGTACACGTGGTTCCTCCTCTGCTGTAAGCATCCAAGTTACAGAAATCAGGGTAACCTCAGCAGAAGCATCCCCCACCGCTGCCAGCACAGAACTTGCCAACCCGCAGCTGGAGCCAGCAGCACCGCCAGGCTCAAGGGACTCATTTCCATCACAGCGGGGGAGGACAGCGAGCAGGTCTCAAGTGCTCCAGGCAGATTTCATTGAAATTTGACATGTGAATGTTAGTAGCGCAAGAGGAATCCTCCTCCTCAAGGTCGAGATTGAGGATTTTTAGGGATGCTGCAAGTCACACCTGTGTGTGCTGGCACTTCATTGTTCACTGGGGACTGGCTCTTTCTCTGCTCAGCAAAAGCGTGAGCTGGAAAAGCTCTGTATCACGTTTGCAATTTTGGGGGTTATTCCTTTATTTTAGTCACTCTTATAAGAGCACCTTTCCAACTCTGAGGAAGTCTTTGAGAATAGAGATGTAACAGTGAGCATGTTAAGAGGGTAAGAAGTGGATTATATTAACAGCAACAGCTGGTGCATCAGGCAGCATCTGCAACCAGATTACTGCTTCAGGCACTTATAAATAGAAACACAGATAACCACTCTGAGGGTATTTTAAAAACATTTTTTTCATCAGAGGTAGAATTACTGCCTTGCAACCGTCTTCAGCGAGGCAGATTCAAGCTGTCTTGCATCAGCTTTGCTAAAGCATTTGTTACTACGCCTCACATCAACAAAGTCCCCAGATCCTTGATGCGTACACCTTCTTGGCCACCACCAAAACAGTGTGACAGAGCAGTTTTTAGATGGGGACAAACATTAGCATACTGTTAGAAACCATTACAATAAAGGAAACCTTGTGGCACAGCAGGCTCAATGGCAAATCATAATCTTAAAAAGCATTCATGCTTAAATTAATTATCCTATGTCCTCACTGCCCGTATTTTGGAGAAGAACACACAGGGTCCGATTCCTCTGAGCTTGGACAACATTCAAAGTAACTAACGCACCGTTACGGAGCAGCACAAACACTCTCGCTCTGTCTTCAAGAGCCTGGCAGTGTGATTCTGAAGGGGGACTTTGTGCTCTCCCAGCCGCTGCTACACAGTCCCTAACAGTATTCATGTTTAGGACACCAATGTCGCAAGCTCTCCCTCCCCTGAGCTCTGCACGGGGCCACTGGCCACTCAGGCATCGTCCTGAGGGCAGGAACAGGTACAGCCATGACCCACTGTACAGGGCTTTGCCTAGGAAAGCAATGGGACTGAACAGAAAGGAAAACCACCTCTGCTTCTCTGCAGATCCTCTCTCTGACGCACTGCCTGCTCTGCTAGAGGAGCTTGTTGCAACTCTCTTACCAGGACTCATAAGACAGTCTCTAGCCTCACAATCTGATACTCTGGCCTTTTCTCCCCCTGGACAACTGGTGAGGAGTAAAGACCGAAAGGAGACTCGCTGAGCCCGAAACACACGTGCGCACATGCACACAGAAGCACGCACTGGACCAAACACGGGAGAGGGAATAGAAGTCTCACCAATCCGCTTTTCCAGGTCTGCGGCCTCACTTGGGGTGGCTCTGGGCAGGATACCCGGGTCTCTGAAGCTTGTCTGGAGCAGGCAGCTGATGACAAAGAAGAAGAGGATGGCTGCAATGATGGGGATGGCCAAGGTGAGGTGACTGGCAAGGAAGGGGCAGCTGTTAAAAGAAAAAAAAAAATTGCATTGTTACCAACCATCACTACAGAACTGGCTCTCAGCTGTGACACTACACACTACGAATTATCACAGGGCAGCGGGCTGAAGTGCTGCTGCTTTGCAGAGACCTCTGGAACAGCAAGAGCCAGCCCAGAAAACACTGGAGTGGCACTGGGAAGACAGGGTCTTTGGCACAGAGACGGCAGTACGAGCCCCCATACGCAACCTCTTTGCCTTTCTGAAGTCCCAGAACTGCGTTTCAAAAACCTGTCAGCTGCCCCGAAGCCCGGTCACCCTCTACAACAGCAGCATCAAGAACACACGGAGAAACCCCCCAAACTTAAGCAGGGATCAAAATCGGCATGAACGTGATCCCATTTGGTCCCAACACGCGAAGCCGAGAGGGAACTTGGCTTCGATTCAACACAGCTTTGCTGTCTCTGGATGACTCGTGTGGCCTTCATGGTGTGCCAGATGTTTGGAGGAGGATGCCTTTCAGCACTGACACCGCTGTGACAAGCCACCAGGCATCTAAGCAGACGATGCCCGCTCCTGGGTTTGCCGTACTACGACCTGGGGCTGTTTTTCCACAGATGGGGACTGGCGCGATGGTCCACATCAGGGCAGCTCTGTTACTCACAGCACGACAGGTGAAGACAGCCGAGGAACATAGCTCTTTGCATGGCACAGTGCCGGCGACCCCTCTTGTCCCTCGCTCTGCAGAGGGATTTGCTGTTATAAGCACTGATAAGTACCAGAGTCGAGCGCAGACAGGCAAGCTGCTTGAGACCCGATGTCTGCGGGCAGCGCTAAGTCTCAGTAACGCTGCGAGGCAGTTTGAGAGGATTAAGCAACTTTTGTTTCAACTCCCAAGCTCAGCTGTCCAGAACAAAGCAGCCACCAAGCAACAAAACCCCTTCAGCCCAAGACCAACACTGCTGCCGAGCCCCTCGGTCATCTCCCTGACAGAGGGACAGAAAGGTCTCTGAAATGAGAGGTGTGAGCTTTGTTGCCACCCCTTTTCCAGGGGAATCTCTGGAGCCCGCTTTTCCCCATCAGGCAACAAGAAATTGCATTTGGGAAAAAAAAAAAAAAAAAAAAGTGGACTGTAGACACAGGCAAGATGTATTTGCTATACATTCAGCAAACCGTAACCGATGCAAACAGAAGCACACTGCTAAAATAACAACTTGGAAAGCCCCAGGGCATCTTCAAGCAAGAAAGAGTGACTAGGCAAGAAGGGAGGGGAGAGCAGATGTCCTCTGCTTGGCCCCGTACAAAGCAGTTACTGTGCTAGAGCTACCCATTAGTTTCAGATACAGCAGAGAAAGCTGTCAAAGAGGCACAGACGACAGTAAGAAAGGAGTTTTCGCGTCGGGATGCCGTTACTGCCTCCCACAGCTGCCTGCCCCTTTCAGCTCATCTGACTTCTCAGAACCTCTAATCCGATCAAATACCTTCATCTCCCTGCCAGCAGGCTTGGACAGCTTTACTCTGAGACTCCCAGAGATAACGCCATGATCCAAAGACAGACAAACACCTCCCCCCGGCGCCCCCCCCCCCGGCTTCATACAGTGGCAAGAAAAACAAGCTCCCTTCCCTCCTGAGACAGAAATGCGGAGGCAGGAGAGCAGAATCCCTCAGAGGTGTCAATAACCAACGGCACTCCTTCCCCAGCTCCTCCGGGCAGCGCAGGACGTAACAGGGTGCTCTTGGCTCTCCTCTCCCTCAGGGCACAGGAATGGGGAGCTTCCCCAGCCCAGCTTTCCAAAAGGAAAGGGGACTGGGATAGATGCAGCTCCCTCTTCCTCAGACACTGCTGCACAATGGGGACAGAGCTCCAGCGCAGACCCTCAAGGTGGGACCCCAAAGGATTTCACCATTTATCGAGCACCTTGAACAGAAACACTGTTCCTATTGCCTCTAGGGACCAAGTCCACCAGTCTTGGGGGTTTCCTGGCTGCAATTCTGGACCAGTTTTCTCCTCTGTAGCAGGAAGGAAGATTGGTGGTGGTATTTAGAGACCAGGGGGGCATCCTGGGAGGATGTTAACCCCCTTCCCAGGGCCAGACTGAGCAAACAAGCTCCAGGGCCGCCCCTGCCCACCCCCACACGAACACA
The DNA here is from genome assembly GCF_947461875.1 of Haliaeetus albicilla. NCBI lineage: Eukaryota > Metazoa > Chordata > Aves > Accipitriformes > Accipitridae > Haliaeetus > Haliaeetus albicilla. The sequence continues at coordinate 4,732,844 of NC_091498.1, read as the reverse complement.
CCTGGGGACAGGCAAAGGGGAAGCAGGGACTGCCCGCAACGTGGGTCTGGGGGCTGTGCAGCAGGGGAATGGCTTGGGGTGGGGGGGAGAAGGGAAGGATATCGGGGGTCCCATGGCGGGGCAGAGAGGTGCCCCCCCCAACCCCCGAGGGCGTGGGTGGGATGCCAGCTAACCCACGGCTCCCCCCAAAAGGAGGGGGCTTAAAGGAGGGGGACAAGAGCTGCTCGGAGCCCCCAGTGGGGTTGATCCGAGGGCCAGACCCCACGCGGCTTTACCCCAGCAGGGAAGGGGACCTAAACCCTTTTTTTTTGGGGGGGGGTGGCCGGTCCCGGGGCCCCAGCGCGGGGGGACACGGACGCCCCAAAGCCCCGCAGACGCCGGGGCGGTGCCCGGAGCCCCCCGGCCCGGCAGCCCGGACTCACTCGAAGGCGAAGAAGAGGCCGCTGGTGGCCAGGATGAGGCCGAGGGTGAGAGCGAAGACTCCGCTGTGCCGAGCCAGCATGAGGCGACCGCCGCAGTAGAACCGGTTACGGCCCGGGAACACCTCCCACTTCCGCCGGGGACGACGGGCCGGCCCGGCCCGCTCCGGCCCGGTGGATAACGGAGGTGACGAAACAACCGTACCCGGTCCCGGCCCCGCTACCCCCGGCGGGATCTGCCGGTACTCGCAGTCCTTCATGGCGCCGCAGCGCCCGGTCCCGGCCCCGCCGCGCCGCTCGCCCGGTGGACGTGTCCGCCCCGCCCCGGCCCCGCCCCCTCCCCGCGGCGCCCCCTGCCGGCCGCGCCGGGCGCCGTCCCCCCGGTTCCTCCCGGAGGGGAGCGGCTTCGTCCCGGGAGAGCCCCGACCGGGAGAACCGCCCGCTCCGGCGGACTCGAGGTGTTTATTGGGGACGGGCGTGGGGTCGGACGGCGACTGCCGCGCTCCCCGGTCCGCAAAGCGCCGAGTGGAAGCACCGGGAGGAGCAACCGGAGCCGTCCCGTCTCTGCCCCACGGCCGCTCAGGGGGCGGTGAGCGCTCGGGAAGAGAAGGAACGGGCCGAGCGGCTCACGGAAGGCTGCAGGACCCTCCCTGCAAGGGATGCTCGCTCTGCTGTACCGGAGGTTTCCCGACGGACCGGAATCCGACAGACACGGATCCCTGCCATAAATAATTTCTCGGGACCAGTACTTCTCCCAGAAGACGGAAGAACCGAGATGCATTCCCTGTCCCGGGCAGCTTACAGGAGTTCTGGCCGTCAGTAACGACAGCGGAGAGACGGGCAGGATGCTGTAGCATCACAGCAAAGGGAACGTGCCAGTTTCACGCAGTGACAGCTCTGTACGTACGTAGTAACTGAGGAGTAACGCCTTTGTAACCGAGACAACAGCATCGTTACATATACGTCAGGCTTTTTAGAAAAAGTGAGTTTCAATTCTGATCAGTGCTTCTGCCCCGCGACCCGACTGCACCAATACACACCCCTCACTACGTCCACGGCAAGAAGTTGCAGTGCAGAATCAGTCCCAGCAGCCAGTAGGACAGGAAAAATCCAAGAATGCATTTGCTGAGGGGGGTGATTAATCTACAGTTCATCAGCAGCTTCACGATGGGGTTTTCAGAAGTCCCTCTCCCGCAGGAACCAGATTTACCTAGAAGAGACTTCTCGGAGCGAGCTGCCACAGTTTGATTATCAGTCCCTTCACTCTGGAGTAAAGGTTCATATTCTTGAAGCAGGTGAGCGGAGAACCAGTACAGGATGGGAGAGGAGGAGCCAAGGAACCGGGTCAGCACCTGAAGACGACAGGCAGAGCAAAAATCACATAAATTGCAGGTCTCCAACTGCAACCAGCCCTGGTCCTGAGGCATGGAAAGAGCCATCTATCTGCCTCAGGTTGCTGGTAAAGACGACCGAAATACAGCCCCAGTTCATGGTGCTAGGATTTACTACACTGAAACACCTCTCAGCTCAACCCGCTTTATTTATTACAACATTTGTGTAAGCAGTGAAGTGGTCCCCAGGTTTTGGACAAGCAGGGTAACTAATTGTCGCTCCTTGTCACTGTCCAGCTCAGGAGCCGGGCAGAGGCAGCAGCTTCAGGGGAGAATTGAATCTTACGCTTCAATTATTTTTTCAGTGGAACCCCCAACCCTTAGTGCCACCAGCTGTGTCCTAAAAAGACCTTCGAACACTTTCTAGGTACTGGTGACAGGCTCTGGATCCTTTCATTGCCATCCATTAAGCTTGGCCCAACATGATAATGACCCGGTATCGTTGTCTTCCAACAGGCGATTAGCAGGGCTTGGCAAGCCTGGCCTTAAGCACATGTCAAACGCCGCTAACGCCAGCCAGACCCTTTGATCCCCGTCCCGGTGTCCTCAGCACACCAAGCACCTGGCAAGCTCTCGTCAGGAACTCTCCAGCAGAGAGCAGAGGAACTAACTGGCTTTGGAAACTCTCTGTGGAAGTAACTCCGAAAGAGGAAAGGCAAAGCTTTTGGTTTGCGTTGCCCTGTGCTGCCCTGCAGCTGGGACAGCTTTAGGCTGTGACCGTCACTGCCTCAGCCACCACGCTGCGTTCCCCTGAAGAAATCACTCTTCTGTGTTGCTGTGAACATCCTACCTGCACGTGCATGCAGAAGAATCCAAACGCCAGCAGGACCGTGGCATGGACCACATACACAAAGACAGCGGGGCAGCAAAATCCAGCTCTTGGTTTACTCTCTTCTTCACTCTTTCTTCTCTCTAGACCAAGAGTTAGGCAGTGCCGGGGGTTTGCAATCATGTAGGTCCAGGCAGCCCACGAGCCCAGAAGCGCGACAGGCAAAGCAAGCAAGAAATTTGGTATCTGTCTGAGCTCAAAATACCTGAGAAAGCCCACATTCCAGTAAGCATCTTGAATATAGGAATAGACCAGAGGGAACTGCTGGGAGCACCAAGCAGGTTTAACCCCGTTCACGGCCGCCAGATGATAGCCCTTGTCCCGAGCCAGCTGCAGCAGCGGCTTGGGAACAGTCTGCTCCAGGCCACCGCCAGGACCACAGAACCTCACGTAAGCATAATATTGAAATAAAGCAAAAGGTAGAAAAATCCCAGCACATGTCAGAACTGCTGAAGATGCCACACTAAGGAGTTGCTTCCACAACAGAGGGAGCTTCCTTACCGATCCTGAACCGACCTGGAGCTGGAGGACAAAGCATTTACCGTGGGAGTAGAGAAAGAAGCCAGCATTAATAAGCCCGTTGGCACGCACCCCAGAAGCAAGGGAGAAGAGCAGTCCACTGAGCCAGCTCTGCCCCTTCTCCAGTTGCCACATGGCACTGAATGCCAGGAAGGCAAACATGCTCTCTGAGTAAGCAGCTGCCATAAATACGTTGGCAGGGCTGACAGAAAAGAGAACAGCAGCAAGGAAAGCCACCCTGCGACATTGCAGCACAACGCAGCCCAGCTTATACAAGGCAGCGGCTGCCAGGACAGAAAAGAGAGAATTGAGAAGTACAGCTGATAGCAAGAGGCGGCTCCGCAAACGCAGCAGCCACTGCAAGGGCCACAGAGCACCCTCGGCCACGGCACGCACGCTCAGGGGGTACAGCGGGAAGAAGGCGCAGTTGTGCTCGTACAGGTAACCACGCTCAGCGATGAAGAGGAAGTGCTCTGCATCCCAGTGCGAGAGGCCTCCCAGCAGCTGCTCCAAGAGCAGGTCCCACAGGCCAGGCTCGGACAGGCGAGGGGGAGAGAAGGCGTCTGCAGCGTGATCTGGGATCAGGAGGTTAAACAGAGCCTGAAAAAGAAGAGAGGATTGAAGTCGAGTGGAGATCCTCTTGTACCCTACGGAAAGCACCAAGCAGGAGGAGGACTCCTGCATTTCAAAGAAGGGGACAGGAACAGCACAGAAGCCAGGCTGAGGGGCTTTGCAGCAAGGGACGCCTGTAAGCCTGTGGAAAGGTGCAAATGCAATCTTTTGGGGCATTTATACCTAAACTGAATAAAGCTCTGGAACATATCCAGCATGAACCCCTATGGAATTGGACAGGGAAAGCTGCTCGGCCCCATGCTCAGGCACATCTAACTGTGTACGCTCACACCAGGTACTGCAGCACTGGTAAGCCTCCTGTTCTACTGAATTTGGCATTATTGTCCCAGCAGACGTACAAGGGAGAGGAGACAAAACTAGAGAAAAAGATTTTCCCGGGGCAAACTGATGCAAAAGACAGCAGCCGATTCTAGGCCCCCTCTCTAGTTTCTAGATCACTCCATCACCTAGGCAGCTCGGCATGCATTAAGGGTTCCGCTTCCCGGAGACGAGCAAGCAGAATGGACACACCTCTGCCTCCAGGAGCTTCTGGTGCTGACCACATTTTAAAAGGTGAGAGAAAAACCCAGAGAGTTCATGAGATAGGAATTATGCAGCTTAATGCATTTTAATGTCGTTCCAAATGAAAATATATTTTAAAAAAACCCAAAACCCCAAAAACCTCAGATGGTAAGTTTTGTAGCTTAGCTACATGTAGATTGGGATGACTCCCCTGCCATGAATTCAACATTGGCAGAGAAAAGAGAAAAGGTCACGCTGAACAAATTGGGACTAAAAGAAATACAAAGCCGCCGTTTTACCATGAAGCACACATCTGGTCTAACCAGGCCTCTGGCATTTGTAACACAGAGTCTTTCATCTCAGCTGATGGTTCCACTCAGCCCTACCCAGTGGTGACTGGGGCTGCCAGAACCTGCCAGCTGGCTAGTGGCCTGCTGCTGAACAGCTTTCTCAGGCTGATGTTGTTTCAGGAGGGCCACGGCTACAGCTAGACTCTTTGCTGGCTGTCTCGGTAGGCACAGGTAGGATGGAGTGAGCAACCAAGCTCTCCCACGCTCAGAGAAGGATGTCTCTGGAAATGAGACTCGGGAGGAATGTGCAGGGGGAGATTATTGTTCCTCTTCTGTGGATAAACAGAGACTTCAGCCTCTCAGGCTGCCAAACTGGCCTCTTGCAACAGTGGTGTGAAAACACAGTAAGTTATGTAATTTTACTTAACAGCAACCTGCCTCCCTGGATGCAGCTGGCCTGTGGGTTCTCCAAAGGAGAAGACGATTTCCCAATCAAGCAGAACCAGCTAGCTCACGGTGCGGAAGGCAGTGCCGAAGAGAGAAGCCCTGGAGCAGCAAACAACAGACGTTGCAGCATCTTTGGTTCAGAACAGGAGACTTGCCTGCAGCAGAAGTGTCAGGGCTCTGCAGCATACCGCAAACCACACGGCCTCTCGGAGGTGGGGGTCTTGCCTGCTCACCAGCCCCATTCTGAGCTTGGAAGTTGCCTCAGTAGGTCACTGATGCCCGGGAAATCTTCCTCTGGTTTTGGAAACCTGAATTGGTAAACAGAGAGCACAGACACAGAAAGGTATTTCTGGCTTCAGCCCTGTTTGTAAATTATGCGCCTTTATTTACTATCAGGGACTTCAAAGGGCTGCAGATCTCTGTGAACAAGAAAGTCACTCATGAAAGAGATCACGGATCTGGGAGATGACGCAGAAGACCTCTTTGATACTGTTCTTATTAAAGAAAATTTCCCTGACTTCTTAACCTTGGCCAGGATGCAGAAGGAGAGAGGTTATAACATGTACTCTCAGCCCATTTCTTACCGGGCCAGTGTAAATACCAGAAGCAGACAGGCTCGTTGGCCTCCTCAGTGGCTGCCTCAGCAGAAACACCAGCAGCTCAAGCCAAGCTCTGCCAAGCATCTACACACACATTCAAGTTCCAATATGCTGAATGGGATTTAAACCTTTTTTTTTTTTTTTTGAATAGAGACAGAATTAAAATGTGGACTCCAAGCGTAATATCCATGTAAGCGGTTTGCTGACTGGGGCTCGCAGCCGGCCAGGCGCTGCCAGGCACGCTCTCTCCTCGCTCCTGCTCTCTGCCCTGCGTTTGCTCCTGGGAAGCCAGGAATGGCTTTATTCAGCTGCTTCCAAAGCACCAACCCCACAAACTCCATCAGAGCAAGGCTAAGGTGTCTTCTCAGATAGGCAGGCTTCTCCCCACCCCATCCATCAATTAGACAGCATCTCCAAGATGTGACACTCCACCACTCCACCCTCACCACCTGCAGTTTTCCAGTATTCTGGCAGGGGTCCTGGTCTCCAGAGTGAGGGCATTTGCCTGTGAAGCAAATTGCCCGTGATAAGGTGGCTCTCGTTCACCTCTTCCCTGCACACCTTACCTGCAAGATTTAAACTGCTTTGTGGAGTCTCACTGCTTTCTTTTCTGTATATTCTGGATTGACATTGTGGGACCAGCTATGAAAACTACTGGCCCAGAGCCACGAACGGCAGGCAGTATCTGTTATGCAGCTTTTTAAGATAACACATTTCTTCCGTTGGTTCCCCAGCCACCAACTGCTTTTCAGTTTGAGAAACAGAAGACCCACAGCTCTCGCTAGGTTCCAATGACACCACATCCTGCACTATTTCCCACCTGCCATCTTTCTGATCCAGCCCCTTACAGTACATAAAGATCCCCAAACTGATCACCTAATGATCTAAAAACACGCTGAGGTTTTCCTATTACCATTTTACTGACAGAGAAAAAAAACCCGGCAGATTAAAAACTGCATGAGAGAGCAGAAAGCAAGTCATCAGCAAAGCAAAAAACAAGATCCAAATACGCTCATTTATAATTCCAGTCCCTAGCCACAGGATTATGCTTCCTATTTAGCCACATACAAAAGTTTTGGGTTTGCTCATATTCTCCTCTTGCTCCAGAGCATTCACAGCTACAGACAAAGCAACTAGTGGGAGGCACATTCTCCTGAATCACGAAGCTGCAATGTTATTTTAAGAGAGGGGATACTTCAGCCCAGCTGTAAATTCTATTAAAGCGCATTCACAGCTGCAAATCCTATTAAAGCACAGCAGCAAAAATTGTCCCAGCACTTTAAATATTTTTTTTAAAAAGCAGAGAAAAAGCCTCGCATGAATGTGCCAAGAAGGCTCAAAGCAAACAGCTTTAAAAAGCCTGTTCCTGTCACGATGCAGCACACCTTGTAACGGAAAGCAGCAAAGTCTACAAAAAGCTGCAGCCCACAACTACCATTCTGGTAGAGAACACGGCGTCAAGAGCTGGAATGTCTCTACCTTGAAAAGTGCTGCGTGAAAGAGCAGCTGCACAAACGGAAAAAGGACACGAAAAGGCAGAAGCGGGTTAAAAATGTTTCAGCAGAAAAAGACGCAAAGTCTTAATTAAAGATGTCTTTCCACGTTCTGCGTTCCCCTTTGCTCTCAGATAGGAATTGTGTTTTCCTCGCTCTGGAAACAGTGCTAAAAAAAGGACTCGTGTACGAACAAAATAGACGCTGGGTAAATTATCATGTAAATGAAAATATGAATTCGGCGAGGTCTGCAAAGATGCAGTGGAGACTGATTACCACCCGGCGGCAGCAGGCACTCGCCACAAAGGCTTTTCCTCCCTCCGCACGCCCGGCAATCAGCTCCTGGCTGGGGTACAGGATTCCTGTTGGGAAACCTACTCCCGTCTGCATCCCAGGAACACTTGGAGAGCAACGCTCTGGGCACCTCTTGGTACTTCTCCAACCTGCTGTCAGATTCAAGATACTCCAGATGTATTTAAAAACCCGTTCTAACCAGGACATCAAAGAAATACGACCGAATTTTGGAAATCCTGTTTGCCTAGCGCTGTTTCTGTGGGCCTGGGAGCTCCCGGCCTCGCAGCTGTTTTCACTCCTGCCCGGTTTCAGCTGCTGGTCCGGGGGGCTGCAGCCCCAGCACTGCTCCGCCTGCGTCTGAATGGAATTGGGAACATTTGTACCCCTCGCACCTTTTGTAATGGCTCGTGGGTGTGAACAAAACCTATGCTGGATCAAAATGCAACCTGACCGCTCAGCTAGAGACAACGGACTCGCTGAGCAAACGCCGGAGCTGTGGGTATTTGGATCAGGTCCGAGCCAAGAGCGAGAACATGCTGCGGACGCTAACCTGCGTGTTTTCACGTCTGCCTTTACTATTGCACGCAGCAACGTCACAAATCCCGCTCCGTAAAGCACATCCCCACGCAGACCAACTATCGGGTGAGACGCTGGCGACTCACGCTCCATTTCTGCTGCTTCCTTCAGACAGCCAAAGCCGTCGTGGCTGGTACCCGGCGTTTAGATGGACAGAAATGAAACGTGGGATGGTTTCCCTTCGCTTTGGAGATAGGGCAGGCTGGCAATTTGCCGACACTCCAGCAGAGGTTGGATGACGGTTGAAGCGCTGAATAGGGATGTTTTCAAGATTAGGACCAGTTATCACTTGTGTGTTTGTTACTGGGTTGATACGCGAGGCCATAGGGGACCGGCCCCCCCCTCAGAAGCACGGGAGGGCTCACCCGGGGCACGCCGACGCGTCCCAGCCGCCATCACCGGTCCCGAGGCCTCGGGCCCCGGCCGAAGGAACCGGGTCTCTTTGTGTCTCCCGTTACCAGCGCGGCCGCTCCAAAGGGCTGGTTGGGAAAATAAAACCAAACCCCAGACGACGCCCGGTGCCCCCTCCCCTCCCTCGGACCACCTGTCCCCGTCAGCCACGGGCATCGTGTCCTCCCCCCCACGGTTTCCACACGGCTGGGACCCCCCAGAGCCCCGGTACGAGGCCTCCCGGCGGTTCAGCTCCCCCCCCCCGTGTCTTACTACGTCCGGTATCAGCGCCGGGGCCTGAGGTGACACCGATGGGCCCACCCGGGCCCCCGGGCCTCTGTCCCGGACCGTCCCCTCAGGGGCTGCGCGGGCCCGGGGTGGGGGTGGGGGGGGGCGCCCCCGTGCAAAGGGGGGGGAGGAGGGGGGGAAGGGCAGGCCCCTCCCCCCCCGCGGCGCGCGCGCGGCCCCGCCCCTCCCCCACCTGAGCGCCCGGCGCGCGGCTCCCGCGCCGGCTCCATCCCGCCGTCACCTCCCCCTCCCCCCCTCCTTTCCCTTCTCCCCGCTTCCGGCCGCGCCTCTTCCGGGGCTGCGCGCGCCTCTTCCGGGGCTGCGCGCCGCGTCACGTGGCGGCCGGGTGCGTGTGTGTGTTGGGGGGGGGGAGAGAAGGAGCGGGCGGCGCCATCTTTGTTAAGGGCGGGCGGAGGCGGAGGCGGTTATGGCCTCCCCGGGCCTCCCCCCCAGGGGCTGAGGGGATCAGGCGGTAGCGGCCAGCCTCGCTGGGGCACCTTGTTCCAGAGGTTAGCCCCCAGCCTCCCCCCTGCCTCGTCGTGAAGCGTCAAATTGACCTGAAAAAAGGGGACGCTCCCCACCACAGGGGCGACGCTCTTCCTCAGTCGCAGACACATTTAGATTACCTTCCTCCATGCAGGCACAGGCGGCGGAGGATGTGGCGGGCCCGGTGCCCGTCTCACACCCGGGGGCTGCCTCCAGTGCCCCACGTCCAGCCTGCTGCGGCCCGTCCCCGAGCCGGGACCCTCGCCCCGGCCTGGGGCCTGCGCCTTGGGTCAGAGGGGACGGATTCGGCTCCAGCCGCAGCTCGGGGTGCAGAGCGGGAAGCAGAAGCTGCCCTCCTCCGTGCAAGGCATGGCCAGCCAGGAGCCCTCGCCGAGAGCAAGGCGTTACTGCTGGAGACGCACCAACACAAACCTCAAACGAAGCCGCGCGGCGGCTGCAGCAAGGGCACGGCTTACACGAGTCTCTTGCCAAAACACATTAAGCAACATCACATAACAATAGCCTGGTAATAAGTGCATGTTATTATATTAATTACTTACTATTACAAGAGGGTGGGCAGGTTTCCCTCAAGATCTCGTCCACGTGATGACAGAAGCATCAGATTTTGCTTTCACCCAAACCAAGCTCACGCTACGCTTAACCACATTGCAAGCCCGTGGCAGCGCGCCGTGAGGTCTTGCTGCCGGTGCCGGCACGGCAGCGCCTGGGAAAGACAGCAGCAAGTCTTTGTGCTTAAAACAGACATGAAGTGGCACCATATCTACTGCAGGAATGAAAGAGAATCAGCATTGCCAAACGAGTCCTTAAGGGAGACTCCCTGAGTGCTTTTAAACAGGGCTCTGGCTTGGGAAGAACTCAAGTTTTCTCCCTTGCTGGTAAAAATGGGAAACGGCGGAGCGGTCGGGGCCAAAGAGAGGCGTTTTAAGGAATGCCTGCAGAAATGGAAAGCTTTGGCTATGAATCAGGTCAAAGCATCAAGGATTTGCATTCTGGGCAGCCGAGTTTGAGATCAGGTGTGGCTCTCAAAATAGCCCCTTATTACAAACTGTGAACACTGCTTGCTCTCATTTTCCTAATCTCTCATCTATGCTGTTTTTCTTTTAGCCATTTTAGAAGTGCAAGAGGTGTATGCGTCTGCATGCACGCAAGCGCTGGGGGAGCGAAATTACTCCCCTCAGATCAACTGGTTGTATAAATACTGGTAAAATGGGTAGTTAATACCACTTGTGACTATTCTTTCCCTCCCAAACGTAGCATTCACTTATGATTAAATTCACCATAATGTGAACACAGAAGCTGTACAAAAGCTGCTCATGTTCCTTTCTTCAACCTTGCTGCTGAGGTCCTTTCTGTTAAAAAAAGTAAGATTTTTACATTAATTTAATCAGACTAAACAAAGCTCCCGGGATACAGAACTAAATTATCAGAGAAGTTGGTTTTAAATCAACAACATTGTCGCAGAACAGAAGTCCAGCAGGATTCTTATCTCACAACCTGGTTTCCATTCAGTATTTTTTAAAGCCAAGGAAGCCCAGCACCATTCCTGTCTCTTAAGAAATCCATTTTAAGGACTCTCCTTCGCCAGGCAAAGAGCTCCCGCGATTCCTGCTGATAAACAGACTTTTCAGAAAAGAGTCAGCCTGATTCTGGCACAATTACTTCTAGGAATACAACTAAGGGAGGGCTCTGGGAACTGAGACCTTCCTAGGAGAGGACTAGCGGGATAAAACGAGGTGATTTTTTGAACAAAAATGACATCTGCCTTCATAAAAAGCTTCTCCTTTTTCTTTTAACTAGCTCTTTTGCTTAAACGAGCTCAGTGCAGTTCTAGCTAGCCTGCTTCTATCATCATTTGAGGATAAAGCTTCAGGCTAAATAAAATACCCATTTACTAACCCATGAAAATGTGCAGATTTTCATATAAGGAGCCTGAACTTTGGCCATTTGCTGAAGGGCATCACAGCTCTGTCCGCTGGAAAACCCCGTCCTCTGAAGGAAGTCAGAGTCCACATCGCGGTTCCAAGAAAATGTGAAAAATGCGAGGGGAATGAAAATTTTCCATTTTACAGAGCTGAAAGGGAACTGCCTCCCTTCTGAGCAACAGTCTCTTTCACCCTGTGAACTAAGTGTCTCTCTGCCATAGCTTCACCTCACGCTGCAAATCCACTCCTACCCGAGCCTAAGCAGCACTAAGCCAAAACTCCATGGCTGGAACAAGCCAAACAGCGAAAGCAAAGCCAGACCACACGGCTTTAAGCAGGTCTCCAGAGCAAGACAGGACTTTGTCATCCCCCGACACTGGGGACGTACCACGCAGTACCTTTGAGGTCTCTGTGCTGCGTGGTAAGAAGGAGCTGACCTACAACATCATGTCTACAAGACCTGACAGCACTGAAATTACCTCTCCATTCTGCTAATAAAAAAAACCCTTACAAACATCTTACCAAGATTTAATGTACATTTATTCTTAACACGTGGAACATATAGTATAAAGATTTCATACTGAATAAATGATATTCATTAAGCCAAAAAAGGAAAAAAGGGAGGAATTTACATCAAGTTTTTAGCTACATCGTCTGAAATACAAATATGCAGAATTCATCACTGAAAAATCTCAATTGTGTTTCTTCATCAGGAACTTCAACTGAACCTAGAACTTTTTCACACCTCGATTAGAAAGAAAACAAAAACAGGAAAAATAAACTATAAGTTGATTGGCTGCTGAGACAGCAATGACTTTATACACAGAGACCTGTACAGCATCCTCCAGGGAGGGATGTCTGGCAAGAGATTAAATAATTGTGTCTCGCTTTTGCAGGTCATCAACTCGTTAACTCGTCATACTATAAAGGGGTAGGGAGAGGGGGACAAAACTGCAAGGAATCTTAGGGTATGTGCAATGTACAACGTCATATATATATACACACGTGGCAGCATTCAGGCTGCAGCTAAAGGTTAAAACCAGTTCTAAGAGGTGATCTCAGGGTTATTCATACAATCAAGGAGGAAGAGAGAAAGAGGTCAGGGTGTTGTAGGTTCACACATGATACTTTGGGGGAAAAGCCTTTTTTTCTCCTCAACATTAACTAAAAACATTTTTAAAAACTACAGCTTGCTGCTGATCCAGCGTTTTTTTTTTTTTTTCCATGTGAGACATTATTACAGTATGTTTACAGTTTAAGGTGTACAGTACATGAAGTTCTACACGCTACTGCACAGGCCTCTCTTGGACAAGGTCTGTTCACAACTGGTAACTTCTTGGTTCCTGCAAGATTGTGAATGTACAACGATAAACCACACAGAGTTCAGCAGTCACTTTTGTCCTTCAGAGTTTACCATTAAAAACAGTTATGAAAGTGGTGCCTGTCAATGTGATAACACGGCAAGTCGTTTTCCCCAAACTCACTGTAAACGACAGTAACTTTGGTTAAAATAAAAAAAGTCTTCTATGTAGACAGAACTTTGTCTCCTTTAATAAGGGATTCAGGACAAATTTGAAGGGCAAGGGAAGGGGAGAGGGAATGGGGACATCTTTCCCCAAGGGAGAAGCAGGACAGCGCAGGGCAGACAGTGGATTCTGAGGTGGTTTTGCATAAATAAAGGGCAACAGTCAGTTTCTAAGTTCTCCACTCACGCACACGCACACAGGGTCTCGGATCCCACAGCTGTCATGACTGGCCAATTAAAAACAGTACATCACAAATAACTTGTGAAACCAAAGAGTTCATCAAAGGCGACACGGAGATGTCCAACAGCCGCGACTCATATAACGTGAACTCTGAGTGGTTCTCGTCCACCTTGGCCAGGGCGAGCAGCGCCCGAGCAGCTCGGCGCATCATGTCCACGCTCGTCGACTCAAAGGGTGGGTTCTGCATGTGCATCAAGCCGGCCTGGCTCTGCTGGAACTGCGTGGCAGCCAGGCTGTCCTCCAAGAAGCCCAGCAAGTTGCCAATGCTGCCCTTCTGCACAGCAATCGCTCTTGCTGCCAGGCTGTCCCCCTGTGCCAAGTTGGCCAGTAGTACCACAGCCATCTCTCGACACACCGGGTTCTTTCTGTCACTAAGGAACCGCACCATGGTGCTGTACAGCTTCTCCAAGCGACTGAAGGGGGGAGTTGCAAGAATCAAATCCACGTTGTTGTCCTGGATGCTGAGTTTGCTGAGTGTTTCCAAAACCAGTCTCTGAGGGGAGAGGACCGCATTGGGCCCCAGTGTTGGGAAGGGATCCTGGGCCTCTGCTGACGGACACACTGCCCAGTGGAGGAGTCCATCCAGGATAGGCAAACAGATGCTTTCCGGGTAAGGGGAGAGGTCCAGCTGGCCAGAAATGTTGGCCAACGTGACCAGTGTATTTTCACGCAGCATCTCCAAGCAGTCCCACCACCACTCCACCTTGTTGCAGCTCACCCCTTGGTCCTGCTCCTCCTCTTTCTCATAGGTTAGGGGTGCCTGTTTACGTTCTGGATGCTTGTGGTGCAAGAGAATCAGTTTCCCTAGAATCAGCAGCAGCCCGGGATGTTTAGACATTTCAAAGTCATTGCCCGGCACAAACGATAAACTCCTGATGATGTTAGAGACACAGATGCAGCGCTTCGCCAGAGAGTCCTGCCAGTCTAGGAGGGTGCAGAGGGGCGTCTCATCTTTACTGTGAGGTTCGTCCTCCAGAATTTTTATATTTCTGTGGCTCTGAGCTGGACTAATGCCAAAGGGAAACTTGCTGCTTTCCTTCGCTGTTTCCAAAGCTTTGACCTCTTCCTCCTCCCCTGCCAGGGAGCCCGGACGTGCCGAAAGCATGTCATCCATGGTGGCAGTTATCCTCTTCTCTGAGGAGCTGTCGGATGGAGGAGTCTCTCCTTCCCTAGTGCTCAGATTGCTCTCAGCTGCTGAACGTTTCCTCAAGACAGAGTTGCAGGAAGCTCGTTTATGAGTCAAAGGTAGCTCCGTCTTGCTCTCAAAGTGGGTCTGAATGTGCTCGGTGGTATCTCCGCCACCAATCCGCCAGTGCAGCAGCCCGCTTTCAAACTCCTGCACTCGCCCCAACTTGTCTGAATAATCTACCACAAACGGGTCATTTTTCTGCACGACCTTGACTGGAAGCTTGTCAAATTTACTAACTAGTTTTTCCTCACTGCTCTCTAGAGGTGCTTTGTCCTTGCTTGAGAACGCAGCCTCCTCCTCTTCCTCATCCTCTTCTTCCTCCTCACAGTTCAGGCTCCGTGGTTCATCATCCTCCTCCCCTTCTTCAGGAGAGGAAGCTGAAGATTTGCAGAACCTTTCGGGATCTAATAGTGTTCTTTGCCCTGGGTCTCCCACCTCGTATTCCTTTAGGATTCCAAAGATCTCGATCAGGCAGCGCCGGAAATACTCCACCAAGAGTTCCAGCAAGCCTGGCAGCTACGAGGGAGGAGAAAAACAGGAGGGGAAGGAAGGAAGGGAACAGTGATCAGAAAACAACTTAGGCCAACACAAGCAACTGGGAAAGCTGGGCATAAAGGGCTAAGAATTTACGCAGTGCTGTTAATTAACAGGTTCTTTTCATGCTGGCAATAAACTGTTTGCAAAAGAGAGCTTTCCGTCCTCTGGGAAATGGAACAAAGACAAAACCAGATGCTGACCTTCAGTATCCAAGCCACCCCCCTCCACACACACATACCTGTGCAAACACACATCTGCTCTTGGTTGTATCTCCCCTCTGGTTCACACACAGGGAGGTGGAGGACAGCGCTAAGCCAAACAGCCGTTACAGTACTGCCAAGCAGTTTTTACAACAGCCACGGAGGCACGTGGCAACTGACTGAGAAAAGCTGGCCCTCCGGACGGGCATCCCAGCCTCCCTGCGCACTGTCCCGGGGAAGGACAGAGCCAGAGGTGAGCGAACACCTGCAATGCAACTGTCTTCTAACCTTTCATAGCACTCTTGCTGCAAAGTCCATTATGGCCTCCCCACTGTTATTCACTTCCTCTGTTCCGGAGGCAATACATCTCACCAGAGAGGAGCACACACATGCTTGCGCACCAACAACCATATAAATTACATGAGCTAGTAAGGAACCAGCACACAGCTACCCAGACCCCATGCTCTCTTCCGACATGGCATGCTCCACAGGTATGGGGACATCGGGGAGTCTGGCACTATAAGGGCACAAGCTGCTTGTTGCTATCTCGCTGACAGAAAACCCTACAAAATTAGCACTTCAAAGACCTGCATCAGAGAGCATCTGCACCCACCTGGCTGAGGTTGAAGGTCATTATGCTGTTGTCATCATAGAGCAGGATGTTTATGGTATCTAAGGCCCACGTACTTTCAGCTAGCAGCCCGGACTTCAGAGACATCATCACTCTCCAGGCTTCAGGAGTTCCTGTAACATAAACACATGATACTTCCAGCTCCTGGAGTTTAAAAACAAAAAGGAGATACTTGATACTGCTTTTTGGACCCACGAAGAGCAGAGCCTGTTCGAGATGATGTACAGACTGTATGTACCAAATGCCAAAATGATGTCTGAAAACACAAATAACCTGCAAAAACGTAATTCTTTCAAAGCCAGCAAAGCCCTGGCAGCACCCATCCCCTCGACAGGCGTAAGTAGAAAATCAGGAGTTTACTCTTACCAATATCTTTTGCTGTCAGCCGTCTCCTCTGCTTCAACACAGGTTGCGTAGCTTCTACTGATCCCGGAGGGAAGGTGATGTCTCGTCGGATCATGGGAGGCTGTACAGCTGCTGGTGTTATATGCGAGGCAGGGACGGGCGGTCCTGCCTTCTGCATTTTCATCCCCGAGTGCAGGAATGGAGATTTACTAGGAGAAGTGCGATTCTCCAGAGGTCTGGGCAGAGGTGCTGGGCTGGATACCTGAGGAATGTGATTCTGCATGCTAGGGGGGGTCTGGTAGTTAGACTGGGGGGGCCTAGTCATTGGGGGCACGGGGGCAGAGGGACCATAAGGAGGTTGCCGGTTCCCGTGGGAAGGCCATGGTCCCTCATGGTTGACCCTCTGGTCTGAATGCAGAATTTCATCTGTTCGAGTCACTCCGTGATAAGCAGGCCCCTGGGGCGCAGAGCCAGTGCTCTGCCGATTTGGATAGCTGTACCCTATTTCGTTGCGCCCTTGCCACATGGCGCCTTGCTGCGGGCCCTCTGGAGTAGACTGTATAGGACCACCCATCATCTGAGGAGGCATGTTTTGCTGAGCATTGGAGCCTGGGGGAGCCGAGACCCTGTCTCTGCCAAATTGGAATGGGAACTGGTTCTGTGGCCCTCCGGCAGATCGGCGGTCAGCAGCAGGGTATGTACTCCCATACTGGTTATACAAGTCCTGCTGCGGAGACGGCTGTGCAGTTTGCTGCTGGCTCGGTTGCTGGGTCTGTGCTGGAGGCAGCTGCTGCTGCGTCTGACCCTGCCCGGCGCTGTATGGTACGTTGTACATCTCCCCTTCATGTCGCTTAGCAGGCGGACCGTAGCTACCATCCATCGGTCGCTTGTAATTCTATAGGGAAAATAAAAGCATCGACAATAGGAGATTATCTACTTAGAAACAAGCAACCCAAACCTCAGTGGGCAGAGCTATTCAGAGCCAGAGGATATGCCCCACGGCATGGTCTGTAGGAGGGCAAGACTTGTCTCGTTAGCCATATCCAATGTGAAGTTGGATCAGTCTTTCAATTTCACAAGCCAAGACCAATTCCTTGCGGCTGGCTGGGTAGCTTCCTTGTGGATTCTACAAGGATGCCTTGGGGGCAGAAGTATGCCCACAGAAAGGACTTTCCTGTAGAAAAGACTCCGCTCTACTATACATTCACCACAAGCCAAACTGTGCACAGGTACTTGCTTCCTTTCACATCCGAGAATTTTATCAGACCTTATTTTTCTTGCATTTCCCAGAAAACAGAGGTTTCTGCTGAAGCATCAAACAAGATGCATTAGAAACTGTTGTACTTCCTGCTTCTTCCTTTCCTGTAGATTTCAAAACACATCACTGAAAGGAGCAAGAACTATTCACCCCCCTTCTTCTTTTAAGTGCAAATGGAGAAAACAGTCAATTGCTGAGACAAAATTAAAATCCAAGATCTCTCTTGCCTCCAAGGGTCTATGCTCTAGCTGCTACACAGTCTACTCAGAAGCTCCACAGTCATGACTGGCTTCAGATGGAGCTCTAGGGCTTCAAAGATGACAAGTACCAGAGTAACTCGAACTCTTGGCTCAGAGCCCCGTGGCTCTGGTTGCAGAGCCAAACTGCAGAGCAGTTGGAATTATTCTTAGCACAGCTCAGCGAGTGCCCTCTCCATACTCTCCTAAACCAGAAGACTCAAAATTATCTGAAAAAACATTATGGGTCCTGGCACTGACACAAAGAGCAAGTAATATATAAGGATTACAGAAAGAGATCTATGTTCATTCAAACTCTGTCCTGAAACAAACCTGATGTTCTTCAGAACAGCGAGTAGGAGGCAGTGGGACAGTGGAGGCAGGCCTGAAGCCTTTGTCTGCAGGCTCAGTAAGGCAAAGACAAAAAAAAGCCCTGGATTGTGCAGAACGATCCACCTGAAACAGCTCCCCAGAACGATGAAGGACTTACTCCAAATAAACTCATCTGATCACTTGGACCAAAAGTGTTACAGAAACGTGATGGGATTCAGAAAGTTCCAGAGGGGCACAGAAGCCCAATAACACTTCCTGATCTCCTGCTGCCTGACCAGAGCACAGATGTCTGCAAACTACACAACCTCCATTCTCAGAACATTGTTTTGCTAAGGCAACACTGGAACTACTAATTAGAACTTACTTAAACTATTTGGAAACTGGGGAAATAAAAGCCTCCTATATAAGGTACTTAATTCTACACATTCATAACGCAAACACACAGCCCAAAGAGTTTTTACTGTCCCCTTTTCGCAAATTTCACAGACAAAACTTTTCTGCCTCTCAGTCGAACAAATCAGAAACTTCATGATAATTTACCTGCTGTTGCTGTTGATACATGGTAGTTTGCTGGCTAGGGAAGGGGCTGCCCGAGGATGTGCCTTGAGTGGAGAATTGATTGCCATAGGAATCATGTCTGGAGAAGAAACAGATGTATTACTTGTCTGATCAGATGCATGCTTCACTTTCACAGTCTCAGAGCTCTCTCACTGGGAAGAGCTGTTTGTGGCAACACCCTGCACAGACCTTTGCTGCTGCTGCTGCTGCTGTGGGTAGCGGCTGGGAGAGTACATCCCCGATTCAGGGGTGGAAGGCATGATGTTGGGCTGCGGAGTTCCGGTTGCTAAGTTGCCCTCAGGTCCCATGCCAGGCTCCGTCCTACAGGGAAACAAAGAGAAAAGCCCCACATGTCCACTTAAATTCACCCTTGCTCCTCAGATGGAAAAGGATGATCAGTAAAGTCACAGTAGTGAAGAGAAAGTAATCATTTCACATGAGTGAAGCAAATCAGGATCTCACCAGGTTCAAGTACCCACCTCACTCTGTCATAAGGACCTCCGTAGGAATAATGTTGCCGCTGTCCCATGGCCATGTTACCCATCCCTGGACCTGCAGCACGATTGTAAGGGTCACCCATACCACTGTTGGGGCCCTGCCCTGAGGACATGAAGGGATCGCTTCCTGGAGCTGAAATATTGAAAAAAGGAGCAATAAACGTGTCTACCCCTGCCTTAGAAAGAAACGTCCCATCTTCTGGGGAAGAAGGGCAAGTAGAAGGTCTCCTACAGCGCATTCCAGCGTACAGCCAGATACAGGGATTAGTACTCAAGGAGAAAAGGGAGAGGAGCACACAAAGACTTCCTTACCTTTCCTCATACTGCTGTAAGGATCTTTATTTGGCTCATAAGACATGCGACCCATCATGTCAGAGGTATTCATGCTGGGCTGGTACCCTGGATTTGGAGTCATGGAGTTCCGTTTCTGGAACGTAGGATCACTACCATCTGCAAAGGCATCCTGAAGGCCCACTGAGTTACTCCTGATTCAAAAAAAAACACAGACACAGGATTATAGAGGTCCACAATGCTCCTCAGGATACTTTTCCCCACATGTTCCCTCTCAGGTGCTGCTATCCCCTAGAAGGACCACAGTCATGCTCCCCCAAGAGATGCATGAAGAACTGCCCTCCTGCAATACCATCCTCAGACCCAATCCAAAAGTAATGATTATTCACACACACAGATGCAGAGTCAACAATGTTGCTGAGAGCCATTAACAAAGGAGCAAAGCCATGGAGCCCCACCAAAACAGGTACTCAAGTCTCCAGCCACCAGTAGTAATGTCCCAGAAATGACCTCACGTTCACAGCTTGCATCCAGCATAGCGGAATAGGGTGCAATGGTTTCATACCTGATGCCTGGCAAAGGGGGCATCTGACTGTGTGGCGTAGACGCTGGAGTTGGTGGCTTCAAGTCTCCTCCTTCTGCCATGGAGCTGCTGGTGGACTGAGGTGTCTGAGGACCCTGCATTGAGCCTGAACCCGCTGCAAGAACAGAAATGTGGTGTGAGCAGCTCTGCACCCTACAGATGCAACCCAGAACCTCCCAGAACATCAGCCTCAAGAACAGAGAGCAAAGAGTCCTTCAAGAAAGAGACAGATGAAATATGGCCAAAAAAAAGTACAAGGAGCTCAACATTACAAGGATATAGTGGGCCAGACTTCCCAGAAGAACCATGTACAGTAATCGAAAGCTGAGAGGATGTGTTCATTTTCATTATGCCTTCATTCTTAACCACATTCCTTTTTACACACCATGCCACTACTGTGGCACTGTGTCATGTTGCCCAAGCTATCTACCTTCAAAGGTTGATGCTCTACAGTGCATCATGCGGCAGGGAATACGGTGCTTCTTGCCAAGTGACAACCACTGACCCATCACCTTCGCACTCTTTCTACCCAGAAAGAAGGTGGGTTGTAGTCCGCTCCTGGAAGTCTCACAATCTTTCTAGTGATGGAAACTCCAGGACGCCAGCTGAAGTCACCAAGTAACTGTGAACAAGGCTCCTCTGTCTGCTCTGCCCTTCGAGAGGGGTTAATTCATGCAGGTTAATTCAAGCACCACTCCCAAGGATTCCTGGAACTGGGAATGCCGGAGATGCCAGATCTTTCACTGAATGACAAAACCTGTCCAGCAAGTTCCCTGGCTCTGTAGGGGTTGCTTTACACTACAGTAAGCTTTCACCAAAAATCCCAGGCCGTCATGTGTAATCCAGCTGTGCCATGAGCTCTAGGAGCTCTCCTCTGCCCCTGGATCGCTGTGACACTGTCAGCTCTCAGGTTCATACGCTCCTCACAGCTGGCAAGAGCTGAACTCTTAATTAATGTTTCCATTAGTTACCATCCCCAGCACCCGATATCCCTCAGCTTCAGCCCTGCTGGTTGATGAGTCATTCCAGCTATTCATTAAAATCCTCCGAGGTCACGTCCAGGGCATGTTTGTTTACACCCCACCTTCCTGGCACCCTGTCCTCTTCTCCAGGACTCCCTCCCAGCCCAGGGAGGTCTCGGGAGAAGGAAGGGCAGAGGCAAGCTCAGCAGGGAGTTTCATTCATGGGCCCTCCCCGCCTTTCTCAGTGGCGGTTCAGCTCCACTCGCTTCCCCCAGGAATTCGTCGCTCCTCTTGGTTTGTAATGCTGGCATCGGCAGGAAGAGGCCTCGAGACATTCCCTGCGTCGCTGCCATTTGGTGTTTGTCCCCACCCCCTGCCGTCCCTCCCACTCACAAATTTACACACAGTTGGAGCTGGGCCAGTTCCATGCTCTGGGAATTAAAACCCAACGGCAGACTGATTACGCCTCCCTAGGGACATGCTGCAGTTTGTGAGCAGGAACCCAAGAAGGTCTGCAGGAAATCCATGCCAAGTGCCCACGAGGCAATACCCAGTCCACTCCAGCCAAGGCCTTTCTGTAAACACTTTTGGTTTTCGAGGGTTATGAATGCATGCTGCATGGAAACCAGCTCCGGCAGCAAGAGCTCTACCTAGATGACTGTCCTGCAAGGCCTTTAGATGCTCTGCAGCCTCAAAAAGTGGTTAATGGAGAATTGTACAGTGTGATCCTCATCATTTACCAAGTTATGCAGTAGTTAATTTGACAGAACAGGCTGAAATGAAGTGTAAGCCAACAACAACAGGTTATAAAGTCTGCAAGAAGAGCAGAGCATGTGTGTCTGTGTGGGATGACAGAGCACTTCATCCGAATGATGGGACTTCAAAATGCCCCACTGTTGTCCACTTGCCTTTCAAACAGGGAAGTTATTCTCCATAAGGGTGCTTTGCTGGGAGACAGACCTCTGTGTGTGCAAGTCTGGAGGATGCTGCTTCAGCGAGCCTCAGCAAGCCTCTGGAACAGTAGTGCCCACTGGGACTCAATGCTCCTTTAAGGCTCTTAAGCCTGGAGCTGGGGTTGGGAGAGCTATTTGTGTCATGCCCTGCACCCTCAGTTCCTGCCGATCCAGGGGAGCAAGAGAGAGGAAGAAAAGCAAAGCGGAAGAGAAGCATGAACATGCTGAGTGATACAGCTTAAAAGGATCAGAACAACCAACCATGCTTCACTGCTGCCTCTGCATATTCCTAGTTGCAGGAGTCTGGAGTAAGACAAGTAGAGAGAATAGTTTAAATAGAAAATACAGCACAGTCCTCACATAGCAGGAATCAAACCTGTGGACTAAGTCAACAGAGCTGCACAAATGTGCAGAGTTTGGGATAGCAGCCCCACAAATTCCTCCCACTGATGTGCTGAGGCAAGAGATCACCTGTACCACAGCCCAGAAGGCAGACTCACGACCTTCACATAGCACCATATTAGCTAAAACAAAATAAAAATTGGTGCACCATCTAATCCATTCTGACAGGCATCTAGTGCTACAAAAAGTTTTCAGTGCCTTCCTAAAAGTCTCAGCCCTCTCCAAATAAACTCCAAATGCTCTTAACATCTTTGTTCCACTGCCTAGTATCTCAGAGGAGCAAGAAAGAGGTTTTGGAAAGAAAGTGGGGATGGATTTGTGGTCTAGTTTAAGTGGAACTCAGACACCACTTTAGACAGAAGTTTAGTCTAATGACACAAAAGTTGCTTTATCTTGCCGAATACACCAAGGTTGAAGCTACACTGGGACAGGTTTCCTGACTAGTGAAAAGACATGATTTAGTTCTTTAAAAAAGCAACACTCTGTAACTGAGAAGATAGATAAACGTAGCTGCCAACAGAATATTCAGACAAGCATACTGTCGATCAAGGGCTTAGCAGGGCTGAGACACAACCGCAGTACAATCTAAAAAGGGTTCATTATTCCACTCCTCAGGAGTGAGACAAAGATGATGCCAGGTTTCAGAACCAAAAAGGCTTTTTTTGCAAACATTACAGGAACATCAAAGCAGACAAAGTTTTTATTTCACCTACAAGAACGGGCTTCTGACCAGAAAGAGCATCTGAAGGTTTTACTTATATAAGACAAACTGGAAAACTGAAGCTGAAAGGGTTGGCAAGTTCAGCAGCAATTCAAGCAATGAATTCAATGCAAATGAGACAGAAATGATCAGACTTTCCGAAGACGAAAGAGTACAGCATGCACTGCTAGCCTGGATGTTTTCTCCTTTTTTCTTCTCTCTTTTTTTTTTTATGTTAAACAAACCTGAATTGAACACTGCTTAAATATTCAGAAACTGGACCACCTCATCAAATTTGAAACAACAGTAGAAGTTCATTTTAAAGGGCTTGATTTCTAGAGCATCCAACTTGTAATAGGCTTACAATGCTCTCTGTCCACAAAGCCTCAGAAAGTCCTCACTGACTCCTGCTGAAGACAGAAAGAACTAACTCATGAGGAAGATGAGTGCACACCCACATCAAGCATTTACTCCCAGAAGGTAGCACTTGCATAGTCAAAATGAGCACAACTCTTCCAGCAAGTTCCCAAAGCTCAGCAGTAACAACAAGGGCTGCTGTTAGAAGTGCAGAGATCACCTTGTAGGGATAACTCAAGACTTCTCTCCCCACCAGATTCTCATAAGGCAGTGACGTACTAGTAAGCATAGAGGTATGTGTATATAGGTATGTATGTATTTTTATGTTTTCCTTTTTCTTAAACTTACTACAGAGGTGGGACACACAAAAACTGAACTACCTCAAGCGACTTGACTTATTCCCAGTACCATTCACTCCCCCATTACTAAAGTATTTAATCCACACAACCAGAGAACATCTAATTAGAAACAGACATGGGGGCTTTGTGGAAGTTTGGAACCAGTCTGGCCCACAGCACATGGAGTCGGGCATACAGTGCCAGAGATCCTCTGGTTCAAACATTCATTGCACACCTTAAACCAGTGTCTAAACTCACCTGGAGATGGAGGCTGTATCTTAGTCTGAGACTTCTTTGAATCAGCAGCTGCAAAGATATCTGGAGGGGGGTCTTCACCTCGCTCAATCTTGCACTCAAAGGCATAGAGACACTGGATGTACTGCTTCTTCAAAGAACTAGCTGCACTGCTGGATGTGCCCACATTGAGATTTGTGGCTAACTCGCGCCATTTCTTGTTTTTGTTGACCTGCACAAACAAAGAAGAGGCTCTAAACTCAAAATCCCAGCTACTTCTCCAACAAATTTTCTGGGGAGAAATCAACACTTCCCAGCTAACACAAAGGATGCAGTAAGGGCTAAGCAGAGCAGATACAGTTGTGTTCAAAACCCAAAACTAGTAAACCCTCTTCCCCACCTACAAAAAACTTTTGAAACAGGGACGGATTGCAAATCAAGTTAGTCACGAGGTCAGTTGACAGCCAGATGCAAAGACAAAGACAGTGTCACCAATCTTTGAACTGGACAAACATGGAAAAAAAAGCACTTGAATTGAATCTCACTACAGACTGTTCTCAGCCAGACAACAGGAGAGCAGACATTTGGGTCACTTAAAGGATGCTGGGCCTTATAAGCATTATTTAAAAAAATAAAAAGAAAATAAACACAGCTAAATGGAAAGTCATGGTTTACATCTAGCTACAAAGCTGACTTTAAATTGTGTTGCCCATTGGCTTGCAACTGCCAGACAGTAGGCAGCTCTGAATACAAATACCCAGTCACCACACTGGCTGCTGGACGCTCACCTGAGTCAATCCTCCAATCTCTTTCACTGAGATGTAGAGCCGGTAAAGGTCCAAGGGTTTCCTGCCTACTGCTGGGAGATTTGTCATGCCCATGGCCTTCTCTTCAGTAAAAGCCAGGTAACGATCTACCCAGATCTTCCTCTCAGGCTCACCACCCAGCTCATAGAGTTTGGTGATCTTCTCATTGGTTGTAGTAGAGGAACTGGACTTCTAGGAGAAGCAAAGAGATATCAGGACTGAGCAGCACAAAAGCAGCTAGTTCACGTCCGAGATGGTTTCAAAAAAGCAGTCAGATAAGAATTCAAAGTTCTGCTGTTATATTGAGAAAAGCTTTATATTAGACCTACACTAGTCTCAGATCAACGTCAGGCAAGTATTATTTGACAAAGGTATCACAAAACCAGCCGCTACTCAGGGAATTCATAGAGTATGTATTTTTAAAAAGTGAAGGGTTTCAGGAATGCTACAGAAACCAAACAAACCTCAAAGAGACTTTGCAGAGAGCCATCTCTTTAAGACATCCTTTGTGGGCTTGTTTGCTAAATATATGAGAAAACACTTAATTCAACTGCAAATGAGATTCCCCGTGGCTACTGCAAGTTAGTCTCTTCTCTTACCCAAGTCGTAGATGCCAGATTAAACTGTCACTAAACACTGCCAAGGAATAAAAATAAACATGCCTCAAAGAAAAATAAAGATTAGAGGCACCTGTTTGACGAATGTGTGCGAGGGGTCCCCCACAAAGACCATCTCTCTTCCTTTGCCTACTGACTGACAGAAGTGCAGAAATCTCCTGCTACCTAGATACGACATAAGCTCCCATACTGGTTTGCTATCACTGGCATATCGGGATCCAGGAAGACTGATGTGGAAAGGCATCACAGCAATTTCAAATACAAGCTTTCAGTTACGGAGTATCACACTAGCTCCTACACATCTGATTCACTGAATTGTCCGAGGGTCTATTTAGAGGTAAAACCTGTGGACCTGCATCTTGCCTTGCTTCCCCCAAGTCTTCTTAAGTAGTGCCTAAGCATGTTATTTTGTCTTTCACCACCTGGATCACACACACTTGGAGTAAAGGCAGAAATGGTTTTGGCATTCCAAATGCTTACTTGAAAATGAACTTCCAAGGTAGAAGTGAACTTCAAATCTGATGATGTTGTAGATGAACCCCTACACCCAAGACTGAGTATATTCATTAACGCAAGATAATCCTTGAACAGCACAGACCAGGAGGACAGAACAACCCTATTTGTAGGTTCTGGCATCCACTAGCCCAAGAGTATTTAAGTCCTTGTTCGTCATAAATAGAAAGGCAGGTGCCAGAACACATGAGCAGCACTGAGAGATCGTCTGAATCTTCTCGGAGACTGCTGGTGGTACAGGTATCAAACTTGCAGAGCTTTTATTTTCTTTCAAGTAGCAAAAGAGGAGACTACGGGCTCAGAAACTGTTTTTTTGGTGGTTCTTTTGAAACTGGTAGCAGTAATGCAAAGAAAAACAGTCCCTGAAGAACTTGTTTGCCTCCCTCTTCTGGCTTTAACACAGGATTAGTTTGTTTGTGAAACAACAGTAACACTTTAGTGTACCACCTCCCAGCTGAGAGGTGGTAAGTGACTAGCTCCAAGTCTACACCAGCAACAAACTCAGGTTTGTTCACACTTCTTTTGGTAGTTTCACTGTGGCAAGTGATATTTCCTAATATTAAGTTGTTTTTCAAGTGAAATTGATTGGTCCCAAAGGACTGGGAAATGCTCCCCTTCATTTCTGAACAGTTTATGAATCCCAGCAGTAAAACCCTCAATTGTTTGAATTTTCCTGATAAATCCTGAAGAACCTCTTGGAACCACTGCCACAGTTCAAGCACAGCCAGGGCTGGACACATCAAGCATAATTCACATTGAATCTCCTTACACTGAGCACTTCAACTACATGGTCTTTACCTTTACACTTCTGATTCAAGCAACAGTCTAATCAGCTATTTGTAGGATCTGCGGACTTGGATAAAGCCAATCCAAAAGGCACATCTGTTCAGGTACCTTGTCCCCAGTTAATAAAGGCAAGACTAGCCCACATTTGAAACGAGAACATATAAATAAGGTGTGCCAGGCATCTGCTAGAAATTTTAGATAAAGGCTTAAACAGGGGAGGACATGTGAATTCTAATGGAAGAGTCCCTTTCCTGGCCTTACTGAGGGCTAGAGGGTGTCTGTAGTGGATGGCACAGTTCAGGCTCTGCAAGAATACTATTATTAACATATGTGGGTATTTAGTGGTTTATTGCAAATATAGCCAGAACCTACTCTAAAACACAGATACACACGTTTCGAGACACTTATGTCTTTAATTACGCTCCAAAACATAACACATCCCAAAAGAGGATATCCCACTCACTCGGCACACTTGTGAGTTAGAACCATGGTCACAAGTAGCAGTCAGATCACATACTACTACAAGGACAACCATACTAACGAGAAGTCTGTTCAGGGTGAGGAGGATGAATCAAAATAGCTTTCTCTCAGGAACCACACTCACTACTAGACCAATGCACTGTTCACTCCAAGTTAACATGCAATGATTTTATTTCCCTGCATGCTGAAGAGGATGGGAGTCATTAAAAACAAAAACCAAAACATTTTACCTTTGACTTGGATTCTGCTTTTGGCGTCCCATCTGCCTTATTGTTCATTTTAGTTGCAGGTGTTAATTTGACATCCCCAAGACCCATCATTTCAGGGCTTGCTGCCATCCCTAGGAAGTTAAAACAATCTTTTAACACTGATTCTCCATCCAGTACAATGAAATCAAGGAAATGCCTAATGGTCAGCACTGGCTTACCTGCAGAGTTGTTAGCCATATTCCCACCCATCGGATAGGGTGGGCCCTGGGGGTTTATCATGCCAGCCATGCTGTTAATTCCCTGTCCATAAGGAGGTCCAGTGCCCATCATTCCCCCTTGATTCATGTTGGGATAACCAGGAGGCCTAGAGAAGGCAAGGAAGAAACAGACACTTACTCCAAATACTAAGCATTAAGATCTTGTCTTCCAAGGAAGCAGGTTTGCTAAAAGAAACCTTCTACAAAGGAAGTGGAGAAGTGACTTTCTCCAGCTCAATCTTCCAGCAAAAGACCAAAGATCAGGTGCTGTTTTAAAGCTTAGCAACCCTAGAGCCTAAGTCTCATTCTCAAAAGAAAAGGGGATGCAAACCATTTTAAAAGAGGGACTTCAGTTCTGAACATTTTCATCCTTAATCTTGTTCTACTACATCCCCAAACTGAACTTCAATTCAGTTGTTAAGTTGCCTTTACAGGGAAGAACAGATATACAAATAATGCAGCCCTGTGCATTTAAGTGAGAATCCATTATTTGTATAGACTAACAGTGTAGTGCTCCAGCCACATTTAATGATTTTTCTTTCTTTCTTTCCTTTGTGTTACCCATACAAGCTACATTATTTTACCTGTATCAGAAAACCTCATACACAACTGTTGCTCAAACTTGTTACTGAAAGGGACAGGCTTTGATGCCTTTATTGGCATTTGGGAACTTGGCCTCTTGGCAGTCATAGGTAACATCAGACAGTAGATTGCAGAAGCAGTCCTTAAGTCAGCATAAGGAGAGGAGCACAATGGCCAGTCAGACAACAAATATATCTAACAGCTTTACTGGGGGAACCCAATTTATAAGCAGGTTCATGGCTCTCCTGGCATTCTGGTAGGCCACATACACCTACCCTGAAATGTGCAATAAAAAAAAATAAAAATAAAAAAAAAATAAAAAAAACAACACCAAAAAACCACCATCACAGAAAATAGTTGCAAAGTTCAGTGCTGAATTCCAGCTCCCTTTCCCACAGCTGCTCATCAAGGCCCTAAAAGGAAGAAGTTCATTACACTGGACAAGTAATGCCTTAGTTCAGATGGCTGTCTGCTAGATTTATGGGTTTTACCACACACGCAGCATCTTTTAAGCCACTCATGCAACAAAGACGACCAGAAAGGGAAAACAACTGAAGGGATCTCAGAGTTAAATAAATTTCACCTATGAATATTAAAAATTCCCTAAGCATGTCATTAATGATGTATTCCAACACAGTGCTCATCCAAGCTTTATGCTCTTCCTTTTTTAACACTTAAGATTGATTAAAAAATCTCCAAGAAGGGCAAACCTTCAAGGTAGTGTATGTTCAGTATTACCTGAAATTTGGGTTATCCCATCCACAGCTTTGAAACCTAGATCTGACATAGAGAAGGGACTTTAACAGAGACCAGGGGCAATCTCATTTCTTACCTGTTCTGGATGGAGTTGGCAGCAGCATGCATCGCGGCAGCAGCCGCTTCTTGTGCTTTGCGATTCATGCCACCTGGTGGAGGGCACATGCCTGTCCCCACCTGAGGTGGCATATTCGCCATGTTAGGTCCATAAGGTCTGTTCCCCATGGTTGCATGGCTCATCCTCCCTGGAGGAAGCCCGCTGTACGGTGGCACACCAGTTTGCCCATGCATCTGGCTCCCTGCTCCCATGGGGTTCATGCTTCCTCCCATTCCTGGACTGGGGTAGTTGGCATTGGACATAGCATTGTAGTTTGGCTGCCTGGGATAACCTCCTAAGGAGATAAAAAGAGGGGAAGACAACATCATTCAACTAGTTAGTTTATGAATCACCATAAAAATCTTCTATCAGCAAATATTTAAAGATCACTAACAGAGATGAGGGGGAGTGTTAACACCTCAACAAAAAGTCAAAGTACTTGGATATAAGCCACATAAAATGTGTTTTGACATAGCCAAGTAACAACATCAATTCAAAAGCTGCCTGAAACTCTCCCAAACCTCAACCAAGCAGAGTGAGCTAAATGGTCCAGGACAGGATGTAAAAAACTCACGTAACCATTTCCAAAACACACAACACTCAATTTTCTTCCTCTCCAAAGAGAACTGGCCCTTCTTCTCTATTACACTGGATGCACAACCTACACCTTTTTAAACGAGGAGGAGGGATCCTACATTTAGAAGTACAACTAGCCCCAAAAGCCAAGTATTTCATTGATCTCAACATGAACAAAGTACAGTTCCTTCCAGCTCATAAGGAGCACACTGTTTTGTATTACCCACATATTAAGAGGGGACAAAGAAAAACAGTTTATCAAAGACAAGATGTTACAGTCGAGAGAGGCCTTTTGTATTTGCTCAGCTCAGTTCCCACCTGGAGGAGCTGACTGTGCCTCACCTTGAGGTCCATACTGCCCACCCTGCGGTCCATAGCTTCCCATGGAGTTCTGCTGGTATGGCCCCATTCCAGCGTGCATCTGTCCTCCAGAAGACTGACGGGGAGATAAGGCTGAGCCGGGCTGGGGTGAGCTGTACTGGGGCATCTGAGGATTCCTCTGCATGTAACCTGGTCACCCAGTGAATGGAGCAGACACTTATTAGTGCAAAGTATCCAGAGGTGCCACTGGACGCACATGTTGTTAGGTAACAGCAACCCCTGGGACCCACTAACAAAATCCTTTCAGCAACAGCCTAGACAGATTTTTACAGTGGTTGCTATTAAGGAGCCAGTGTTATCTGCTAAGATAACAGATCCAATTTCCTGTTTTAACCAGAAAAAAACCAACTTGGTGTCACAGGAATAGACAGTACAACTCTGCAAATCCTAGGGGCTTCTTGTTGTTGGTTTTTTGTTTGCTTGTTTGTTTTCTCAGGGTGACAACTATATACCTTCATCCATGAGAGCTGAAATTTTACACACATTTTTCCCCACATTAACCTTATTTTCTTAGGGGGAAAAGGCACACAATATTGTTGCGAGCACCCCTCATTTTGAGCTTAAGGACATGGACCTTGGACAAGCACTGTTCACAGAAAAGTGTGTCAAAAGCCACAGAAAACATCTTACAAGCCAAACTACTAGCTTGGATGGAATATGAAGAGGCTGAACAACCAGTAACAGTTGAATTTAGTACAAGGTGCCTAAACGCTTGCAACTTATAAACTCGGGGCAGCTTTTAAATGCTATCTCACCATAGAATCCATGCCATCAGGCCAGGTAATTTTTAGTCACACATCTAGCTTTACAATTACATCTTTTAACTCATGTCACACACCTCGATCTTGCGCTATGCTTGACTGGTTCATGGAAGGATGCATGATACTGTCTGACTGGCCACTGGGCGGTCGGGGTGGCATCTGATTGCCTACACCGCAAAAAGGAGAGTGGTTAATTACAAAAATTGCACACCACAAAACCCACGATGCAAGAGTATTAAATACCAGAACTACAAACAACTTCGGGAGACGAGCACATTAGCCACAGTGAAGAAAAACAAGAGCAAGATCAGTCACATTAACCCAGCAAAATGACACTGCTGGTTTACCAGCCATCCCACCCATCTTACTGCATCCTTTAAAAGTTACAGACATTTTAAAGCAAACAAATGAGATCACAGGACCTCAATAACCACATACTACTGACACTGGCCAATTCCTCCCCACCAGCCATGTTAATTCACTCTCCAGCTGCATGAAGGAGCCCCACCAAAAGATCAACACATGAGTAGTGTTACCTGGTACTGCAGCAGGTGAAAGTGGACCAGAGCGGGACTGAGCAACACTAGCTGGAGATCCAACTGGGGATGGGGAGGGTCCTCTGATGCCTGGCAGGTGAGGAGAGGTATGTGGAGAGAAAGGAGACTGAGCTGGGTTACTCTGCTCTCCTTGACTGCTGGAAATCCCTGATGTGCTTACTCCAGGACTCAGGGCTCCTTCTGTACCCATGGGTAGATCATCTATTGAACCAGACAGGTCCTGCAATACACAGAGAAACAGATCAGGCAAAAATAAAAAGACATGGGACTGTTCTCTCACATACCACTAAGAAAGAGTGCATTTCTCCCTTAGGCATACTACAAATAGAAATCAATGAACTCTGTTCATGCTATTGTCAGTAATGAAGGCTGCTGCAGACTGAGGTAACTGCCAAATGTGTCTTATCCTGCTGCCTGTCTCTGAACCCAAGAGTTCCCTACCTGGTTTGCTGAATGCTTCCTGATGGTCCAAACAACTAGCTAATTCTCCTACTTGCTTCTTTTAATTCAGTTTAGAGGCAAGAAATTAAAGAATGCATCAACAATACAGGTAAAACTGCAAACAGAAGAGACACTCCATGTGATCATGGCTTGGAAGAGAAATGTGGCTCAGCCTCTGAAAGACAGAAAACTCCTGCCTCAACATAATTAATTCATAAACCTCATATGAGCTGGGAAACTACTCACTTGAGATGGATAAAAACAAACTAAACAGAGATTTAAAAGAAAACAGTAGAATACTCTTCAGGGTTCCCACTTCCCTTTCTTCAAAGATAGCAAAAATTAGCAGTTACAGTATCAGCCTGTGAAGTTCAGCTTTTCCTGAAGGCAAGGCTAGAAAATACCCTTCCTACTGCATGTATCCACCCTGAATAAGAGAAGCACGAAAAGCCTAAGAAAGTTGAAACCTCCAATCGCCACAGTAGCAACTGCAAAGCAACAGCACCAAAAATCAGCTGGCAAGTCTGAAAAATGGGGATACTTCCAAGAAGGTGATGTGCAGATCCAACATGCACAATTGTGTTAGCTGTTTGATAATAAGGTGCATCAGCTACTCAGGCTTGGCCTGGAATAAATAAGTAACAGTCCAAGACAGAGTAAGTGGTGGCACATTTGAACAGAAAGCTGGCAAGTTATACTATTCCAGTGATTAGATAAAATCTCTGCCAGAGATTCAAAGGATCACAGCAGGTGAAGAAGCGGCAGACCAAAGCTTACCAGGACTTCACCTATCCTTTGTAAGTCCTTCAGAGCAATCAACCCTGGATCTGTAAGTGTTCTGGACTGAGCCCTGAAGGCATTTCAGATCCAACTCCCTCTGCACAGTATTCAGCTGACCAGCATGAACAGAGCCAACCTCATTTAAAACACCATGCAGAAAGGCTGAGCCAACTGATAAATAACTTGGACACTCCAGTCTCATTTACACTGACTGGCTGATGCCTTGTTTAGCAGCAGTTCGGATAACATTTTCCCAGCTCTGTGCAGTGCGGAAGGACCTCAGACACAAGATACTGCAAACTTATCAGCCTTCAGAAGCAAGCAAGAGCCCTATCACTCTGTAACACCTGTCTGCCAGGTGATGTGTGAAAAGGTTCTGACAGCATGTCCCCATCATCTAAGCTGGAGAACAGTACATCACCACATCCTAGGAAGTGGAAAACTGGAGTTACAGAAGAATAAAAAACGACCCGGGAGACACCCAGCCACCTCATCACACTTGTTGGATAGACAGTGACATTCAGAAGGACAAAGGGGAGAGTTGGGCATCAGCTGCACCACATTCAGTTGCCTGCTGCAGTAAGGCAATCTTGTCCATTTTAACAGTGGAATTTCATCAAAACACTTCTAACAAATGCTGGCAAATGCTACATTTGAGCTGAAAACGCCAGTCACTTGGTGGGATGACTTAGTGCATAGCACGTCCTTCCTCCCCTTCCATTACTGCTTCTGTTTGAGAGATCATTTCCTGCACGACAGTCTCAGAGGTGCATTTGCTTACTGCTGAAGTATTATCTTCCTGAGAAAAAAAAAAAGAGCTTTGTTTTATTCCAATGAAAGCTAAAAAACTGCAGAAAAAGCCTAAAAATAGTGTCTAAGAGCTCTTGCAATTTTCACTACCTTCCTATTGTAACATCAAAAGCATTGCTGCTTTATGCAGCTACTCAGTTTTCTTTTCCCCCCCGGACAACTTTGACAAAACCCACATTCCTACTGTGGAAACCATATGAAGTGGGAGTGAAGAGACAGTAGTTCCAACATTTTGCATTAAAAAGCATCAACCAACACAAACAATCAAGAACAAAACACTCCTCTTCCTGGACTCACTGCATCTAACTTGAGCCACTGGTGTAAGATACATACATAGATTCCCCTCCCTCTAAGTCAACAAAGGGATCAGAATGCCCAGAAGCCAATTCAGTCCAACCTAAAACTGGATGGAAATACTGGTGTTGCCCTTAAACACATTAAGGTACTTTTAGTCTGAATCACCAAATGCATCCAAACACTGTTTTCATCATCACTGAAATGGAGACCAAAACCCTTTGCAGCTTTAAAATCCTCACCGCCATGAGCTTATGCGGGTACAGCATTTTAGAGCAGTTAAACCTTCAGACCAGAGGGGCAGAGCCTATAGCTACTTAGGTGAGAGATTTTTAGGCAGAAAGGAAAAAACACATTATAAAATGTACACCTGAGGCAAAATACTGGCATGAAAGGACATATACAGAGCAAGCGTGCAAGGTGAAATGTGAAAGTTTCCTTCCATTATCAGGAGTGTAAGTGACATGCTTCTCCAAGAGGCAAAAGAGAATATTTGCCTCCAGGATCTGAGGGGGTCACTGTCTGCTACGTGGTATGAGCAATATTCATACATAAACTTGGCAGACTAAGAGGGTATGACTTGGTAATGCCAGGCACGAAAATATCTGCAAGACATAAAATGAAGCAATGTTAAAAACTGTTTGAAAATTAACTCCTAAGTAACTAGATAACAATCTTTAAAGCTGATGTCTTCGACCTTGCCTATGCATCAAAGCTTAACCTAAGTACTGCAAGTCATTTAAAAACATTCAGTTTTAATTAAGCAGGTTAATACAGGGTAGACATGCGAGCAAGGGCCCCTCTGCATTGCTAGCATACCATCACAGACCTCACATATAGGAAAAGTAGGCCTTCTAGCTATAAGACTGTGGATCAGATTCTCAAATCATCAGTTTAAATAAGTTAGAAGTGAATTACATGGCAACCTTTCTTGGATGTTAGGACATGAATTGAAACAGGACCATAAAAATCAAGTAACTCATAAAGTTACTTTCACCGCTGAAGATCTGTAAGTTTTATGAATTCCAACAATAAAGCCATTTCCCAGCAAAGAAACACTCTGCCAGCACAGCAGCAGCATTTTCTAAGTGTGTTATTCAGCAGGACTAAGTTTCTCAGAAGTGAGACTCCTGCAAGGGAAAGGAGAGAAGCAGGGACTGGAATGCCTAAGTGCAAGCAGCTGATCAGTAAGGAGCTGTTTTCTACCTATCAAGTTATTTTCTCAGGATGCCAACCATCAAGGCACAGAGTGGGGTTTTTTTTAACTAAACCTAAAGGACACCCTCCAGCTCTGATATCCCATTTACTTAAGTGCACCACAAACTAGGGGAAAAAGAAATCTCTCAGTCTCTCTACAGACTGTTTTAAGGACAGCCGTAGCAGAGAAGCCTTTAAAAAAAAGAAAACCTCATTGAAATAATGGAGACCTGCTGCCGTCAGTGGGTTCTGGATCAAGCCCAAGAGGAGAGGGCCAGTGAGGTTTTATTTGCCTCCCACAGAGCATCAGGAGACCTGGAAAGACACAGCAGCACCAGGAGAAGGGCTCTCCTCTTCCATCCTCCCGCCAGCACAGCCAATCGAGCCGAGACAGGAGGTGAGGCTTGACAGCAGTAACTCTGCCAACTTGAAGGAAACGTCAGGGTCTGGAGAATTTCCTCACGTGTTTCCAATGTGTTTTTTATGCATTTTATTGCTCATCTGCCATGCAGATCAAAAACGCTGGAGGGATTCCAACTATTTCACACAGAATCTCACACTCCAGGCTGGCTGCAGCCCCAAAGCCTGAGTTTCTTCACTTGAAATACTGCCCAGTGTTATTTTGGGATGTGACCTGATAGCGGAAGCCCACAGGGACCCTGAAACGATAACTGTTCCAGCTGCGATTGGTTGCCCAGCCCTCACCGATGCCAGCATGGGTTTGTCAGTACTGCTGACAAACAAGGACTCAGCAGCTAACACCTCCTTTTCACACCACAACAAAACCATGCCTGAAATCACACAATCTGGTACCCAAAGGAGGGGGCAGGGGAGTTCATCTATCTCAGGGAAAGGGTTGCAAGTCCTGGCATGACCAACACAAGGGAGCCAGTTAGTTTATGCTGGAAACAGCAAGGTTTCTTTTATATGAAAAGAGGAACCACCATTTCACTATCTGATACAAGCTCATTTGTTAAACAAACATAAAAGATGAAACAACAAGAAATACTTAAGATCAAGGTAACAAAACCCCAGAGGAGAAGAGATTCAAGGCTCCACTCTGGCCCATCCCACTGATCTGGAAGAGCAGGAAGACTGACCAGAAAGCAAATTGATCTCCTCACTGGGGACTGCAGCCTTCCTCTACTACTCCTCTGCCCATCCCCAACCTAAGTGCATATGAAAAGTGTGGGGGAAGAGGGAAGGAGCGCAGTCAGACTGTAATGATTGTAGGCACTATCAGATCACTAGATAGCACTCAAGGAAATTATGATCTGGAGACGAGCATGTCATGGAGCTTATAAATTCTGTAAGGCCAGTTGTTTCCATAAAGATGCTTACAAGCAAGACCAGAGAACAATGGCTAAATTTATTCCCCGATTCTTTCTGAAAGGGAAAAAGCCTCTTCATTGCTTCTGACTAATTGAAACACCTACTTTCTATTGCAATTTCATTTTCTCTGCAGTTTCTTTTCCACTCATTCAAGAACTATCAACACTTAGAAATCACAAGCTTGTCCTTTCCTTCCCCTTCACTTCCACACCCAAAATACCTCAATCCTCTCTATCACAAAAATTACACAGCTGACCGACAAGCTAGGATCTCCCTGCTATTTTGGGGAAATGCATAGACCTATTCCTCCCTCTACAGTACAGACAACTGAATCTTGCATCTTATGCTTCACAAAGCACTCTATCTCGTAATACAAAGCGGCCTAGAGACCTCACCGTGCTCAATTTACACCAGACTTAAAGATTCACATCACATCCAAGATAACACCTTGCAAAGCTGACTTGAGATTGCCACATGATGTGACAGAAGGGTCTGGAGAGGGCTCTGCAGCCCGCCACAGCCTTCCTACTTACTGTATGCCACTTCCAGATTGCTTCCCCAGTAGAAACCAGAAGTTCGAGCTGGGGAACACAAATTAAGCTACAGTAGAAATCCAGCTGATACTTTTCATCCAGAGAGAGTTATAAACTACTTTCTCCAAAGTCTTTTCTTGCTCACAAATCAAAGAGTCAGAATGCAGTTTTTCAGTCTCCAAGCTGGTCCAGCTTACTGGAGGCACACTGGAAAGGGCACACACTCCTGCAAGCCCTGCATCACCACCAGCTCAATTTCGACTGCCATGCTTTAAAATTCTGACAAAATCCATCAGCACCTACCACCACAAACACGAAACCCACTGAGCACTGGCTCTCAGCATTAGGTAGGCAGCTGCAGGCTCACTGAACACCCTGGGTGGGAATGTAAAGACCTACCATCACCATGAGAAGAAAGTGAACTATTCCAAAGCCAAAGCAGATTTCCAAGTCCTGTCCTATCCCAAAAACATACAAGCTGTCTCAGCGAAGACCACCATTCACCTCACTCTGCTCTTCTACCATGGGTTATTGTGCAGAAGATAATGAGTCCATCTTTATAGCACCAAAAGCACCTTCTAGATGCTCATCATTCTTGGTGCACGTATAGGCTGGACAAGAGGCAAAAGGGAGGAGGAAGAAGGATGCATGCAGGATGTCTCTCCAATAAAACCTCTCGCCACACCCAGAACATTTCTGGAATTTCAAGTGAAGTAAAAGATGCTCTTAATGCTCTGTTCCTGTGTGCTCTGTACCCTGTCATACTTTGGGAGGAGTGGGGTAGAAACCAAAAATATTTATTTTTAAGCTGCCAGTTTACCTGTTACTGATTTTGTGTTCATACATGTGCGGGAAGCATGTTCATCCACATTCCCAAGCTACTCAAGATGACTAAAGAGTAATCAAATACAACCAAAGCCTAGCAACACAACTAGCAACACAAGCTGGTGTCCCCTTGATGGCATAACAGCTTTCGTCCGCTGCCACGTAGCTCTTACTTCTGCTCTCCGAGGCGCTGAAAAGTTTGTTTTTACTTTAACAAGGAAAGATGACTTTCTCCTAGCATAAGAAACAGGGAATGCCCAGAAGGAAGATCACTGCCACACTAGCACAAGCTGCACAACACACTTCTGTGTTTTATGAAAGCTTTTTAAATTCATGGCTTTGCCTCTTCTCTTACATCCACTTCAAAATGGGACAAGATCACCGATCAGAAGGAACAAAGGGATTTAATTATGCAATGAAATCACTGGATTTGGCCCCTCAGGTATGTCCCTGGAAGCTCAGCCTCTGATCTGACCAAGGACCACATGTGAGCAACTAAAAACGAGAGAGTTCTCAGGTTCTGCAGCAAGCTGATTTGGAGGAAAACCCAAGATCCTGGTTACAAAACTAAGCATGCATAAAAACCTTCGAGTCCTATTACGTGCCACTTGCTCATCCAAGCAGTCCCTAGGTAAAGGAAATAAGTGCTAGACTTTTACTACTTCAAGGAAATAACACCTGCCCACTAAAACAAATATCAGGAAGGTAACACTATCAAGGCTTCAGCCTCTGCTAGATGGAGTCCATATTCCCTTCCCTTATGAGGAGTTTAAGCTCCTCTCAGGCTTCAGTGCTGACAATTACAAACCTAAGATGGGGACTAGAACATGCAAGAGAGATTCGTGCAGTTTCCTTGCTCAAAAGAGAAGCTGAAAAGCTCATTCTTCCAGGCTGGCTTTAGACAAACTGGTAGAAGCTGCTGGCTCTAGCTGCACTGCAGGAAAAAGAGCATTTGGAAAGGAGGCTGTCAGGAGGAGGGGCTCAGTGTCACACAAGAAATTTTACTCTGATTGCAAAAATAAGCTGCTGTTCTAATCCACCTCAGTAAATCTAGGTAAGTCTGGTTGTTTGGCAGAAAGCAGGTACAAAATAAAAAGGGAGGACGACAGACGGAAGTGCTGCTGGCTTTACTACATTCCTGCAACGGGAGACCTTGCAAAACAGCCAGCACTGCTACCGCAGCAGCCATTGATTTTTCAGAGGTCGATACTCCACTCCCACAGATCTACTCGGCAGGAGCTTTAATCACATCTACTGCTCCTACCCTGTGCTACCCCTCCTTCTCTTCCCCCTCCAAATAAATTTAAAAAAAAAGGAGAAAAAAAAAAAAAAAGGAGGGGGCAAGGGTACTTTCCTCCCCCTCCAAACACTGAGCAGACTAACAAATTTCATATTCTCAGTCTTCGGAGACGAGAGATTCAAAAGCTGTAGTTGCAGCACAAAGTATAGAAGGAGCAACATGATTCATCCACAGAACAAGATGTCGCTGAAAGGAAAACCCACCGCATGGAAGGCCAGCATTCCCACTCAGGGAGCACTAGGTGCTGAGCCGCTCTGCAGGACCCTGGGAAATGCAGCAGCAAAACTCTCCAGAAGAGAGTTTCCGTTTAACCCGTTGAAAGCCGCTGAGCTTCTAAAAAGCATTCCCAGGTTTATCTAAACATTGAGACAACATAAAGTATTCCAAGCAGCAGTGGTAAATGCTGAAGTTTTGCTTGGCAGAGTAGTGTCACTTTGGCTAACACAGAAGTTGGCCCAGCCATCTAGCAGCAGTATTGCCACACAAGAGGACAAAACCTCCAGCTTCAACAGTAACACTGACCCTAAAACAAGTTGCAGGAAAGAAGCATGGAGGACCCCAAGCACAATGAGCAGCAACATCGCAGCAGCATCTGAGGATGCTCTCAGCAACGCTGAGTTTATGGAGGGTGTTGGGGATGCAGGGGGAGCAAGACGTACAAGTCAATCACAGCCATCAGAAAGGCTGATCTGACACCAGGCCTTGGGAAGGCAAGTGCAAGCGAGAAACTAGCATGGGTCTCAGATGACAGACCACAAGCTGTTTATTTAAAGAGCTTTTGTTTTTCTTCCAGAGGTTTTTAAATATTCTACTTCAGTCTGAAGACAAACCCCAGATCATATAAAACGCTAAATCACGTAAGAGGCAGGAAGCTACGCTCTTTATTGCCAGCCATAGGGATATTCCAATTCCCCAGCAGTGCTTCCTCTGGAAGGCGCTTTCCAGTTTCCGATGTGTTCAATTTAGACTCCAAAGCATTTAGTCATCTCAGCATGTGATTATGCCACCATGCCAACCACACGAGTTAGGGTGGGCAAAGAAATGCAGTAAAGGCAGAAGTCTGAAATAATTAAAGAATTAAAAAGGCCCCTGTTCAGGCCAATACTTTGGATTTTAAGACAACTCAGCTTTTAGTATTGTTATCAGCCTCTTTGAAACAATTAAGAGTGACAGAATCAATTCCTAAAAAAGTGGAAGGAAGATTTTAGGAGAGAACAAGATTTCTAAGGTATCAGGTATTTGCAAGCCTGATGAATCTGGCAGTTTCCTCACTGGAAAAAAAGCTGCTGTAGAGACAGCTGAAAGCTGGTAGCTCCTTCCCAAAGTCCATTGTACCTGTGGGGAGGCAACGATGGAGCAACACGAGGGGCTACGGCTGAGCCCCCTGACACTGCCAGCTGGGGCATCTCTAGAGAAACCACTTCCAGTCAAGAACCTGTCTGCAATACCACACCCGTACCCAGGTACCACGGATCTGGATGGGACAGAGAAACTGAAGACGCATTTGGAAAGAATCAAGGAAATTCTCCTCTCGCCCTGGCTCAGAGCAGCGAGTGTGCACAGGAAGAGGTAACATAACCATGGAAACCTGGCCCATGCGAGAAGCTGACGTACACCCAGTGCTGCCCTCGGGGTCAGGGTGCCAGAACAGTCAATTCCTAGAGATGTCACTTCTTGTCATTTCAGGAAATTCAGGGGGTTTTTTTGGGTTTTTTAAATAAAGGTTTCTACTTTCCTGGGTAAGACTTGATTCAAAATTATAATAAAAACCAATTATACAACTCCTCCTCCAATTACCAGGGCTTGTTTGAAATCACAGCATAAACGTTGTACCCACAATGGTGCGGGCACAAGCCCATAGAAGCAGCGTGGCCGCTGCAGGAAGGGAGCAAAGCAGACTGAGCCTTGGGCCCCTGCCATGCCCCACATTTGAGCACCATGTGGAAACAGTTTTCTCCATGGCATTTATGATCGTGCACGTCTCCAAGACAAGTCAATCCAGCACACCAAAAGGACATTAACAGGAAAATGATTCCTGTAAACCGAAAGCTCAGGTGTGGCAGCGTTTAAAACGCGTGCAGTGCTGTCAGCCAAAGCTAAACACCTTCACTTATCCCTGTGACCGCTCCACGCAGCAGATGAAGGTCACACCAACATGGACTCTCCCTCCCCTACATGGTGTGGGATCCCCGGCAGGGTTAAGTTTTGATGGGACAAGGAAGATGATGAGGCTAGTATGTCCGATACCAGACTGACAAGAGGGCCCCGCACATTTTAAAGGGTCTCCAACGACACCAAGTCAGCAGCAAAAGAAAGTGAAAAACTGATTTCCCTGCCCTACAACAACGAGCTTCTTGAAAGCGCATTTAAAAACTGAGGGTCACCTCGCGAGGCGTGCGCTTCAGCAATTATGACACAAGGAGCAGCTCTGTATTTTCAGGCTGCAGCAGTGCAGGGGATGCGTGTGACAGAGCACGGACTATTGTTCGGGATCCAAGACCAGAACTGGTCATCCTACAGCAATTTCCTGATTAAACACTGACCCGCCTAGTCACTCCGGTCAGGCCTAAAAGAATGAAAGCCTGTCCTCTCCTGAGCAAGCCACCAGCCGTCCCCGCCGCCCACCTCCACGCGGAGGTCGCCGTCTCCTCTTTCCGTTGGGTCCGTAACTGAAATCGCTCCTAAGAAAACGAAAGGCTGGGGGTTAGGGGAATCAGTGCGAGGCGTGCAGGCAGGAAGCAGAGCTGAGCCGCTCTCGACCAGAATAGAAACAGGAAACGAGCCCGGCATCGAGCATAGCACAGCCCGCTGCCAGCGCGGGCTCCCGCGAAGCTGCATCCGTGGCTCCGCGCGGCATCGTCACGAAAAGGGACATTTATTGGCAACAAAGGCGGAGGGTTCCGCGCAGCCCGGAGCGGGCCCAGGCGATGCAGCGTGGGGTGGGGAGTTTCCTCCCGAGCACCGGGTCGGATTAGCTCAGTTCAAACCCGGAGGAAGGAGTGGGAGGAGAGAAAATTGCCACATGGACAAATAGCTGAGCAACCCTGAGAAGCAGGTCACAGGCGTGAAACATGTCACTGGAGTGGCTGGAAGATTAGGGTAGCTTTGCAAGCAGCTCTCCACACTCTCCACTATTAGCAAAATTAAAAAAAAAAAAAAAAAAGGCACAGCCTTCTCAAGAAACCACACAGAAATGACGGCCACAATCACACATGGAGAAAAGCTTAGGCAGAGGAGCCTTGGTCAGGAAAAAAAAAACCAAACCCAAACATTTTCAACTCCTTATATCACCATAACTTGGAATCGAAAACTTCATATTAGCATAAACTGGAACGTACCACTCTCTCTCATACCAGTGTTTCAGGTATTGTGCTCCTCAGGGCAAGCCTTCGGGTGCTGCTGTGTTTACCTGCATATCCACTGTAATGCCCAGGCACCACAGCATGCAACTAACCTGCTTTGAAATGCATACATCACTAATCCCTCTCTTAAGGCAAGCAATAAGACAAGCTCAAAAGGCCAAATACAAACCAAACAGAAGCAGGAAGTCCCATATGGAAAAAGGAAAAAAAAAAAAAAAAAAAAAAAAAAAAAAGAGCTTAAAGTGACCAGCAGATTCAACTATAGAAGGTTATTTTCCCCTTCCCCCCAAAAAATTGTCAAAATGATTAATTTTAAGCTCAAAGAATTTTTAAGAAAACGTTCATTTCCTGGGCTGCACCTCCTTCCCCATCTACAGCAGCTCTGAGACAGTTTTTTGCTGCATTTCAGCCTGTTGCATTGATTATTTCCAGGTCAGGGGACACAGCTGACAGAGCTCAACTTTATTCCACTTCAAGTACCTACAGAGTACAAGTTGAAATGAC
Source organism: Haliaeetus albicilla (assembly GCF_947461875.1). Classification (NCBI taxonomy): domain Eukaryota; kingdom Metazoa; phylum Chordata; class Aves; order Accipitriformes; family Accipitridae; genus Haliaeetus; species Haliaeetus albicilla. The sequence goes on along the minus strand of NC_091498.1, from coordinate 4,690,620 downwards.
CACTTTGTAAGAATGTTAAATCCAAACGGCGCTTCTGTGACAACCTCCAGTGTCCAAATTCAGCAACTACTTGACTCAAGAAAGGAAGAGGTAATCAAACAAAAAATACCCCGCAACTGCTGGGGATATTCACATAAGGGTTCTTTCTGCACAATCCAAAACTCTGCAGCTTCATTCCTCTCCCCTCCTCACAAAACTTAATTTTGCTAAATCCATACTGCAAAGACCCAAGACCAGAATGCACGTTCAAAAGTCAAACAAGGATCAGGAATTTGTCTTCAGTTGGTTATATTCCTTTCTGCAATTGACAAGACACTTTTCAGATCTAAAGTCAGAGATGAACTAAAGTGAAACACAGCTGAATAAGCAAAACAGTTTTCCAATAGTGCAAAATACTGAGATTAAAACGATTCCCACTCCACATCAAGATGAAAATAAGTTGCCCAGGACAGGGATGGGGTTTCTCCCTCAGGCTACACAGTACACTGACCAAAACAAACTAAGGACATTCTGGGGTCGGAATTCTGAAAATCCTGTCCAAGCTGCCCCAGTTTGCTTCATTATGTATCCGCTGCAACAAAAACTCAAACGCAACCTTGCTATTTCAGGACATCCAAAACCTAGCCAGTATCCGTCCTCCTGGTTCGGCCAGAAGTCCCACCCTATGTAGAACCTTTCCTGTTGAAGCACTGCTGAAAACAATAGCTCTCACAAAAGTTTTGGTTTCCACAGATAGGAAAGTTTCACCGAAGAAATCCCAGAAAGGCCAGTGAAAAGCAAATAAAAGCCAGCACACGCTGGTATCAAATCAGTTTTGCTTTATAAATGGCTTTTGGGGCCAACCTGGAAGTCCTAACGCCACACATACCAACTTCTGTGGTTGGGAAGGTGTAAACAGCCTGGCGTGGCAATCACTGTCTTGATGCTCTACTCCTCATCCATCTCCAAGACATCAGGAACTTGCACTCAACTCCTTCACAGCAGCCCATAAGACAGAGACTGAGGCAAGATAACAATCTGTTGCATGTTCCATAATGAGATACAAAATTCCTCCCAACAAACCTAAAACTCCAGAGAACTTTGCAGCAGAACTGATTTGCAATCCAAACGCAAATGGATGTCCTAGTACCCTATTTGCTTCCCCTACACTTGCTACCACCACCTTCCATGTCTAAGCAGAAGGTAATTAATAGCTGGAAATATTTGATTCCTACAGACTCAGAATCCAAGCCTCAAAAGGTAAAGACACCAAACAAACTGGATACGACTTGCCAGGAAGAATTCTTTGCTAAGGAGAAGAGACTAGGGAATCTCCTGGGAGAAACAGATTTATACTAAGGATTCCTATTCCTCTATTACACCCAGACACAAAAGACTACGCTTCACTTCTCCCATACACAATAGCAATCTAAGTTTAGTTTAGCTGCAATCCTGACAGAGACTCCCTAGGGAAGCAGCAAATTCTTCAGAAAAAATTCTTCACCTAGCCTGCTACAGGAAAAGAGTACCAGCCAGGACACTCACATGGATGCATTACTCTTTAAAAGGCATCAGTGAGTTCAAGTTAGCAGCAGGATTCTCCCCCAAAATACAGCAAGTATCATCTTCAGAAAGGAAACAACAAACCAGGAAATACTTAAGCTAGAACAGCCTGTAACACAAGCAGAAATGGAAGACCAGACATTTTGCTGCTTACAGATGAGCAGACAAAGCATTAGAGAAATCAGTAATTTGACTCTTCTGCTGTTAAAAGTCTGAATACAGGAACATCATCAGGAAAAAGTTTAGTGACACAAAAATTGTTATCCGGATGATATCTTGAAGACCCCCACCCAGAACGCTCAACGTGACATTTCTCAGGCAGATCCTAACAAAGCCAGCAAGAGCTCACAGGAGTTGAACAACTTGACAACATCACAATCTAGGAGATCACCACCTCCTGAAATGGTGATAGGATCAGGCGAAGAAAATACTCCCCCCTTTATTGCTTAGAATTCCAACATTAATGTTGATGTACAATATTCATGTGTAAAGGCCAAGGACTCGTAAAGGCACTGGGTGCATAAATTTAACACTTTATAAGAACCTATAAGGCAGCAAACCTCCTTTTCCTGCTGGAGCTGATCTATGTTTAATTAAAGATGATGCATGGCACAATTTGCCCCAATTCCAAGATACCCAGTGAGCTATTGCACAGTGCCCACTGAGGCTTAGAAAAGGGCTCAGAACTCCACAAAAAATTAAAAGCCCATAAACTAACTATGCTTCTGTAAGTCATACATAATGGCAAAACAGGGATCTAGGAATCCTCCCGAGTAGGATAAAACTTTCTAAAACAGACAGACTGAGCAATATAAGGAAGATAAAAAGAAATTGATAGCACCCTTCCACGTAGCTCTTTTGTTTCTAAGCATCCCCAGGCCAAACTTCATGCAAGAGACTGATCACTGAAACAAAGAGTTGACTTCCATACACTTCAGAGGTCCTCCCTTTAAACCATTCCACAGCATCACTGTCTGATGCATTTCTCAATTTACAGACAGGGGTGCTGGTCTTGTCCTACAAGATCCTAACAAGACAACAAGGAATTATGAAACACATACAAGAGTAAGGGTGAATTTCTGCAGGGGGGGTCTCCTTTTTTAAATTTTTGCCTGCTAAGGAAGAGAAGGCCCAAAAATACACCAGGGTTGGGTAAGCTAAAGACTGCTTTATTTCTTAAATGCAAATCATTCGGTGATGAACTCAGAAAAACAAGATGACTATAAAGTCTGTTTAAAACAGAAGCAAGCTTTATAGTTAGCCACTTCTAAAAGCTGGATCTATTTTTTACACCCTGGATTTCTTTTCATCAAACCTCTAAAGTACCTGATCGGAAATTGGTGGACATTTAAAACTTTTAAATTGGATCAAATTCCCTTGCTTCTAGGTTCCTTCACTTTTACAGCCCAGATGGGTATCTTTTCTTAAACCGCTTGGAAAAATGGAAAACTCGAAAGAGGCCAAATACATATAACCACAAGGTATAAAACAAACTCCCACTTGGTGCTGAGAAGGAGCCACTTCTGCTAAGCAGAGCAACTAATTCCTATAATCTGAGTCAGAGGGCGCTGATTGGTAGGATTCATGAAGGCTCTATCAACAATGCTACTGAACAGGACTTCCCACCGTTTGGAGCTAGAGCAATTTCTTCAATTACTTCAGTGGCTTCACTTTTCCTACATTCTTCGCCAGAAGATGGGTCACATGGAAGAACTTGTGGAGAGGCAGAGTGGAAAGAAACATGCTATTTAAAAGGATTTTTCCCCAGGCCTCAGAACAAATTAAATCTTTGTAATCAGGGTCCAAAAGGCAAAAAAAAAAGGAAAAGAAAGAAAAAAGAAACAACCCACAACTACTCCCATTAGGTGGTCAGAACTAGAATCACTTTGTATTTTGGGTGACAATTTGTACCCACAATCCAAAGGAATTATTTCAAGGGGCTCACAACAAAGCCGTTCTCATTGCTGAGAGCAAAAATAACTTTGCTATGTACACAGCTCACTCTCCTCTGACCAATCCAACTGCAGCTTAGGAACCTGACTTAGCCAGCGGCTAAATAAAAAAATAAAAGCTCACTCTTTTCCTACTGGTTACAATGAAAGTAACCAGCAAAATCAGAACTCAGCAGCTCAAAACTTTTCCTCCAAGTCAGAGGCACAGAACAACTTGTGCAAATTAATCTAAGCTTTTAACCCTTCTCCACTTTCTTGATGAACTTTTAACCCAAAGTTAAATTACTCTGGTCCAAAAAGTGCTGGAACACTAGGCACTAGTCTCACACCCAACTGCTCACTCTACCTACAGCAAGCAGATTTAGAATGCAAAAGAAAATATAATTCTCCATCTGTCAAGGAAGAAGCTATCTGTGACTGATCTTCCTCACTCCACGTACAATAAACTCGTCTTTTTCACCAACTGTTCATTCTGATTGGACCAAAGAAGCTTAAATCAGCAGTATAAGGATCCAATGACGCAGAAAGGGAACCACGCTGTCAGTCTGCTAACCACCAGCGCAACAGTGGGCTGAAGGAACAATAAAATAAAATAAAATAGAGACACTTTCCCCTGAAGGTCAGGGTCTACTCTAACAGCAGTCAGGTAGTTCAGACACTACAAAAAGAAAGCTCAAAAAAAAATAATAAATCTTTTGGCTAGAACATGAGACCAGAGTATTTAGGGTTAAACTTTACTCTCAAATCCATTACTTTTGTAAATTACATTTAATCTCCAGTGGGAAGCCAGAAGCTAATGACTTAGTAAAAAGCACAAGCAGCCTCCATCATTCCCATTTCCATGTGGAATACTACCAGTGCTAATTTATCCTGCTGTGCTTCTGATTGCCCTCGCCCCATTCACTTCTAGAGCAGCTCACCACTCACCGGCAGGCTAGAAGGTCTGGACTGAAGATTCAAGTTCATATCTTCTTGCCCTTTACTGGAAGCCATTGAGGGAGCAGATGATGCCTGGGACCCAAATGAGTCTTGAGATAACTCCTGAAACATCAAGAAACACCAAAAAAAAACACAAATGGGAATAAAATAAAGGCTCTGCTGGAATCACCCTGGTATATTCTCAGATTGTGGAAGAATTATGTACCCTCGGTGACATTTGCCCAAAACAGGAAATAAGACAGCAAACAGTTCAAGCCAGCATGTCTACTGCTCTGCAGGAGGACAAATACTGCTGGACTACTACAGAGAGTGTTGGGAGTAGAAGTCTAAAGCATGACAAAACAGTAATTCTCCAGCTTTCCCTTATTCTAGATCCTGAAGAACAGAGACTGTCCTGGGAGACTGCCCGCTTAGCTTCTTGATCTTTTAACATCTTACGATAGCTCTAAGTACTTCATTACACAAACAAGGCAAGTCAATTAAAATCTTTCAATTTTTCAAAAGCTACCTTCGATGCACTGCAATGTTTGCCAAAACATCCCAGCCAGCTTTTCACACAACTATTAAAATATTGTTAAGCCTTGCTGAAAATAAATATGGTTTATGTAAAAAAAAAAAAAAAAATTGCTTCATTTTTTCTTCAATCCCATGCACTTGCTGCTTTATTTCTCCTCCCTAAGGCCAAGTTTTACATTTAAGAGCAAACTCGTCTGTCACCATCTATGTGTCACTCTGCAAGCTGTGTTCTGCTATTGTGCTAAACCAAGTGGCTCTGGAAACCACCTGGAGAACTTCTGCAGACCACAGCATGAAAACCATTCCATTATGAAATCCTTTAGACTGGTATTGCCAATCAGCTGCATTTACTCGACATTGGTCTTCAAAACTGCAGTATTAGGGTGGCTTAGCCTGTTACCACCATAATATCTCTCTGTAAGAGATACAGATCTAGACACAACAGAGAAAGCAGCACATGTATTACTGTATTCATTCCAGCCAGCTTGCTGACGTGTAGTTCAACCGACTTTAATGCACAAAGAAAAGGATTTGCCCAAGATTCTTTAAAAATCACTTACAGAAGGAAACAAAGCAGGAGACAGCCTACCTGAGGAGGGGGGAAGCGTTGCTGGGAGTATGCAGACTGCTGCTGCTGCGGCTGTGATTGAGGGTATGAAGATGACTGCTGAGAAAGAGCCGAGGAAGCTGTCTGCTGAGTTTGTTGCTGCTGCTGGTAGGGTGACTGTGACTGCTGCTGTGAGTAGGGAGGCTGACTCTGTTGATGTTGCTGGGCTGTGGACTGCTGTTGAGGATATGGAGTTGGGGACTGCTGATGGGGTGGCTGGGACTGCTGCTGAGAATACGCAGGCTGCGATGTCTGAAGTTGTGGAGGTTGAGACTGAGGCTGTTGCTGCTGCTGATAAGAAGGCTGAGAGTGAGGGGTCTGGGATGGAGGCTGCTGAGAATATGGAGGCTGCTGCTGTTGGGGATGAGGGCTTTGCTGGTTGTAATATGGAGTCTGGCTTTGCTGCCCATATGCACTGGGTCCCTGCTGTCCATAAGGAGGAATCTACAGAAGAAGAGGATAGAGTTATACCGGTTATTAAGGTATTTTACATACACACACCAAATAAGGTTATGCTCAAAAAGAAAAAATTCAGATACCTGTGCAGAGCAGTTAACTGGGAATGCACTGGAAATGCCACTACTTAGATGCTTCCCAGACAGCAGCAAAAGTCACTTGTGTATGATGTTATTCTTCGCAGTAACAAAATTTTAATAGGCACCATAACTAAGTTTTTAGGGATCCCTACCTGACCACCTTTCAACGATAGTAACATTGAAAGGAAAGACTGCTTGCTCAAAAAGAAAAAAAAAAAAAAAAAAAAGAAAAAAGCAGCCTTTTGAATCCTGCAAACAGTCCAGCAGGATCATGTAATGAGTCAAAACTGACCTGAAGTCATTTCTTCTCTAAAGAACAGCTGTGTCTTTAACAGAACACAGCAGAAAGAACATCTTACTCCCCCCACTATTTATTTCTGCCTTGTTTGATTCAGTGCTCTGCTGCTGCCTCTCTTGGAAGCAAGGATTCCACAGATCTTTGTACATCGATCACACCTGCATCCAGATGTGGTGCAACATAGCCTAAAGAAATGCCATTTTACCTAAGCAACCGATTCCAACCTGGTTGAAGGTGGCCCCTTCAGAAGACACAGTACTTCGTTGCTCTTCTGCCTGCCCCTGCTGTAAACAGAGACTACAGAAGCTTGGGTGCTCTACCTGCTGTGCATATGAGATGCTGCCCATTGTACTTTGCGTCCTGCTTTGCATTCCCATGGGATATCTCTGGGGAGTCTGTGGCCCATACGGCTGTCCTGGATAGCCATGTCCTTGCTGTGGCCCCGCCTGAGGTCCCTGTTGCTGTGTGTACGGGTTGTTTCCTCCATACGGCTGAGGCCTCATCTTCCCCATCTGATCCATTGGGCTTGAAGGCTGCAAAGCAAGTTGTGACACACAATGTACATCCAGCTACATACAGGAATCATTCACAACTTCCCAAAAACCCCAGAAGAAAACTTCAACAGGTTGGCGCAGAGAAGCAGAAGCTCGTCTGCCTCTTCTCAGGCGCTTAAACCCCACAGTTACCTTCTGAATTACAGCAGGATTCCTGTTGCCCTTTCAAACCTACAGACGTTTCACAAAGAACAAACCCAATGAGAAGTCATTTTGTGCTGACGTATCTCCCATGGCCGGAGGACAGGGAAGAAGGGCGGAAGGATCATTAAAGAAGATGAATTATCAGTGTAAGTGACTTTTCCCCATAGTAGGTAGTAGTTTAATGTCCAGATACTCCACAACAAGGTAAATTTAGGCTGAAAATTTAAATATTCACAAGAAACACTGCTTCTTTCACATATAACAAGGTGTCCCAAAACACTACAGGCATTAATTTACACTTACGCATTTAATTTAATCCATATTGATGTAGTAATACTGGGCAGTGCTACTGACATTGACAGCATTCAAGGCTGCAGTTCCATTTTTGCCTTTTTTTTTTTTTTTTAACATGTGCTTTGCGTCTGCTGCCTTTTGCAGAATAAAGGTTTCTAAATCAAATTTCTTCCGATGCATGAAAAAAAGATTTGTCAGCCTTGAAAGTCAGGTCCCTGAGTTTTAGAGCAGACATGATGAGACAAGTGAATAAATGCAACTTTCTTAGGACTTCCTAATCTGTACTACCCCTGCCTGCAGCCAAGACATAGGAACAGTCAATCATATTTCCTGAAAATACTATAAACATCAAAACACAGTCTTTCTACCTAGGCAGTACTATTCCCACCTTAAAGCAAGGACTGCTTTGGTGTAGCGACCTCTAAACGAATCCCAGGCTTAGTCTTTAACCTCCATCACTTGGACTGAATAAGAATTGTTCACTGATCTCCTGATGACCTAATACCAATTAGATGTCTTCCACCAGATCACCATGACAATGGACTCTCTATTACACCATTCCTTCCTGCAACTAGCCCTAGGGTGGTATTTGTACAGATCCACCCTCTCTTGCTGAGATCAGGTGCTTGAGGAGTGGCACTACAGGCCTGCACAAGCAAATATCACACAAAGCCAGCTCCTGCTGGAAACCTGAAAGGATCCCAGAGACCAGAACAGTATTTCAGTTATGTTTGCAGAATCCACCCTCCTAGGAAAAAAAGTTCGTGCAGTATGCTACACTTCAGAAAATCCTACCCCAACAGCCAGCACAGCTTGAAGTCCCAACACACAGACCCTGAAAACATTTGTTTGACCAGCTGTCTGCTACGTCTTGCCTGCCAGGCAAGCCACACAGCACCGAGCCCACGCCAAACAGAAGTAAGTAGGGGCACAACGGGGAGTTAATAGTACTCTTGTGGGGCAACAGGAGCTGGGCCATGGGAGGGAATTTAATGGAGATGGCAGGAAAAGCGCCCCATTTTTGTTAAGGGGGGGCTACCCACTCAACTGAAATCAGGCTCTCTTAGACAAATTTGCACCAATATGGCATAAACCAATTAAGAACCAGGTCCAAGTCCCTCCTCCACTCCAGTTCAGCCCCGGACACCCCTGCAGATACAGTGTTTGCCGTTCTACGGAAGCTGTTCACAAACGACCATGTGCATGGCACCAGTATGATTCTCTTCACTGAGGCAGATTTTAGATGCCCTGCCATGCTCAGTTGCGCTGGATGTTTCCATTTTCGTCCCTACTGATACTAAAGGAGTTCTGAAAAAGTTACGTTTCATGTTTTATGTCCAACTTATCATGGATACTACCACCGAGAAGCAAGACGGACAGAGGCTGCAGGACCTCAGAGGACGAAGTCCAGAGAAGCCGTAAATCCCTGCACTCCCAAACGGCCGTACCCCGCAGACCATGCCATGCACCCACAAGGGTTTTGTACCATGCTCTGAAAAGGAGCTTCCATTCAGGGGGTCAGAAAAGAAAAAAAAGAGGTCTTTGATGGCTGTAGTCTGAATACTCAGAGCTACAGTGACTTACCTCCTGAATGGCAGCACCCATGTGGAGCTTCCATACACCCTAACGGATGCAAATCGTGTTTACATCTTTCAAGCAATTGTCCCTAATGCTTCCTGGGTCTTGTCTTGTGGGTATCACCTTAGATTACCAACATCTTTTCCCTCCCCACACTACCTTCTTTGGTATGTAAAAACAGTGCCACCAGGAGTGCTTCCCAACCCCTAGCTTTTGACAAGTCAAACCTCTCTTTCACCACCCCCCAAACACACACCTCCTTTCTTCTTCTACCTGATCAAGTGCAACTTTGGGGTTACTGACTAAACATTTCAGCATCTTTTCCGTTTGTTACTTGCTTCCTCTTGCTGGTTACCTCACCTTCGCAGCCTGCTAGCAATGGCAGCTTCTCAAATACATTCCTGTTTGGGGATTTATTTTTTTTTTCTAAATATGCACACACCACATGCTGCCTTCTCTGCACAGATTTTCTTGTCTGTGGTCACCCGCAAAGCTAACCATGTCTTCAGGAAAGATAGAAACAAGGTGAAGATGCACTTTTCCATGACTCCTACAGGAAGCATGACGACTGTTAAAAAACTTCAAGAAACATTTGGAACTGTTTATGCAGCCATATAAAAAAAAAAAAAAAAAAAAAAAAAAAAAGAAAAACCAAACCCAAAACCCAAACATATTTCCAGGATGTGACCAAGTCGTCACCTTGATTGCTCAGCGTAGGAGTACGCAACGTGCTTCCAAACTGCGCTGCTTTGAACTGCCACTCTTCCACAAGGCCCTAGCGCACAGAGGATGCTAAAAACAAACATGAAGAGCACCACTCTAAATTACAGCCTTATAGATAAAATTCTATACACAGAAGAAATGTAAACGCCAATTAATCTCTAATGAAGGAACTATTTCATACGCACACTCCTGACTCGTTGCAAACCAACAGGCTAATTCGTGCTCCCTGGGGCTGCCGCGTACATCTCAAACGCTGCAATGCATTGTTTCTTCCTTTAAAATCTCCCATTAAAGACAAATATCTCTTTTGCTGACAGGGCTTTAACTGCTCTCATCTTAGCAGTGTTGCTCTGGCTTAGAGCCTACCATCAGGAAGCCTACTTGAATCTGCTGTCTCAATCCTTTTAGGTAATTTAACTACACGTGCCGCAAGAAAAGAACAGTCAAAGTTGAAACGCAGCAAAGTGCAGATCGATCCAACAGCTTGTGCGAAGATTTTAGGGGGAGCAGAGGTGCTGCACAGCTCCTTTGTACACCCATGTTACACGAGATGGGTAAGCCAAGGGGAAGCAACGCCTATTCGCTTGCAAGAACACTTGAGGATAAATAAGGAAATACCAAACTCCCGACTGCAAAAGGCTGGAGATTCTTCTCTGGACTGATACATGGGAAATCCTTTCAATAGGAAACCACAGGAGTAGATTACTGTGATTACACTTCAAAAGCAAAGGCCCTGCCACAGAGAGACATAATTGAGAGAAAGTGTTGCTCCTTGATCACTGAAGTCCAGACCCCCTGCTTACACCTCCTTGCATTCATAGAAATTGCTTCTATTCTCCCTTCAATCTCGGTATCTCTGCTGTTTTATAACACTGTTAAGTACCAAAACTTGGCAAAACATAGCCCTGTCACAAGTCAAACTTTCAAAAGCAAAGTTGTTTGGTACGGTGTGTAATGAAAGTAACTGTAAGCCAGTGCTCCAGAGAAACTGCTGAGCTTTCGAGAAAACTTAAGATATTTCTAGACTAAGAGCTTGTAACAGCAAGCCCAAAGCGAGCTTAAATTGCCGAGTTCAAAAGCTCTCCAAATCAGTATGTGCAACGTGAAGTATGTCAGACCCCTAAGATGAAATGGCACTGTTGAAAACCAGCTATTCTTAAAAACAACACCGGAGTTTTCCTAAAAAAAAAAAAGCTTTTAAGCAGACGAGAGGATTCCACAAACAATTCTTTTTCAGATTTTGTCTGGTAGAAGAGAAATTTGGCCTCCTGAAAGAACAGTTTGGTTAAATTGGAGGGGACTTGCTTAACAGTCCCAGCAGGAGAACGAGTAAAGGGATGAGGCAAATCCCACTTCAGAAGCAAGAGCCAAACTCTCCACAGCTGTATAGAAAAATGTAACTCTGACTTTCCCGATTACTTTATTACATATTTGTATTTTATTACGCCAGAGGAAGAAAAGGAAGGAGAGTCATTTACTGAACTCTCCAGTTTCAAATCAGCATCATTCAATTATTGGCAAACGTGGGTATTGGCAAACGTGGGTATTGGCCGCAACTGGCTTCCTCAGCTGCCCAAAAAAAAAATAGAAAGGCCAAAAAAATAATAAAAAAGCCCTAAGCGCTCACCTTGGATTTGACGTCTTTTCCTGACCAGATTTGTTGTCCATTTTTTGTGATAAAAAATAATAAAAAGCATTACTGGCTGTTTAACCGAGAGAAGCCCTAATTGATTCCCACAGTAATTAACCTGCATTTTACCTCGGAGAGTGGTAGTTAAGGAAGTCGGCACTGCTATTTATAACTCATCTCAAATTGAGGGCAGACTGCCTAAAATCTAACACATCCCAGCTGTACTCCTGTTTGAACTGGGGCCAAGGGAATTTTTTAAAGCAATCTTGGCACTGAATGAATGACACCAACAGTATGAGCGCGCGTGTGGTTGTGTTGTGGTGACGTAGCAGTGGAGGTGGAAGGGGAAGGGGGGGCAGCACGCCGTAATCCCTCTCCCAAGCCCGCTCGCCGCGTACAGGCTCGGCCCCAGCCGGTACAACACGCCGGAGCCGCCCACCGAGAAGCAAACACAGGAAACGTCTTTTCCTGTGGAACGCCTTGAAGTGAGAAGCACATGGCTAATCTGCATAAAAGCAAAGCCACACCACTCCTGCCAGGAAGGTTAGTGCTCGTAATCTCTGGCCATGGAGCTGGCTGCCTGCGAGGACTTGGACCCGCGCCTGATAACCCAGAAAGAGCCGAGAACAGATGGGCAAGGACCCCGGCAGAAACAGCACCGCGCACGTGACTCGCCACATGGCCCCGCGAGCACAAACTATTGTTTGGCTGCTGAGCGCCGGTACAAAGACAAGCCCAACCGGGCTCTGCGAATTCAGTGAGAGGCAGCAGCTGCTCCCCTACCATTGTCAGGCTGGCTGGAGGATGGGGACCACTGAACCCTGGAGGCCTGGAAGTTGCCAAGCTGAGAAGATGCTGACCAGCGCCAATGCAGGTTAACGCTGTCCCACAGGCTCACAGAATGAACTGCTCACCTCCCCAGGGCTGAAGCCGGATAGGATCTTACTGAAGTGAAGAAACTAGGTCTTGGCAGAAGAGCATGCTCTTTCCTCGTGTCTGCAACTCCTCGTTAGCCAAAGGCAAGGGCAAGTAGTCTCTGCAGCCAGTGAAGTTACAAACCAGATTGCCGTGTTGGCTATAAAAATTACGTTAGTGATGGACAATGCTGGGAAAGGGGAGGCATTTTCCCTAAGAATTAGTCAGCTGGGATCATGGTCATATCGGATTTAATCACTGAAACCAGGCAAGAGCATAAAACTACCCATGGTCCCCAACCTTTCTGTGCCATTTCTATCAAAATCAACAAGCCGTATGAAGCAGAAAATCAGCAACAGCAGCATCAGCTTAACAGGCTGGTAACACCTAGAGTGGCTCATGAAAAAGACCTGGGTTCAAAATCAGCAGCTTTCCCCGCCCATTTTCCAGTCCATTCCACCCCGCTGAGAAACATCAACCATGCGAAGGCACATGAGAGTCATGGCAAATGGAGAATCACCCAGGAAAAATATTTTGTCTTGATCATAAGGCTGCCAAGAGGCTTTATCAACTGAGCATTAATGTTTCAAAGAAGCAACCCTAATCAAAGTGGAGAGGCTGCACTGACCTTTGCCATTTCTAGTACACTCCACATCCTCTGGAGCTACTAAGAGCTCAGGCTGTTGCAAGACAACCAAGACTGGGTTGGGTCTTGGAGGTTCCAACATCCAACACCATTAACACACCACATTCGCACTGCCTCCAGGGATGAGGGCTTTGACCTCCCACCTCCTAGACTAAACCGCTGCCATATTTTCAAGTTCAAAGGGCACTATATAAGAGTTATGCTGCCTGCAGCTTCAAGGCACGAGTGCCTTGGTCAAGACAAACCCAATTTTCCGCATACTCACCAGTGTTAAGCTACATTAGGTGTGATGGTGCCCGCACATAAAGCGCGGGTACTCGCAAACAAACGTGAAACGCACAGGAAGGATTGCTCCAAACTGGCACGAAGCCTCGCAGACCCACCAACACCAGCCAGGCAGACTGGAAGACTGAAGCAAGCAGGCAGGTACTCCCTCGTGACTTCATCCAACCATGGCAACGCCATGACGTCGCTGAGAAAACAGAACTAACAGGGAAGGGGGAACACAAAGACATCCAGCAGGCAACACAAGATGCTTCAGCAAACCCTACTTTCAGCTGGTCACTCTCATGCCTCAGGTTTGCACTTCAGACACTTTCATGCCTGTCTGTATCTCCTGAAACTCCATCATAAGTGACTCCCAATTCCTCCGTAACCACTCTAGAGAGTTCGAGCTGAGAAATGAGCACAAACTAACAACCATCCTCATTCGTGAGCAAACACAGTTCATCTTCCAGTGAGGAACACTTTCATCTGGTCTATTTAAGGTGCAACTGGCTGTGCTAAGGTCAATATCCCAGCCTGAACTCGCTGCCTTTTATAGCCTTCTGAAGGGCCAGTGCACTGGGTCATACTTCATTGCCTCTCTTCCTATGGTGGTCTGCTTTTAAAGAGAGATGGAAGAGGCCGAGGGGAAATTAAAGTTAAGATAAAAAGAAAAATCCTCCTGTAGTAGATGAAGATGCCCCCAAAAGACAAAACACCTAGAAAACCCTGCAGTAAACACTACGCTGATGTGTATCAAGTGTCTCACAAGGACAGTTTAAACGACAAGCCTGTGTTACTGAGAACATCATCACAGAAATGTGCACTTCCTTTTTTTCTTTTCCCCTCCCTTTTTTAAACTTGAGAAATCCACCAACTTCCTTCAGTCCCTCAGCATAAGCAGGCCAACACTCCAAGGCTGCACTGGTACTGCTCAGCACCCATCAGTTACTCTCCTGCCTACCCTCCAGGGCAGTACCCATCACTCTGAGAAACAAGCACTCCAGTAATGAAGCAGGCTGGGTTGCTCTGCCTCACACCCATAAGCTTGGGGTACCAAAACCTGATTGTTGGAATATAGTACAGGATTGGTTTCAGGGTTACAAACATTCACCTTTTGGAAATGTGCAGGATCAGTCTATTTTTATGTAAACTACGGAAAAATAAAACCTCCCCTCCCCCCTCCCCCACAAATCCTAGAATCTAGCTTAGATTTGAATACACAACTGAGAGGTGATGTATTATCATCTCATTATCAATGGCCAATGCAGATTAAATTACTGGTTGCCAAAGTGTTCAAATAACTGACCTCTCCTCAACAGTTTCAGTTCTGCAACTAGAGAGAGCCTGGTTTTTCTTCTGACTTTTTCCAGTAGGTCAGAGTTTGACAGAAGACACTTTCTATTCCTCTAATCTTCTGCTAACACACAGACATCAGAATAAGCTAATGATATCAACGCTACACGCAAAAGTAAAACAGGACATTTTCTAAATTACTTCAGTCACCTGCTTCGCACTATTTGGAGCTCCTGTAAACTTAAAATCAGCCCTGTTACATGTTGCTCCTTTCCTTGATCATACGCTTCTTAAACCAGTTCCTTCGGGGAGATTTTCTGTAAATCCAGGATACTAAGTTTTACCAGTGGAAAAAAGATGAATAAGTTTTCTCCGAGCAGCTATACTGTGAACTATACCTCCCTGGCTAAACACAATTCAGTAATTACCCTATTAACATTTCTCAGCAAGAGGCCAGTCCACACATCTCGGAGGACTTTCCTAAGCACCACTCTTACTAACACTCTTCAAATTGATTAAAACTGACCAGAGTTTTGCTTACAGTATGTATCATTATGGAACATTTTATTCCTGAAAGAAGTCAATCAGAAGAAGGTGATCCAGTGGGGAAGTGAAATGAGAGCCTCACTTCAAACCCTCACTGGAAATAACCCGACAGGGGTGCAAGTGTTCGTGCCCAAGTACGAGCAGGGTTCTGGGGTTTTTCTGTTTTTTTTAAAAAGGTGGAGGGCTGGAAGGTTCCAAGCCTGCCTGCATTTTAAACAAAGTGCATTTCTTGATCTCATCTTTCCTTCCCAGCCTGACTTTAAGCCCCCCTTAACAAATTCAACAAATCCAGCTTATCAAGGCTCTGGATTTCAGCTCCTTTCTTCAGTCATTTGTTCTCTCTGACACATGGCCACACTGCTTATCACACCACAATATTTAGGTATCTCTCAGGATCCTCGATATATTTCAACCACTATCATATCTAAAGACGACTCACAACTGGTTTTCTGCAATCTTCAGGATATACTCAAAGGCAGATGCATGCTCACATTAACAGGACATTTTTCTGGACTTGTGAAAAGCTGTAGTACAAAAGTAAGATTTATGCTGGGAACAGTGAGGTGGACTGACCTGGGAGAGGGGGAAACTCTGCTTTGTGTTTATACAAAGTTAGCACCAGGCTGAACCTTGCCGGGCTCACACAGTACCCTCGTCCTCCCGAGACACACAAGCAACACAATGGCAGGTTCCTCATGGACTCCTCTCCTGTCTGCAAGCTCAGCACACATCCTCGTGGAAACAGCGCAAGGGATCCCCTACCACCTGAAAATTAGGCAACAACCAGAGGATTCATTTCCCTCTCTCTCCATCTCTCTTTCGCGAGCACGACACCAACGATGTGGCTAAACATCCACGTTGTTTCAAAATACCGTAATGTAATGCCTTTGCAGGGGCTCTGAACAGCAGGGAAGAGAACAGCCCAAGCCTAGGCTGAGTCTGCCCGTGGCACGGCTCACACTGCAGCAGGCTGGACGACACACGTTGTCCCTATCTGACAACCCAGCCCAGACCGGATGACTTGGCTGGGCAATCGGTTCCTTCTTTATCAAACAGACCCTGATGTGGAAGCAGAAGCTGACAACTATTTACATGATTATTTTAACATGGCACGAGATTCTGACAAACACTATTTACTGAATTAAATGCAGTCAAAATTAACAAAGGATTATGATTCTTTTGCAATAGCTGGAGACTACTGAAATTTTCAGACATTTTACAGGTAGTCAAGAGTCAGATTATGCAGTTTGCTATTTAGAGTGACAGTGTGATCTCTAACACCTCCAATAATTTCAACTTACACTTAAGGATGAAAATATAATTTCCTTCTACCTGAATATTAGATAAATAGCTATCCCCTCACTCTGAGACTTCAACTCACTTTAGAAGCACACTATTCAACCAACTCACCCCAAGATTTCCCAAGTGCCACTGTTGACTCCTCCCAAAATCTAAGCAACACCAAGATGTAAAGAAAACTGCATCTCAGCTCCATGGGAGATGATCCCAAGGAACATATGATAGTTGTAAAGAGGTGGTGTTCCTTTTAAGACGGAAAGAAACTTCCTTCTTGAATATTAAATCAGGCTTAAGTTTAGCCAACCTCCTACATCTGCTTTAATCAACTGGAGGCAAGTCAACAAAAAGACAGTTAAATGTCTCATTACAGCATTTTCGTTCCAGGCCTACTTACACACTAGAAGGAGCAAGCAAGCTGATGTTGTACCACAGAAATGGGACCGGGCCAAGAGCCAGCCATAAAAAAAGCAAGAGGAGGAAGGGCTAGGATGGAAGAGCAAAAATACTAAGTGTCACCACCACTTAAGTGATCTCATTTCAATCAGCTGTTCCAGATCACTAGCAAGATGCAAAATATTTGCACTAAGCACCATTGAAAACCTGAAAGGGCTGCAGAAGCCCTGTAAATACATTCAGACAACTGTGACCTGTGGCAAACTTCAGTCTTCCAGTTAATTCTCCATAACCCCCGTTTCCTTTAAAACAAGCAATACCGATCTCATGGACGGATGTCTTTTGCTACTGAACACGGTGGATGTTTTCCAAAACTTTAGGCCTGAAGGAAGACCCACTTCCTTCTAGTGAGCAAGAGGCTCACTAGAGTTTACTTTCCAGAACAAAGTTAGTTTTATCAATTCTTTAAAAGCTGTTTCTGCACAGAAATCCAATGGGTCCTGGTGCACACCTCCAGCATAGCCTCCTAGCTTTCTAAAAACAATTTCTTGCTAACTCTTCATCTATAAAATGCAGCACTGCAGGTTTCTACCCACTTGTGTCTGTCTGAAAGCTCAATCTGTATTTGAATATCTCATCACTTTGCAAATTTGTCTCATTTTATGCCAGAATAAATGGTGGCTGAACAGACTTAACTGGACAGGCAAATTCCCATGACCTCTTAACCATGCCAGGTCGGTAAGGGCACACCCAAGACACATCTCCAGATCAGGTCAGGGCTCTAAAACACAACAGGTCTCCAGCAGTTCCAATTCTCCTACTGTACACAACACTAAGATGGAGGAGGACGCAGACACGCTCATTGTAAGAAAGAGGTACAGCTGTCGGACGCTACCTCATCTCAGCATGCAGAGCTCCATCTTGTCCAGAGCAGCTGCCTGCTTTAGTAAGAGCTGCATGTCAGGGCCTGTAGTTTCTACATGCCATGTTTCAGAATTACACAGGCTCTCCCTTGCTTCTGCAGAATAATTGAATTTATTTAAAAGCATGTATAACGCAACATAAAGGAAGATCAAAATAATCCAAGACATCTTGAGTCTTGGAATGAATCTGTGGAAAAGACAGGCAATCTCAGTTTAACTTAGCACAAAACTCTCTGCTTCATCACCCTTGCCTCCTAGACCTTGAATTCAAACTCACAGTTCAGTGGTGGACATCACCTCTGCTTCGTGATGGGGTAATGTGGATCAGCCAGCTGTAATTGCCCAAAGGCACACCCTTATCCCAGCCAGCAGAGGTGGGGTAATGATCTGCTAATTACTTCAAGAGCATCTCAAACATACCTCAGTTACAGGGTAGCAGCTGACATTCACAGCACATTTTGTATTGCACCAGGGTTAGCCCTAGTGTCACCTCATCAGGAAGCAACTTAGTACACCTTAAACGCTGTCCATCCCTCCTGACTCTGCAGCAGTATTTCATAGGAGGGATCCAACCCGCAACAAGGTAACAAAGCTTTGTTTTGCTAATAGGAAGAAGAAAAGTTATTTCCCTTCTCGTTACAGCAGCTGACAAATTCGGGTGCTATTTTTGTGGATTTTATTGAGCCTTCTCTTATTTTAGCCTTAAAATTCAGCCTTCAAGACTCCACTTCAGTTCCATGGAACCAAAAATATTTAAAATTGCAGCAATGACAAGTTACCATCTGCATTTACCAAGGATGCATTCGGTAACTTTATAGCAAGCAACAACCAATCTCCAGTATTTATACCCAAACGATCTATTTGCATCCAGAAAGCAGAGCTGCTGTCATGCCTGCGTTGGTAAGAGAGGAGGTTGGGGGAGATGAAAAGACTACGTAGGCAAGAAACTCAGAGCTGCAGCCAAGCCAGCTCCCAGACAGCAGAGAAGACACAGTACTAGAGCCTTCATCAAGCCAACGCTGTCGTGACTCAGGTTCGTTACACTTGGCAAGCCCAGCACGAATCCCAGCCCTGCAGTGACACAAGGTCACTGTCATTTAAAAATAATAGTAATTTTTTTTTTTTAAAAAGCCCACCAGCCCTTGGTTATAGTGACTTTTGAAGCCTGGGTCCACTGCCCCATGCTTGCTTCTGTCATTGGGCTTTTATTTCATCTACATCCAGAAAAATCCAGCTTTCTTTTAAAGCAAAATGAACAACGTGGGGAGTTGCTTAGCAAGTTAAAAGGAGTGTGTGTTGGCAGCTGGTGAGAAGATACAAAAATTCGTAACTGTGCCAATGCCATGGGGGGAGGAGGAACAGCCAACGCTGCAAAGTCTTCACTGGTTTCAGGAACAGGTATAACAAGAAACTGTAAGACAACTCATATGAGAAAAGGAAGATGAGACATGACTGTACCTTGACAGCAGTGACAACTCTGAACAGTTTATTGCCATTTACAGAGTGATCAGATTTAAAGCTAACCTTAATACATGTTCACCATTCAGTACAAGTATCACTGTTGCCTTGACACAGTGCACTTTTAACACACTGCATTCATCATTAAGGACAGTAAATCTGCACTCTGAAGCTCAGCAGCAAATTATACCACGATCTCCTGATACAATAGGAGTTATTCGCCTGAGCGTGCGGACAACAGATTTAGTTAGCACCTTGCTCCAGAGAAGAAGGGAGGCAAGGGTTAAAGGCCAAAACACAGTTGAAAGCCGAGGAGCATTCACTTGCTCTGGGATATTTCATAGAACACTAATCACTTCATCTGATTTTAATTCCTGACACCAAATCAGCATATAGCTTTTCAAAGGAAATCTTGTCCTAGATTGCAGGGTAATCAATCACAATTAATGTGGAAACAAGCTTTTGCAACACGGTCATGCCTTGTGAACCGAACAGGAAGACCAAAGAAGGCACTTTAGAAGTATCTTTAAACTACAGGCAGGCAGGACAATTTGGGATAGGTCCGTCGGTTTCTTCTGCGCATCCAAGAGTAGACAGTAGATAGCCAGGCATTTTGCTTCTCCTCCAGAGCAGGAGCTGAGTAAGAGTGCTTTTGTATGCCATTTCTGCTATGAACCCTCATCCTGGATTAGCACACTCATCACCTGAAAGTCCCTTCCGCACAAATGTGCCCTATTCCAGGGGAGCCACGTTCTGCCCACAGACAGCTAGAAATGACATTTCCAGCCAGGTAACTTTTCGTAAAACCAAAGAAAACTGTTCCAGGTGCAACCCCATGTCCAGAGAGAAAGTATAATCTAATAGTTATAGCATTAACCTTGATTTTGAGAGATACGGCTTTGAGCACCTACTCTGAAGATTTCCCATGCACCCAGCTGCAGGGTGCGGAGGCAAGGAAAGCCTTCTGAGACGTGGAGAACTGCTCATACTAGCCTCGCTGGTCTATCACGATAAATTGAAAGACTAGGAGATACTCTGATACTTAAATGCTTCCTATCACAACACTGTTCAATTATCCACACACAATTAAAAAAAAAAAAAAAAAAAAAAGTTCAAACCTGTTACATGCAGCAGCTGCCCTGAATCTTTTCCAGGGGATCCAAGGCACTACAATTACCACAAGCCCCCCACGCAACAGTAAGCAAATGAGTTTGGGGTTTTTATTAAAAAAATAAACCCCCACCCACACAGCTACCCCAGCCTGAAGGGCAGGACTCCAGTACTCCTTAAGACTACTGACACAACACGTGCAGCCACAGCACAACAAAAAGGCAGTTTCTGAGAACACGTGATCATGCTCAGCAAACTGGCCTTGAATGGGAAGCCTTTTCCTTGATTAGCCATGCCAGCTCCAAAGTCAGAGATACTTAAAAGAAAAAACAAATTTATCAAGTTTTAACTAATTCCAGCACTTCTACCGTTTCAATGTATCTTCTGCACAAAGCTAAGAACTTTTCTTCAAACCATTTCACAAGGAGTATGTCTGAGGGAAGACCACCTCTAGTCTGGCACTGGTTTAATTATTTACGTACAGTTAATGAATACCAGATTCTCCTCCTAAGCTTGTACAGGGTGCATAGTCCTAGTCATTTGGACTTTAAATCCATCATCAGACTGTTATGAAGTACAAAACTCTAAACAAGCCTACAGGAAGAATCCCATACAGAGAAGTACAGAGTGAGCCCGGTCAGCTCCAGGATCCTGGAAGAAGTTCAGGTGACAAAGCAGGACAGTCCAATCCCTTCAACGCAATCCCCAGCGAGCACAGTAATCTGGAAGTAAAGGGAGACATTTTGCAATTTAACTAGCAAGTTTATCTCCAGGAAACAGGGGACAGGCAGAAAGTCACACATTTAAAAACTGGCTACCATACACTTTTGCCTGTTCTCCATACCTAGAGAGACTAGGACAAGAGATACTCAATTAAGATGATCTGAGTTGGAATATTTTTCCTAATGTCCAATGCTAAGGGTAGCAAAGCACTGAAACAGACTGAGGCAGCTCCATCGCATTCATCGCTGTCTGCCCTGTTCTCAGGTATAGCTGATCCTGCCCTGAAGCAGGACAGCAGGCTACATGACCTTTCAAATTCAGATCCAGACCTCTGTTCAACGAGAAAAATACAGTCACCTACAAAGACAATGCAGGCAACAAACCAACAGCAAGATTTTACAGGCAGCGCAGACTACAATGCACATTCTCCTCGCCAAAAAAAGACCAAAATCAGTGCCACAAACCCAGAACAGAATGGCTATTTTCAGAGCAGGTACCCCTCCCTCTTCTGTGCCTCACGCTTCTCAGACCGTATTCACACTGCTGAAACTACTGCTCTGGACACTAATAGTGTTAAGAAAGTACAAACTCACTGTCAACAATTTGAGTTGGCTGTATTATGCACTGGTCTGAGCGTATCCTAAATTTCAGCCCTGGCCGGGGCAGAGCAGGTCTCCCACCACAGCGTCTGGAGGTGTAGCTGGAGCTGTAACTGTGGCCTGAGCGCAGGTTTTAAAACATTCCTGTTCAGTTATTCACAGGCAGGGTGCCAGAATGGTGCTGACATCAGAAGGGAAATGGTAATTTTCAGGGTTTCTCTTAGTCAAACCTGAATGAAATTTCACAAGTGAGTGGAAGGGGGGGGAAAGTACTTGTTTAACCCAGTAATTGTCCCCAGGGGGAAATTCCAGAGTCCTCCGAAATTCAAGAATTTCTCTTTGAGAAGAGTTGCAGAATCTCTCAGGATGGAAAGTCACAGCTACCTTAGGCCACGGTCAGACATCAGTGACCATCAAAACGCCCTCTCCTCCCGGCCACATCCAGGATGTCACCATCACATCCCACCAAAAAGGCAGATGCGTTCTTCAGTCCCCTCTCGTTCGCCACACAGTCAAATGCACCCACAAAACACAGGGCAAGCCCACAGCAGGAACGAGCAGCAGGGGTCTGCTCCACACAGAGGAGATACTGGCTGTGTCAGGGTCCCCCACAGCTTCTCTAGAAACTACTCTCCATGTCTAACTTGCAGCTTCTTGGGACAGTTCGGGCATAATATGAATTATCCAGGAGCAAAAGGAAGTTACTTAAGTTTAAAAAAAGAAAAAGGGGGGAAAAAATAAAAGAAAAAGTTAGCAGCAATTTAATTTGTCTTTGAAAGGGTTTCAATTACTATAGCTAACTTAAGGAAATAATGACATGCTGGTTACCGCATGAAATGCCAATAACTGTAATGGAGCAGTAGCTTTTTCAGAGTTATTTACACAAACTGATTTTTCATGGGAATTTCAGAGGAATTAACACACTCTCTATCTTCACTCTCTCACCCTCCCATAAAGAAATTTCTTTACCATGAGTATTTACAGAATGAACTGATCCCCTTCTTTATTTGCTCCTACCCACTTCTGTCCTTTTTTCTCTCCCCCAAAAAAACATGAACATGATTAGAAATTAGATTCTGCTACAGTTATCATTTTACTCTGAACACATAAAGCAAAAAAATTATTTGCTGAGAAATTCTGAAGTAGCTCTTATTAAGTTTACCTATCATTATGTAGCATCCTTTACATTTCACTACAGAAAGCTCATGCCCACATTGTGTAAATACTTACTGAGCTGTCACTTAAAACTCAGAAATACTCCAGAAAGAACACCATGGCAAACCTGGAAATGCTCTTCTCGATGTAGTCCAAAAAAAATCAAAAATGCTCAAGTTGCATGACTGAACTGCTGAGTTATAACACTGGGAGTGCAGGTGCACAGAGGAAGAGTAAGAAATGGGAACCCCTCCCTCATCCATATGTTAATACATAATATCATCTGATTAAGACACTACAGGAACCGGTAAAATATGCACATGAGCTCAGTCCTGAGAGAAGCAGCTCCTCCTGTTCCAGCCCTGCTTCTTTCATTCTACGAGCCTCTGAGGGCAGGCTTGGGTGCTGCTTCTTTAAGTGCAGAACTCCATTAAAAGGGTCTTAACAATATATTCAGCTAAAACTATATACTAGGGAGGAAAGATAGTCTCACACTTAACACCACAGGATGAGACTCAGAAGACCTATATTCCACTCTCCACCCTGTCCCAGCCCTAGTGCCTCACCTTGGCAAGTTCCCACATCAGCATCTCAGCTGCTTCCTCTGAAAAAGTCATTGTAAGAACTTAAGACCTTGCATTCCTCCTCTACATACCAGGGTGAAACAAAAGACTGCCTGAAACCTAGTTTCTATAGAATTTCAGCCTTAAGAATGATGAGCATACACTCAGTACAGCAGAGATGACGTTGAATTTATGATTGGAATTT
Source organism: Haliaeetus albicilla (assembly GCF_947461875.1). NCBI lineage: Eukaryota > Metazoa > Chordata > Aves > Accipitriformes > Accipitridae > Haliaeetus > Haliaeetus albicilla. Next base: position 4,667,212 of record NC_091498.1, on the reverse strand, counting down.
TACTAGAATCAATTTATAAACACAGCATGGTCTTCCTGAGCCCACAGAAAGTACACACAGTCTCTCTTCAGGTGACCAACTTCTCTGCTCTTCCAGCCACTAAAACAAAAAACAAAAAGGCATCAACTCCTCTCATGTCATCCAGGAACAGGCGGACAGCAGGGACCCAGACAGAATGCATGTCAGTTTTGGTCCAGTGTGCCAAAGAAAACTGCTTTTTTCCTCCAATCCCACCTGTCATTCACTTCTAACTGGAGATTTATGGCTTTGGCTAACAGACTTCCAGTATAGTTTTACCACTGCACATGCATAACCTCCAGATAAATTAAAGGTTGAACTTCTTGAAATCAGCACATGACAGAAAACTTTTGCAGGACTTCTCAAAAACATTTTTTTCCCAGGAAAAATGTTTCCTTTATTTTTTTCCACCAGAACAAAAGGGGAGGTATTATTTGGCATCCTTACTGATGGTTTAAGGACCCTTCCAGAAGAAAAAGCAAGCAGCTGTAACAGCAATGCTAAATACTGACAAGCTTATCTTTTTCATTTCCCCCTCCCACCCCACCCCCCGCAATTACGCTTGCCTGCCTTCGGTTTCTGCTTTGCTACTGCTGCTACTTGAGAGTTTCAAACATTCTTGGCAGGAATTGGGCAATGGCATGCTGATGAGCTTTTCCCCAGAGCAATCCATCACACAGGAGTTGCAATTCAAAAAAGAAATCAAACTGACTAGACAAAGAATTTCAAATACACAGAGTAAAAACGGGAAAGGGCATCTTTCTCCTCTAATATTTTAATTACTGAGATCACAGATTCCGATTCATAGGGTAAAAACTGGATTTCCAAGTTGGTGGTGTTCCTTTGAAAAGAGTAGAAAGAAAAATGGTGGAAAAGTCGCATATGAGGTAACAGATAAACAGCTGCACTATTTAGCCTAATTTTAGACATTGGTTTCTCTCTGAAGGAAAGCTGCTGGGTTTTTTAAAACAGTCTTCACCCAAGACCCTTAATAGGGTCTGGTGTAATTCTTCTGTAACATAGTATTCACTGACCAGCGTTCTCAAATAAGACTACAGAAAAAACCCAAAGTATTATGAACATACCAAGCTTACAAGAACAGTAAGACACAGGTATACGACAAAACATTCGACTCTCATGCTTCCCCCAGCCCCAGTTTCTAGTATTATTTAAGAACAGGGAAGAGGTTCTGCCTGTTTGTTGAGCAGTCGCTTCAGGAAACATAAGTTGTAGCAGGTAAAAGTAATTAAACTGGACAGTTTTAGCAAACCAAGTATTCTAGCTAAAAAAAAAAAAAAGGCCCAAAAGTCAAACATACAACCTTCCAGAAATCACGTTTCTGTCTTGCAACCAACAAACATGATTACAAGAGACACCATATGGAGAAACCCTCCCCTAGCCCAGATAACAAATAAGGATTGACAGAGCTTTTCATTTATACTTCGTAAAAGACAGGTAGGCAAGCCTTGCTAACCCCATTTCACCAAGAAAAAAAAATACTACAGAACAATCATGTGGTTTGTCCTGGGTTTCCCAGTAAACTGGTGGTGATAAGGGCAGGGAAAAAAAGCTCCAACTGAGAGTCAGAACTGAGGTTTACTGTCCTGTACCCTATACATATCCTGCCTAGAAACATTGGTCACCTCAAAACCAAACATGAAGGAAATGGCATTTCAGAAAACAAAGAGATTTTAAGAGAATGAGGCAATCCCTAGTTTACTTCAGACTAGTGCAGACTATTCTAAAAGGTAAGCCAGCAAAACCTTCAGTGTCCACACCAGAAATAACTAGATCTTAACAACAAAATTAAACTAGCACAATTTTCCTACTTTTTCTAAAACAGACAAGGCCTAAAATCGCCCATTTGGAGGCGAACCCTACCCCAGAAAAAGAAGATGTACCACTCTCCTTTTTGTTGGAAAGATCTAGTGCGTGCTACACCTTGCGAGCAATTCAAGGGCTCCTAACATTACAATGCTAAGCAAGGAAAAACCCTGCGACACAAGCCAACAGGAGCCAGGTCTCAATTTCCGATTCCAAGATATCGCAGCTCATTGGCAGCACAGAGCCATTTGGTGCCAATTTAGTTTAAAAAACATATTTCCAACAACATTTTTCATGCCTCACTTGCTACTAAAGTTGAGATCTAAGTCAACAAAAAATAGCTATTGTATGGCAACAGGCCCAAAAGCATTTTTTTATTAACATACGATTTTTAAACTGCCTTCACTGAACTTACAATAAAGGCCTAGAGATGTCAGTGCACCTACGGGGAGGTTATCCAAGATGTCAATGTTTAATGCGATCCAAAGACATCTCCCGTTACAGGAGACGTCGTTTGTTGTAGCAAAAGCATGTACCACAAGAAATGCCCATCTATTAAAAGGAGGGAAGTCCTTTCTCTTAAGCAGTTTCCTTTAAGTCCCAAGATACTGGGAAAGCCAGCATATTATTAAGAACTGCTACACACTCTGAGGGGAAGGGGGGGTGGAAACAAATACATGGTAGAGCTGGAAAAATTGAAAAGATCCCTGGCCTGGTTTCTTACAAGTCATTCCCACAGAAAACCACAGATTTCTCATCCCACACACTGTAAAACAGCCATTCTGATCTCTTGATTCTACTCCACATTTCCCAGCTATAGAGATCATCAGGAAAAAAAAAACACAAAGTCCTCTATCGCAGTCCCGACAAACGCGGAGCACGCCTGCCTTCACAGGGGCTCCTGCTCAGCACCACCTTCCTGGGACCGGCCACCTAGCAAAGGTGTCTGTGAGGGCTACAGACCAGAGTCTACCTCTGTGCAAGTGACTATACTCTCATTTTATTACAGGAAATATTCCACCCAAACAACTTTCACGCCAGAAATTACTTTGCCTTTCTTGATGAACAATGAAACTATCCCTATGGCATCATCCATAAATCCTAAAAAGTATCAAGAATTAAAGGTATTTCTCTTTTCTACATCGTCCTGCTTCCCATCCCCAAAACGTCAGGTTTACTATCCCAAGGATTCCCGAGCGGAAGAACCCCACACTCTTTCCACATCATCTTCTCCATGCCTGCACCAAGAGACGCTTCCCTTTCTAGTGTTTGGTCAGATGAATTACATTCTCCTCTCACTCTCCCAGAGTTTCTCAGAAGTTAGGTGGCAACTACCCACTCTGTTCATCACTGTACAAGACACAGAAAAGACACAAAGTTTTAAATTCTCCCATTCTAGGAAATTTAACAGAATACACAGTGAAAGGAGGCTGCAATTTAGGGCTGGAGGATTATTATTAATCAACCATTTCTTGTGGGCAGCACCGATGACATGTGGAAGCTTTTTTCCTCATACTAGATATGGCTGTTCTTTTTTTTTTTTTTCTGCTGGAAAAAGAAAGTGGAATTGTCAGTTTGAGTCCAGTAATCCTTGGCACAAAAAGGATTTGGGGGGATTCATTTGGCTATCAGGATGGGGGGGGGGGCTGTTGGTTTACTTTTTATTTATCCTATTTGTACTACCTAAAGTTCAACTAATTTTCAGAACAACTATTCATTAATAATGCCAGTGGTTGGGACTAGTTACTCAGGTATTATTAATATGCTCTATCTCAGCAGCTCATGGAATCAAGTTAAACTTATTTTCCAAGATGAAATAAGCCACTTTTACAAATTCATATCAGAATATTGACAGAGGTACACTTTTGTCAGGTATGTGCTGTAGTAAAATACCTGCTTGAAAAGTTCAATCTGACACCATATTTTAGCACACATTTTATCTAAATTGAAATTTGTCAGGATACAAAAAGTACCTTCAAGTAAACACACTCACGTCCGTGACATTTGTCCGAACGTATTGCAGCTACACATGAACATATTCCTGGGGAGCTGAAATCTTCACTGAGGATAATCGAATACTCGCTACCAGTCACCACAGGACAGTTTGATGACCACAGCAGAGATAAGATCCACTCTCTCAGAGAGCACTATTTCAATCTGACAGAAAAGACAATTAAGTAATTCAAGACACTGAAGGAGACATTGCCTTCGGTAATCAAGGAACAAAAATTAAGCAGTTTTCAGAGCGACACAAGAGAAGTACTGAGCAAGAAGGGAAACTCTGGAGGCTGCATGTCGCACTATGTGGTATCAAATGTCTCCGACCCAGGGCCTGAAGTTAGAGCAAAGTACGCAGAATGAAAAGGGAAGTCTGTCAGTTCTGCACGAGGCCACGACAGGCCCTGGAGATGCGTGTCTAAACACAGAACGTAAGTTGGTTTTCATCAAGGTTTCCCGATATTAGATACCAGCACCTCTTTTCCTGGTATCTAAAATGTCTGATGCGTACGCTGTACTGCTTTCTCCCCTGCATGTTTTCTGGCCATCCATATTTCCAGCAAACAGGTAATTCTACACATACAACGATAAACATAATTCTCAGGCTCGTTTTTCCTATTTCTGCTCCTCTGAAAAGTCAAGAGTTGTGACACTGTTGAAGCTGACCACAATCAGCATCTGAATGTCTGTAACAAGTCCCTTTATTTATGGTGGGGGGAAGGAGACACATCAGCGCTTACTGAAAATAAAAGTCAGAATGTGCCCTGAGACACGCAGCTAGAGGGTCAGGCCCGTCCTATATTAAAGCTCTATTGAACGTAAATTGATAATTCACCATTTTCGGTGCTTCAGCCACAAGTTTGGTTTTGATTGTTTTGTTGTTTGTTGTTTTGGTTTTTTTCTTCTTAAGGCTGTAACATACGCCAGAAACCCCCACATTCCCCATCCAATAAAGAATCCAAACAGCCCCAGTTTTGAAAAGGGCCAAAATTAGCCAGCAACAAACGCATCCTCAGAGCCATCAAAGAAATCATTTATACCAAAGGGAAAGTCACATAACCAAAACAAACAGCAAGCCCATTGTGCAGAGCAGCCCTGCCACTGTTCCGACAACACGGACTCTATTCCAGGCTGCATAAAACATCACAAGCAAAATAAACCCAAGGTACAAACAAAATGCCATCGCCTCCTCTTTTGTTTCAGGCACAATGCAACAAGGGCAGGCTGTCTGGGGCTCCGCTCCCACCGATGCGGGGCTGCCACCCAACCGCCTCAAGGTCACGGCCGGTTCCGGCGAGGGGGGACGAGGAGGCAGCGAGCGAAGCGGCAGGGCTGCCGTGGGTCCGGGGCTGGCAGAAAAGCCGAGTGTAAAAGTTTATGAGCTCATCAGGATTGTTGTACCATTACATCAGAGGCAATTATAAATGGCCAAGAGCAGGAGATGGGGAGCCAATCAGATCACAGATAGGATGTCAACCTAAGACCAACTGTCTCCTGGCTTTGACAGAAGGATTTTACCTCCATAATTCAAATCCCAAACCAAAGCGATCTTGCACTTACTGCTCCCATCGCCGAGCTGTTTACCAGCGCTCCCAGCCACAGGCCCCGGCCGACGGCCCGACGGGCCGCCCCACGGGGAAGATGGCCCCGTCCGGCCCGGCCGAGCCGCGGCCGCCCGGGCGGACCTCGCCGGTCCCCGCCGAGGGGTGCGGGCCCCCCCCGGGGCGGGGGCCGGCGCGGCCGCCGAGGGGACCCGGGCAGCCGGGCCGGGGCGGCGGCGCGGATGGCGGCGGCGGCGGCCGGGGCCACGCGTTGGCCCGGGCGGGCCCGCCCGCAAGCCCTGGGCCCCCCGCGCCCGGCCTCCCCTGCCCCTCGCCGCCCTCCGCCGGGGGCGGCCGACCCGCTTCCCCCGCCGGAGCCCCCGGAGCGGGCCGGGGCGGCGGGGAGGACGGCGGCCGCTCGCCGGGAGCCTCGCACAAAAGGCTGGGGAGGGAGGAAGGGAAGGCGGCGAGGCAGCCATTTTAGAGCGAGCGAGCAGGCACAGACAATGGCAGCTCCCCGGCAGCGCCGGCCCGGCGGGGGGAACCCGCGGGAGCGGCGCCGTCCCCCCGCCCCGGGCCCCTCGCCCCCCGCCGCCGCCCCCGGCCCGTCCCGGTCCCGGTCCCGTCCCGGTCCGGTCCCGTCCCGTCCGTCCGTCCCCCCCCACCCCGGCGCGCCGCCCGCCCGCCCCACGCGGCCCCGCCGTTACCTGCTGGCTCCTGCCGAGGGTCTGTCCTCCGCCGCCGCCGCCGCTGCTCCCGGGGCTCATGGGCGCGTGGTGGCTCCTCGGCGGGGCCCCGCCGGACGCCGCGGCCCAGCCCTGGCTGTTGCCCCCGCCGTACTGCGAGACCATCTCCGCTGCGGCCGGGCCCTTGGCGGCGGCTCCCCCGTCCTGCGGCCCGCCGCTATAGTCGCCCCCGGGGTACCCCTGGTAGCCGCGGGCGGAGCTGGGGGAGGTGAGGAGCTGGTTGAGGGTGGGGGTGGCCGTGGGCTGCGGGGTGGCGCCCCCTCCTCCTGCGCCGCCGGCGGCCGAGGGCCCCATGACCCCGAAGCGCTGCTGCTGGAAGGCGGCGGCGGCGGGGGACTTGGCGCCGGCGGCCGCCGGAGCGGAGCTCTGCGCGCTGCCCCGGGGGGAGCTCAGGGCGTAGGCCTGGGGGGGAGGCGGGTAGGAGCCGGCGCTGCGCCCGGCCCCGGCCGCATAGTAGGAGTTGTACTGGTGGTTGGGGAAGCCGTGCTCGGCGCCGCCGTGCGAGTTCTGGGGAGGGGGCGGCCCCGCGGGGGCTCCCGCCGGCCCCGGGTAGGACTGCTCCAGGCCCCCGCTCTGCAGCGCTGCCATGCCAGGGCTTTGTTGTCCGCCATGTTGGTGGAAGGCAGCGGCGGCGGCCGCAGCGGCGGCGGCGGCGGCGGCGGCAGCCTGGGCGCCCCGGCCGTAGGGCTGCCCGAAGCCGTAGGCTGGCGGGGGCAAGGCGGCCGGGTGGGAAGGGGGAGGCTGCTGCGGCGGCTGCTGCTGCTGCGGCGCCCCCACCCCGTCGCTGCTGCCGCCGCCACCGGGCGGCTCCGGGAGGTTATTGTTCAGGGTGGCGGCGGCAGCGGCGGGCCTGGGGCCCGGGTTCCCGTTCGAGCTCTTCAGGTCGGACTCGGCCCCTGCGCCCCCTCCGTTGCTCTCGGCCCCGTCCTGCAGCTCCTTCCCCGTGGGGCCCTCGCTCTCCGCCTGCTTCTCGCCGCCGCCGCGCTCCGCCGCCGCCTCACCCCCCGCCTCCTCCGGGGGACAATCCCGCTGCTGCGCCTCCGCTTTCTTCAGCTCGGATGGAGCCGGGGCGCCCAGGCTGCTGGCGGCGGCGGGGGCGACCTGAGCGGCCATGATCCCCCCCCCCTCCCCACCCAGCCACCCCCCCCCGGACCGGTCCCCCCCCCCCCCCCCGAGCTGCTCCCTGCCTGGCCGGCCGGCGTGAGGCCTCGCTGCTCTGCTGCTCCCCGCTCAGGCGGCGGCGGGCTCTTCAGGGCAGCGGGGGCTCATTCCCCCCCGGCCTGGTTGGCGAGGCGGGGAGGGCTCCGCTGGGCTGGGCTTCCCGGGGCCTGGCCCCGCTGTACCTCCTCGGTTGCAGCCGGCGGAGAAAGGGGAGGAGGAGGGAGTGGGGGGGAAGGAGGAGGAGGGGGGGGGGGGGACCCGGGACGGGGCTCCCGGTGCGGGAGAGGCGGGAGGGAGGGAGGGGGGGACACGGCGGGCGGGCGGGCGCCGTCCCCGGAGCCGGGCCGAGCGGCGGCGGGGCCGGGCTGGGCGAGCCGCGCGGCAGCTCCCGACTCTGGTCCGCCGAGTGGGGCTCACTCCGACACGAGGCTCAGCACTGCCATTTTACCCAGCGCCGCGGCCGCCTGCCAAACCCGGAGCGGAGCGGAGCGCGGCCCGGACGGGAGCCTCCCCCCCGTCACAAAGGAGGAGCGGGCCGGCCCCGGCCGCTGGCGGCTCGGCGCGGCGGAGGCTGCCGCACGCAAAACCCGCAGCGGATCCGCGGAGCCGAGCCCAGCCCGGCCGCCGAGCCCCGCCGGGCCGGGCGGGGGCAGCGGCAGCGGCAGCGGCCCGGGGCTGGGAACCCGAGCGAACCGCGGGGGAGCGGGCAGCGCGGGCGGGGCGGGGGGCAGCGGCCCGGCGCCGCTCGGGGTGAGGGGGCGGCCTCCCTTACCTTGCCGGGGCGCTTCCCAGGGCAGCGAGGCGACGTCCTCCGGCCGGAGTCCCCCCGGGAGAGTGGCGAGGGCGCAGGGCCGCCTTGCCGGCCGCCGGCTCTGGGGTTTCGGCGGGGAGACGGCCCGTGGGTTAACGAAGCGCCTCTTCTTTGTCCCTAGAAATTCCATTTAGAATTAGCCTTTGCAAACTGTTAGCGGTTGTCATTTCCTCTCCGCCGGTTGTGTCCCTCTGGAAAAGGCGCTGGCGGCACGCCAGAACTGTAACGGCACACATGGACAGACGTCCAAGAAAGTCCGGTTCCCGCTCCTGCCAAAGTGAGGGCAGTGGGCGCTGAACCAGGAACTCCCTCGGGGCGGCTGGATGGGGAGAACCAAAACCACCTGAACGTGTCTAGACACAACACGTTGAGCAACGGGACGGGATGCTCGGGCAATCGCAGAGGGTTACGCGGTGCTGAAGCTCCCCAACCATCAAGGGGTGAACTGAGAATTAGGCCGTTGTTCCTCTGCAACTGTTTGAGACCCAGATTCCCACCTCCTCCATCCCCGCAGCCTCTCCCAGAGCAGGAAGAGGAAGGAGAGAAACGTACCTGGAACCCCGTCCTGGACACGGCCTGTCCTATGCCAGCAGGTTCTGTAGCTGCGTATTTTACTTCAGATGGTATGGGTCTGCAGCAGAGCTTGGAAGGTACAAAAAGATGAGTTATTAGATTATAAAAACCAAGCGCTCAGAAATTAGGACACAGTTGCCTAGTAAAAATGGCGGTCATGGTACAGTGTAGATCAGGGTCCCACATACTGAATATGGGCAGGTGTCTCCTCTGGAATATGGAAATATTTGGAAAAGTGAAGTTTAAGTAAATACAACTTTAAGGAAAGGGGAAACATCAGAAAACACTGCGTGGAGAGTCAAAAGACACTTCTGAGGTCTGAGGCTGCCATTTTAGAACATCACCTCAAAACAAAAAACGGGGCAGCAGTAGCCTCGATTACCAGCTCTACAGTGAAAAAAGCACCGGGCTCAGCTCAAGTCTAACAATCAACAGGACACACCACAAGAAATCCCGTTTTAACAACACTGATGTCAGTAGGGAAACTTGAGTCCAGAGCAAGAGGCAAGGCAGTGCGTAGAAGGACTGAATCACTGCCAGCACTGTATGCCTGTTATGGATGAATTGAAGATTTCGGTGTCTCCTGCTGTCAACTCAACCCTCACACTCATTATAAAACTTACAATATAAAATATTTATCATCTAGAATGCAGGTGGCGGAACAAAGGGGTTTATGCCAAAGCTGGAAAGTGGGAGGGGAGGCGGGACAGGGCAATAAATAGCAAAATTTTAAATGTATTCTAGAGCAATAAAGTGCCCTGCAGGCTCCCGAACAAAGCTCTGCCATTTTACAGTCTTTACAGTTGACTGTGCAACACGGAGCAGATTCCGTCTCAGCGAATTGGCCAGTTGGTCTTTCTCCACAGCTGTAAATAAACTACTAGAAACCAAAGGGTAATAAATGATGACATTGGTATTGTGATAGTACTCAAAGGCCTTCATGAAGGTTGGAGTCCCAGTGCGGTTCTAGAATCTCACAGGGGAGGCTCTGTGGCTTTATTCATATCTGTGTGGACCACAGAGCAGCAAAACCACCAAGATACTCTTCTTCAGAAGAGTTTGAAAGCTGTGGAACATGCTAGAACAAAAAGTTGATCTACATGCTCTCTTCAGAGGAGCCTCTGTTATTGATCAAACCCTGGGTTCTAGCAAGACAAAGAAGCAGGGGGGAAAACTCCTTCAACACATCAGGCTGGACTCTCACAAGTGAGGCCCAGTGGCTTTGTTAATGTCTATGGTGGGCTATAGTGCAATACAGCACCAAAACACTCTTCTTCAAAAGTTTCATTTATGCTAAACTTAAAAAAAAAAAACCAAACTGCAGAGAATTCTGCCACTGAATCCCAGAACCGTCTCAAGCAACCATCTCCCCAACTCCAAAGCTGCAGTCTACTTCAGGAAGCAAAGCCCCCCAGTCTAACTGAGCACCACCAAAAGTTCGACGACTACAGTTCAGGAGCTTAGGTTGCAGCTCAGGTGCGTCCAGGTAAAGACCCCGTGCTCACAACCTCTCTCTACATGTGTCGGTCTTTTGGAATCTTCTTCAAAGAGCGCTATGGCAGACTATGAAACCTGGTGTTGATTGTAATGTGAAAAGCAGACTGGATTCCCCAGCCACCCACACAATAAGGAGACACTCACTTTACCAAATGTCTGTGAAAGCTGAAGCAGATTTTGAATATGCCTCATCAATGAGGCCCTGGCACTTTATTAAATATTAAGGCATTTGATGAAATTCCAACTATGGGGTTTGGGAAGCAGATGACAGTACAGTTCTTAACAACATTTCCACCTAATAGCTGAAAATTCTCCCGCCAGTCATGTCATCTCGTGTTGTAACTACCATCTTCCCAGCTCTGCAGAACCGGACAAGACTTTTCATTGCAACGCATCAACAGTCTTTTCTCAGCCTGAGCGATCCCTGCTAAGTAGCATGCAGCAGTCCTCCTTTCCCCATCTCCCTAAGTGCTGAGCACGCTTTCCTCCACAACAGGCTCAGCCCCTGGCTGCTCAGATAGGCTGGGGAACCAGCTCTGCGCTCTCACATGGCACTGCAGGCCACCACCACTAGGCTGGCTCCTCCTGAGTGGAAGTCTCCTTCATGAAGGTGGCCATGCCATTTAACCCAACACTAAGGCAGTTTAGGAAACCTGGTCTAGATTAGAGTACTAGAAACAGGAGTAGTGTCTTCCCCCCCCCCCCAAGAAAAAAAAAAAAGGCTCTGCCAACTGTGTGATGGCAAATATGGACTGAATCGTTGACATGGAAACCGGACTAAAGTCAGCCGCGCTCCCTCACGCTCACACACACACAAGTTATCATTATCCCCAGCCTTTCAACTTGCTACAAACGTGGACTGGATTCTTACTTCAGGAATTGGGTAGAGTTTCTATGATAAACTATTAACTAGTGCAAGTAAGCTAGAATTAAACGAGCTGAGAAGCAATTAATATAGTTGGGTGAAGAAGGATGCTCTTCCATTTTACTGAAAGGCACAGTATGCTGAGATATGCAGACTGGACCCAAGAACAAGAGACCCATCTATTATAATTCATGGAGCACGCTGTAAAATATGGAATGGAGTGGGGGAAGGTTATCTACTGTACCTCAGCTTATCTGAGAGTAGTTTTGCTAAAGAAAATTACATTTCCTGTAAATATGTTTATATTTGCCCAGCCCATGCCTTCCAATATTTTAGCCACTGTTGTATCTAGGTTAAGCGCTCTCGTTGCAGCTTCATAACCACTAATATTAATTTGAATTATTTGTTTGCTGCGAGTGGCTAACGTGCTGGGCGTTGTGCAAGACAATGCTTATCTATCCTCTTAAAAAAATGTCAAGATATTGTATAAAATCCCTCTCCAGCGCTGACACAATGGCACAGGGGCAGGCAGCGAGAGAGCTCTACACTGCCAACTGAAGTGGAGTTTCAGCAGAAGGTAACTCTGTCAGTTTGCTGAACGCAGCAGCACAGCTCAAAGGCAGGAGTGGATTGTACACGGGATTTTGCCGCTTCCCACCGAGCGAGCACCGCAGGTTACAAAGGGAAGGGACCGAGCCCCTGCCTCGGCCGCCCTGCCAGACTCTGGTGTTAACATTTGACAGGGAGCTGCAAAACTTTGGATGCATATTAAGAGAGGAAAGTGGACTCGGCCTGACTGAAGGAAATGCATTATTTTAGCAGCCCTCGCTAGGAGGAGTAAAAGGCGAAGCGGAGTTTGCGGAGAGGAAGGGCCGCGGAGCGGAGCCCAACGCCCCGCGGGGAGGCAGCGGCGGGCTCCGGGCAGCCGGGGCTGCTGTCACGGGAGTCCGCTGCCCCCACGGCCCCCGCTCCGCCGTCTCCCACCTAAGCCATCCCCGGCGTGGTAAAAGCGGAACAGAGCAAGTTTTGGGGCACATGGGTGCGGATTCGGGGCTCATCGAGGAGAGCAGCTCTCACCCGTCAATAGAAATGAGGCTGGAGCTGGAATTTAGTAATTCCAGAGAGAATTGAGAGATGTTCGGAAAGGGGGCGACTCGGGGAGGAAAACAATAATAAAGTGCAGGGAAAGAGCAAACCGCATTTGTTTTATATACGCTGGTGTGCACACCGGGCTGCACAGCTGCCCTCACACAGCAGCTCTCTGGTGCTGAGCGCTCGCACGGAGAAGGAAGAGTAAATCTACTTAAAAAAAAAAAAAAAGGCAAAAATAAAAAAAAAAAAAAGAAAAAAACCAAAACGCGGACCGGAGTTTTTAAAAACCCCTGCACTGGATCAGGAGCCAACCCTCTAATTTCCTACTGAATCCCACCAGATTTGGGACCTGTCGGGTGGGCTCGCAAAACAACCGCGTTACACTGCAAACCCCACTCGGAAGAGTTAAAAAAAAGGCTTTTAAAGCTGCGAAAAGAGAAAGACCTCAACTCTGGGCCTGGATTTTCCCACTGAAGCAAAACTATTATTCTGTCTCAAGTACTTGCGAACTGGCAATGCCGTACAGGGAGGTGAAATCAGCAGCGGGTTCGCCTGCAGAAAGCCACCGGCTCCCAGCGAGCTGTCCCTCTCTGTTTCTCCCACCCTCAGCTGCTCTTTTCAGCGGAGTGTAAAAAAAAAAAAAAAAAAAAAAATTCACTCCCGTGAAATTCTGCCCTCCTAAAGTGTATTTTTCAGAGAAGTTTGAGTTCAGGCGTCACGACTTGGGCGGGGGGGGGGGTTGCTGCGGGAGAGGCAGGCGCCGAGAAAGGAGGTTTTTTCACCCTTTTCATAAAGCTCTTGCACTGCCATTTTACCGAGGCAGGGAGGGAGCGAGCGAGGGAGGGAGAGCGGAGCGACAGACAGCGCTTGCAAGGAAGTTTCTCACGGCAACTGCGGGCTGGATCTGGAACGGAGCCTTTTGTTCCCGGCAAGTTCAGCAGGAGAGAGAGAGTTGGAGTCTGCCGAAGAGAAAAACCAGCAGAGAAATAAAATGGAGGGAAGTAGGAAGAGAGGAGAGACAGATCGTGCTGAGCTGAGATTAACTGCCAAAGCAGGGAGCTCGGGTATTCTCTGCAGCACGGCATTTATTTAGAAAGTTGGTGTGGTAGCCTCAGGCAGAAATCCCTTGTTAAGTGCATGGGAATGAGTGAGAGACCCAAGGACAAGCATTGCTGCGCAGGAAGTGGAATTTTCCGAGGGGTTCACATCCTTCGGTGCTCTTTTTGCCAAGATTTTATCTCCTTGCTCGATAAAGGGTGCCTCCTAGAGACATCAGGAGAGAGGCCTTAAGGATGAGGTGTGCTCTAGGTGTGTTTAAACTAAATAATTCAAGGTAAGGGACACCTTCCCTTAGGAATTACAGCGAGATCTGAAGACCAGATGCAACTTTGGGTACTCCCCTGCCCCCCCTCCGTTTCCCTTTCTCCCCAGCCAGTGTTGAAACACTGTGCATTATGACCATGATCTCTGAATGGGCTGAAAAGTCAACTAAAAAAAAAACTTCCCCCTCCCCCCGCCCGTTTTAATGCTTATACACGTATCCAATATATCCTGTATTCACATAAACAATTGTTTTTGTCTCCCGGTACACACTGCTAATTCTTCACTCCAAAACCACACATGCTCTTTGCATGTGTACGGACCCAGAATGCCAAACACTATAAACTTGGCTGAATTAACCCTCAAATCACTGACAAACATCAATCACTTATAAACAGTCGCCCACGGAAGGTGGAGTAGAACTTTAATCCCCTCATTATTTGTACACTTGGTGGTGGATTCAGAAAGCAGGAGCCTGCTGATGACGAGTGCTAGCTTTTCGCACAAGTTTGGTTTTCAGTGCAGTGTCCTGAAAATACCGCTTGATTAAAAATATTAATCACCACCTGCGTTCTCAGCAGAGGCAGGATAGATGCGCCTTCGCCCTGTACAAGGGAGTGCGCGGTGTGGCTGTGACAGCAGCTCAACCAGACACCACGTGGGAAATCCGAGTTCAGGATTTAAACGTGCTTTTCCACTCTGGCCATGAGGGACTGAGAGCTGGGGGGGGGGGGGCGGATAAAAAAAAAAAAAAAAAAAACAAAACACCAAAAACCAACCCTTTTCGTGCTGCTCAGAAGCGACCTCTGCGGCTGCTCGGGGAGTGAAGTTCAACAGCCCAGAGCTGAGAGCGCAGGGCAGATGCGGCACGGAACCGCCGGCTTCGGGGTCGGGAAAAATCAAACAGCAACCAAAAATGGAAGGGGGGGGACACCCACCAGGGAAGGGCAATTGGCTGAAAAGCGTTATTCTGCGCTTTGTAATGAGGAGTCACACCCCAGCCATCGGAACTCGCTCTGAAGCGGCTGTTTTAACGTGTGGCTAAACACAATGCTACTCCGCAGGGTGCACAATTACGGAGTCATGTGCGCGATCTCCAGGTGCCGAAGACATCTAGCGCCAGATTTTCAAAGGCGCCCGGTTGCCCGACAGGCTGAGCTCTGAAAATATCCCAGGACCGGCGGGGGCTGACCGGAGGAGCCCCCGACGAAGGGCTGCCAGCCCGGCCCGGCCCGGGGTGCGAGCCCCCCGCCACCGGGCTTCACCGACCTGATCGGCGGCTTCGGTCCGCGGTCGTGGAACCGGGGCGGGATGGCCGGGCTGGGGGGGGACGGGGGGACCATCCGCAGTCACGGCTGGGTCGCCGCAATTTCACCTTCGTGACTTTCTTCTGGAGTATTTCATAAAATCGCCTCGCCATCGGGGACCTCTAAAAGGCCTGTAAAAGTTTAATAGGGAAATGTCATAAGGCATCACGCAGGAATTTCAGTTCATCACATTTTTTATGGTGGCATTAACTTTTACGTATTTGTGAGTAATTAACAGCGTGGCTGTTGAAAGAGATTTGAAGACACACACCACACCACCCCCACCACCCTTTTTTCTCTCCTTTTCTAAAATGGTGCAAATCCAGTTTACCTCAGACATGACACCCACCAGGGTAGATGTGAAGTGAAAAGTACAAACACCACGGTTTGCCCATGTATGCAGGAAAACATATTAAAACCTACATATTCATCAACATGTCAATTAAATATTATTTTGCTATGCTTATTTTTGGTTGGTGTCCCCCCCCTGCAACTTTGTTTTACTAAAGCAGGGAAACACATACAGAACCCTTGCCTGCAGTAGATGCTTTTTTTTTTTTTTTTTTTTTTTTTAAACGGAGCCCAGATGCTGGTCAGGATTAAGGTTACACCAAACACATTCTACATTGCCATTTTCCAAACAGAATGAAGCAGATGGAAAAGATGGAAGAGGATAAGGCAGGAACGGAGCACCACTGAAAACTGCAAGCCCTGCACTAACGCTGTAGAGGAGCAAGAGCTCGGATGCCAGGAGAGACGGAAAGAAACCAGGCGTATCGACTCTGCATATTGCATTCCTCGCATTTAAAATAAGTATTTTTAATTAAACAGCTGTCAGAATTTGTGCTTTAAACCTTATACTTAAAATGGGAAAATTCAGCTGCAACTGCTCACTGTAGTCTCCTTAGGGCTCAGTCCTAGAAGATGCAAAAGCCACTGGCCCCAGGCCACCAGAGTACTTAAGTATATGCGTAATTTTAAACATCAGCAGTCCCAGTGATTTTAAGCATATACTCCCTTAAAGTTAACCATGTACTCAGCACTTTGCAGGATCCGCCCAGAATACTCATACCAGCTCCTAGTTCAAGAAAATGAGTATCTGTACATCTGAGAAAACAAAGAAAATCTTCTTTTGAAATGGGCTAAAGATTTTTTGATTTCTAAAAGACTCGCGTTCACCAGTACTGGGAACTCAGATCAAACTGAAGTAAAATCTCTAGAGGAAGTTAGCTGAATCCATGCCTATTTGTAAAATACCACCATTTGGCAAATTCATTCTAGTATTTCAGGTGAAATTCTACAATAGCTGAGTTTACTCAGCACTGTGACTCAATCATATTATATCCATTGAAAATCTCTTGCAAAAACTGATTTTAAGATATTTTGTTGATATTATATAGGCACACACACAATACAGAGAAAGAAAACACAAACTGTTAAATATTCATGCTATGGGGAGAACACTTAGTAATGTCCCTTCATTTCAGCTGTACAAAGGCAGGCACAAATAACTGATAGAAAATTTAATAAAACAAAACAATTGCAATATTCCACATAAACAAGGTGTTGACCAGCTTTGAAACATTTGATCATGAAAGGGCCAGACAGAAATTCTACTGATCTACCTTTCAACAGTCACCCATAAATGTGTATTTCAAACTCTTAATTCTGTAATCTAACCCACATGGGGAGCTTTAGGACTTTACACACGCACAGAAGTCTGCATGGAGGGATGTGACTGATTTTCTGCTTTTAAGGCCTCCATCCTGTAATCTTGCTCAAATGTACATGGCCTAAAAGTAAGATTCTTAACTTCACAAGTATGTACCTCAGTGAAATTTACTTGCGTTAGAAACAAAAATTTAAGGACATTCAGACCAGCTTTGCTGGAACTTTTAGAACTCAGTACTGGAACTGTGAAACAAGGTCATTTTTATCTAACAGTTATCTATGCCTTTAAAGAGGCCCACAATCAAACCTTAGTTATATTACTTCTTTATAAAGGCTGATACGATCACATGCACTTTCAGTAAAACAAAGGCATTGGTCAGAAATGTTCACTTTCTCTGTAAAGCAGAACTCTGAGCTCCAGGCAGACTGAAGAATCATAAAAAAATACATAGTTTTCAAATATTTATTAAAAAATTGAGTATATCTGGCAAAAAAACCTAAACAACAACAACAAACCCAAAATTCAAACATTTAATGGTTGTTGCTTACATTCCAATGTTTATAATTA
Organism: Haliaeetus albicilla; assembly: GCF_947461875.1. Taxonomy (NCBI): domain Eukaryota; kingdom Metazoa; phylum Chordata; class Aves; order Accipitriformes; family Accipitridae; genus Haliaeetus; species Haliaeetus albicilla. The sequence goes on along the minus strand of NC_091498.1, from coordinate 4,650,220 downwards.
GGTACCTGAGAAAAATGTGCTCAAGAAGATTCATATTCATTCTATGTATTGCTAAGGAGTGTAACTATTATGAAACAAAGTATTTAAAAATAGTGTTTTTTCCTACCTTGAAGAAACATAGTTAATGACCTACATTTTCCAGTGGCATGGGTTCATGTAATCACTGAGCACTGCAGCCTTCCCTATGTAATCCTGACCCTCCAGATTCACTAACTTCCTATTGTATTCTTTTACTTTGTCTATTCTTAGACTGTATGTTCTTAAAGACTACCTTATACATAGGTGTGGAGTAGCCAGCACACTACACTTTCTGTTTAAACACAGGGATGATCGCAGTAAATAACGCTGAAGCAGCACGAGGAACATAACTTCTGAATGTCAGTGATCAGTGTTGCCATGGGCTGTAATGATCCACTGGTAGTTATGAACAGTTACACAGGATAATGGAGTCCTGGATTCAGCTATCACCATTTAAGAATCTTCTCTTTTTTTTTTTTTTTTAAAGGACTTTGCAATACTTCAAAATTCATTACTTTTCCTGTATCAATAGCCATGACATAGCATCTTTCTTAAAAAAAAACCAACCAAACAAACAAATAAAACACCGCCAAAAAAAAAAGAAAAACCACCAAATACCCAAACATGAAGCACTACAGTTGAGTTGTGATGCAAATGAGTGCATATTTTTCTACCACCTCTAGAGGTACAAAAATAATCTAAAATTGACATTCTACTATGGGAAGAAAGAAAAAACCCAACAACAAAATCAAGCCAAAGACTTGGAAAGTAATGTCCAGACAACTAGAGACTAATTAGCCTGGCCTCAGTGAGATGTAGAACTTAAGTTCTTTTTCCTCTGGAGGGGGAAGAGATGTAGAGGAAAATAAACAGATAAGATGCAACATAGGTTTAATAAAGGCAATCATGCCAGACAAATCTGATGTCTTTCTTTGATAAGAAGATTTTTCTTGGTAAAGGAAAACACAGTTCATCTCACCCACCTTAAATTCAGTAAAGCATTTGATCTGGTGCCACATGCGAAAATACAAGTTAAACTGGAAAATGTGAAGATTAGTGCAAGAAAAGTTTTGTGGGTAAAAAATGGCTAAAAAACCCATGCTGAATTGTGTTGAAATGGGAACTCTTGGGCTAGAGCGAGTGCTTTAAAAGCTCTTCCAGCACTGGTCTCAGAACTGGTGCTACTTATCGCTTTTAAGCTATATGAGCACAAGGAATTGAAAAAAAAGTGTTAATATAGCTAGTTACTGACAAAATCAAAAAGCATCAATACAGAAAGCTGGAATATCCTAAATGAAGAACTGGATGAGGTTCTGGAACAGCACAGGAATCCTGAGGAATGGACTGGTGGAATGCAGTAATAAGATTAATGCAAATCACAAGGCTGTTCACACAGGGACTAACAGCCAAAATTCTTGTAAACTGGGAATTCATCACAGTTAATAGAGAAGGATGAAGACTCAGAAGCATTATTTAGTCACAGAAATGACTAAACATCACAAAAATGAAGATGACAAATGTGATCTAAAGACCAGGTAAGGCACATCCAGATGTTACGGCAACAGCTCTCTTGCAGAATTCTGGGTACGGTTTATATTCAAGAATGATACAAGAAAACTAGAATAGTCATAGAAAAGGCTTCCTAAGATGGTTATAAGAGCAAAGAATCTATTATGAGAAAAGACTGAAGTTTTATTTCAGCTAATTCCAACAAAAGAAAGGCTGATATGGGATAGGGTTAGTTTGTATACATAGATTATGGCTTGAACACAGGTATTTAAACTAAAGGGTTATGTTGACACCAAATATATATAAAGGCCTAAGTACATTTAAGATGATAGCTAGATTAGAATGTCTTATTATTACAAAATTAGATTTAAAAAAATCCTTCTAGTGAGGCTACCAGGCTGAAAAGGACTAACTGTTTTTATGCTGGGGCTTGATGTCCTTATGGTCAAAATGAGGTATAGTTGCCTCAAAAGCCTGGCATAAGACAGCTAAGGGAGGCTCCTCAAGCCCAACGTTAGGAAGTCCAAACAGAGGGGTTAACCAGTACCAGCAGCCCCCTTTGAAAGCTCACCTGCAACCTGGTGGATGATCAATAAAGAAGATACAATTAGTTTACTGGGGGCAAGTTCAAAATTTGTTTATTGTCACTGTGGAACATACAGATACAGTGGTGAACTTTGATAGCTTTGCCATTAATTTCCCCACTTTGCATCAGTGAAGTCAGGAAAATCTCTTTGCAATATTGTGAAGATACATTTATGGTGGTTAAAAAGTATTCAGATACTATAATGAAAACTAAAATCATCACGAAAATCCATTACAATTAGTAATTCTGTATTTACTGCAGCACTTGAATTATATGCAATAAATAAAATATGTAAGCAAACATCAAATAGCAAGGATAAAAGGAAAATCTGAAAAAAAACATTCATTGAATGAGACAGGGTTTGAGAAGGCAGGTTATATGATTTGATTTATAATTAAGAGACTGCATCGCAGTGTGAGGAACTGGATTAAGATGGGCAAAAGTGTCAGAACTGTACACAGGAAAACTGAACACACTGCTCAGTTCCCTGTTAAATTCATCCGGGTCACAAGAGTGTAAAGAAGCATGAAATAGAGAGAGTGAGTAATATGTAGGCTGACCCAGCCCTGGAGTACGCACAAGCTCAGCAAATTCTCTGTGTCAGACAGTGCTTGGAGAACTAAGCAGTGATCCTTGTTGTAGTCAAGGCTACACACTGTCACCTCAGCAGTGCAACGGTCCTCTAGTTCTGCAGAGAACTGTTGAAAGCAGCAGCTTTTCTAAGGGTAAAGCTTTCCAAAAAGCCAGAGAGCGTGGCACCTCCCCAGAAGACCATAAAAGGCTCACATTGCATTTCTAGTTTTTGATAACAGCTTTTCATTTCCATCATAAATAACATCACCAGGAATATGTATCACTTATTTCTTTCCATCTAAGGTCTCTTAATCTCTCCAGACAAAACATACCTGCTTTAGCGATACTTTTCCTTAGCAAACCAACCATAGCTGCCCTTCTTGGGATCTTCTATTCTTAACTGTTTGACCACTGGAGATTTTTTAAATGATTTCAAATGCACGGTGTTCCATGCTGTCAAAGATTCCTTCCTTGCACCTGCCACCTCTTCATGTTTCTATAAACAATAATAGGCAGGGGCATGGAGCTGAAAAGCATCTTCAGTTTGGTTTTTTTTTTCCTTCTTGTTTTTTTTTTTTTTCTTTTTCTTTTTTCAGTGTTCTGACCAGATAACTGCATGAAAGACCAAGAGGACACCTCACATCCATAAATTGTATCTTCATGTCATCAACGTTTTGGACAAAACCAGAATCCCGTAACTTTTCTGTTGTTGTTTTCTTCTTTCTTCAAATGCTTTTCAGATTTAACTTTGGTTCATCTCAACACTAGCAACTATGTCTATTATTTTTTAAAAGGGACATTAACAGAGTTATTCTGCTCATTTTGTGAATAGCAGGAGAGTGAAAAAGTTTAGCAAGAAAATGATAATCTAAGACTCATGTTATTTTGCATTTGCAAGCAAACATTCCTATTCCAGGTCATATTAGAACTTTTTATGAAATTAATGCTTTCTGAGTAATAATAAGACAAAACATATTATAATTTCCATCTAATATTGAAAATTAACATTATCTCACAATTCCACTTCCATTGTCAGGCTGACCCACTTGGAGTTCACAAGAATAGTGCATTTGGAAAACCAGTTCTTTTTCTCCCCCTTGTCTTCAGGCACGGCATTTTCAGCAGAGTTTTTTTTGTAGCCAAGGATCAAGACATGAACATGCACAAGGAGGCGAGTAACTGTCTGGCAGCAGTATTGCACTAAAGAAGCCAGTGGTTATAATGGATCACAAACTGAATTTGAGTCAACGCAATAAAGATAATACATCACAGAAATATTTAATAAGGCTGCTTTACGTAGGACACCCATGACAATTATCTTGCTCAACCCAGTGTTGGTGAAATCTCAGCTGGAATACTGAATCCATTTTCAGGTACCACATAAAAAACATAAAACCAGATATAAACCAACTGGAAAGAGCACAAAGAGAGCAACAAGAATGCTGGGAGGCTGAGAAAATCTAACTCCCAAGAACAAACAGAAAGATGGGATTTGCTTAATAAAAAGAAAAAAAAAAAAGAGGAGAGACATCATGTGAGAATTGAGAGGGGACAAAATACCAATAGTCCATTTTGTTACAGTAAAGGTCAGCAATCAAACATTCATGTCCACTGAAAGTAGAATAGGTAATAGACTTAATTCACAGCAAGATCTGGTAAAGTAACAAAAGTGACATTTAAACAATGAAAACACTAGCATGGGAAGTTGCGGAATGCCCTGCATTTCAGATTTTTTTAAGGACAGGATATAAAAACATCTGTATGCGATACAGATAAGCACATCTCTCTTGTCTCAGAGTCAGGACGGGATCTAAGGACCTCCTGATGTCTCTATGACAGCTATATTTATTATTATAGCAATACAGGAAGAAAAATGCTGGTGAGAAAGGAATATTTCAATTAAAAAATTGGACTTTTAGATGAAGAACACACCACTCTGGGTCACTGTCTCAGGCTACTATTTCAGGAAGTTACTTGGAGGACTTTTTTGCAACTGCCAGCTCCAGAACAGATGAGGGAGTGCATTAAGTGCATCACTTATGCAAATATATATGCACTCTGAGTTTAAAGTTTACAAGGCATTTCAGATTAAACGTTTGTTAATTTTATTTTTTCTAAGTCAAACTACTTTGATACATTTTTGTTGAAGATCTTCACTGAGCTCCACCTCAGCCCACAGTAGCATGACATCACCTACAGTAATTGTTAATAAGGTCAAACACTGTTTCTTTGATTAATTTGCTCTGTTACCTCTTGTTCATAAAATCACAGTGCAGTTTTTCCTTACAAAATGGCTATTTTGCAGAGGCTTTTTCACTGGACGTCCATAACATTGAAAGTGTCTTTCCATTCCTTGCTTCTACCCACTTTTCAGCATCTTTCCCTGCCTCTTACAGATGTTGTACGAATCAGGGTAAGCTCAAGTTTCTAATGAGTTTGTTCTGAAGAAGTTTATTAATACCATTCTACATCTATTCAATGGTAAATCACCTACATTGATGAGCAAGGCCATGTACAACCATTAAGAAGTTGTTCTTTGTGTTCATAAATTCTTTCTCCTGGCTCGACAGACCATGTTTACTCCTTGAACCCCCATAACTCTTATTTGATTCACAGACTGTACCCAGGAAAAAATCTAGGTAATTTCTTATGCATTGCCAAGCTTTATGACACAGAAGGATCAGCACCTTCTCCAGACAGATACATAAAAAAAATCCCATGACAATACCCTTGACATAAAACTGGCTAGTTTTCAGTTGGAAGTAATCAGAAATTATGCTCTTCCACAGATGGCAATGGGTTTCTGCATGTGAAGGAAAGTCTTTGTTTTGTATTCTTCCTCCACAGCTGAGATCTGCCCAGGTTTCTAGGAATGCAATTTTGTCATCCTGATGTGTGGCCACTGCTCCTGGCCATCCCGGTTCCGCACCAGTACCCTGTGTATCAGTCACTGCTAGCTCACTATACCCAGAAACAGTACACCATTGAGTAAACTGCTCCAGATAAATCCTGTACAGAAGTAGCAGGTTGATTATGAAGCTGCAGAACTAAGTCTTTCCACCTGTGCAACCTCACAGGAATATGCATTGTAATGGATTTACCAGTTTCTTCTTCATGCAACCTTGCAGCATTTTGAAAAAGAAGTTGCATAGGCAAAAATCAATGGATGCCAGGAGAAAAGGAACAGTGATTTGTCAGGTTGACCCACAGAATTCCCAAATTCCTGAGAATTCCCTGTCAGCACACTGTGAAAAAAACCATATCGCTGAGTAGCAGAACTCCACTCCATGGGATAACTGCCCAGAATATTTTGAGAGGTAAATTAATACAAGAAAGAACCGTGCACCCAATCAAGAGTGAAAATACCTTAAATCAGCATAACAAAGCAGGGTGAGTGTACTTGTGCTCAATATAGTTAAATAGCTGTAATTAGATCAAACAAACTAGATTGATGTATCATCCCTTTGTAGACATGGCCTCAGAAGGTAGGTCAGGAGCTAAGTTCAGTAAAACAGTTTTAGTACTGCAGCTTTTATCTAACAAGGCACAGCCACACACTTACTCGAAAGTAAATACTACTTAGAAGAATCGCTGAATTCCAAAGAAAAAGAGTTTATAGAGAAGACAGCATTCTTTAATAATAACCTGAACTTCTGTCAGTAATAAAACTCTCCTAGCTGATTTGATGATATCCCTTTTGGATAAATAACGTACAAAATTTTGGTTATAAATTCATTTGTTTCAAGACACTTAAAGGTTTTTATTGAGTTGTTCCCTCATCAGTTAAGGTGTCTACACAGAAAGGGTGAATTCTAATTTGCTTTGTTCTTTCAGAACCTTTTAATTACATTTTAAGAAAATAATGTAGAATAACGTTGCATGAAATATGGTTACTAAATTTCAGAGATGAGCAAAACATAAGGTAGCAGATGGTATGAAGAGGATATATGTGAAGATATGTAAATAGTAGGGAACCTCACAAAATCAAAAACGTAAGGCAGAACTGAAAGCACGTGCAAGACCCCTGGGAGAGCTGAGCTGAGGAGAAGCAGCAACAACTGAGCTGAAAGATATCAGACTTTCCTTACTCAAAAATGACAAAACACCAACAGGAAGCTCTAATCTAGTAGAAGGAAAGACCCATCATAACTAGGGGAGTCAAGATTGTTGTGAAGGGTCCTTAAAGTAAACATGGAAGAAGTGGAGGAAACAAGGACAGAGTTTGCAGGTGCCAACAAATATATTCATCAAACACTGTTTGAATAAAAAGAACCCCCTCAACCCCCAACTATTTCAGAATTGTAATCAATAAGTAATGAAGACATTGTGAAAGAGCTAATAGTAGAAAATAACCTTGTATTGAATAAAGACAAGATGAATTGTTTAAATTAGGCAGAAGACCAAACAAAGAGCAGCTTGGTAACTAATCAGAAGAGTTCTAATCATCAGAAACAGCCACAGCATTACTATGGGGTTAGGAAGAGATGTAGTCTGCGCATTAGCATCATTTGGTACAGAACCTCCAGTCCAAGTCATATGAATTATTGCAGCTGCACAGATTGCCGTCTGGTAGCTCTGTCTTCTATGATATAGCCCGATAAATTAGCAAGTAGATGATGACACATCTGCATATCATAGCAGAGTCTGGGTGAAGACCAGGAAGGTCTTTCTAATCTTTTGATCAAAAGGTTATCAGTAACAGACCAATACTGTTAAATGGAACTCACCAAATACTACTTTCATGTAGAGGATATTTAAAGGTGAAGGGAGGCACGCTTGAGAAGTGGGACTTAGTTGACAACCGCAATTCAGTTGAAGGAATAGCTGGAAAACAGTAACTATTCTAAACATTTATATTTCAAATAGTTGTTAGAAATTAGGGAAAAAAGCAGTTACTCCCTCTTTTCCTGTGGGATTTGTTCTAGCCAGTGATAGGCCTGTGAAATACTTCACTAATTTATCAAGTTGTTAGAATTAATCCCAATGAATATTCTACCAAATGCGGGAGGCAGGGGGAAGGAGAAACCAGTGACCTGGTGTTACAAGAGCACCTAGCACCTACATTCAGAAGTTGAAGAGCATTTTCTTTCTTTGTTTCCACCAAAAATATTACCATCTTAAAGATGTCTTTACATGTCTCCATCTCCAACAGAAAAGCCAGAAACTGCAATAAGATGACAGGGATACTGAAATGTAGATGGCAAGGGTGCAGAGTTTGGTTGACAAGTCTCCGGAATTGCAAAGAGGAAAGGCTGGGCCACAGATTTTCTTAACATGTCTGTTTACTAATCACCAAATAAACTCAGTTAATAAAACCTGGGAAGCTGAAGAGCTGCTGATTTCTGAAGTGGCCCTTCCATGCAGCTGTGGAGAATACCACATCAGTGTCAGGAAGTAACATACCTTGTTCTGTGAACCAAGAGAACACACTGAGAAGACACCAAACTGCCCAACAACCTGTCTGCAGCTACTGAAAAATTTCATTGCATTCTGAGCGTCCAAAAAAGTGTAGCAGAGAGAAAATGGCAGCACTGTATGCAAAAGACAACATTAAAGAAATATGGGACAACTATCTAAACATACTGCATGATTGCTGAGCCCATGGAAGTCACCCTCGTGGTGCTCCCTCCATTACGAAGATGCAGTTGGTGACAGGTGGCTCTCTCCCTCTGTCTCATGCCAAGCACATTTCCATAGCAGAACACCACAAAGGTCACTGAGTCTAAATCACAACTATTCTCATTTTGTATCTTCTTCTGCCCCAAGTTCAATTTGTCTAGGTGATTTATGAGGTGAACTCTGACTATGCAAGGCTTCTCTCCTTCTGAATGGAGGAACAATTCAGATAAGAAACAAATCTCTTCTGAGTTAATAGAGGAAACTGGACTTAACCGCATTTACTAAGGTATTTATTATACATCTAGGCCAGATGAAGCTTAGCACATTTAATACATATAAAACTGCAGATAGCTGCTAGGAAGAGCAGAAAACAAACAAAACAGGTTCACAAGTTTCTCAATAATTTAAATTAAGCCGCTAAAGTAACAGAAAAGCAAGAGTTGTGGCAATAGCAACAGATATCTATCAATTCCAGCTTGCTACTTATAGCAACACACACGAATTGAGAAGCAGTTGGCTCTATGTCCCCTTAGATACCCTCTGGCTGAGGGACTGCTAAATTGTAATCAGTGCGAATACATAATCCCCAACAGGCACTGCATTACTTTTGTGGCTGTTGATTTCATAAATTGTCTTGAGGTTCTTTGTCATGAAAGACATTGTATATAATTACAGAAAAAAGACAACTGCAACTTACGGGCCTGGTCCTGTGAAAGACGCATGTTCTTCGATGACTCAGCAGTTCATGGGGGATCATCAGCACTTTGTAGATGGCAGCCCAATGCTAAGAGGTAATTTGCAAGAAATAAGTCTCTATGGTATAACTTCAACGTAGCAGTTCAGAAAAGACCATGTGTAGAATTCTTAAAACGCAATGAAATCACAGAATTAAAAATGTTAAGTATAAAAACCATTATTAAGTCATCCAAGTCCATTTACAATTATTGATGGTAAATCCATCTACTCCAGATGGGAAGAGGTCACTCTCTTCTTTTTCCAGGGCAAGTCTATGAATAATTTGAGTGATTAAAGCTCAAAGCAGGTGTGAAAATGAAAAAGACCAGGAAAGCACATGGGAAAGAAACCACACTCACATGAAGCTACTTAGCTTTCATTCTGCAATCAAAAAAGGCACCCTCCATTCCCCCCCGTCTATACAGCCACAAAATACAGATGAGTTTGTACATTTTTTTCCAAAAGAGTTGTCACTTTTAAAGGCACATTGAAATCTTATTTTTACTTTTTAGGTCTTCCTTCTTCCATCAGAGATGACCTAAATTCTGAGCTGAAGCATTCACAGGATCCTTGCTTGGAATATAAAACAACAGCAAAAACATCAGGCTGCAAAAGAAGCAAAATAATAGGAGGGAAAATTACAGTGAAGACCTCCCTGAATAACAGGAGGTCACAAACACTGCAGAAATAGATGCTGAAGTAGTACTATCCAGAGAGAGTGGACACAAAGTGATTGCATTTACAGAAACCTAGCAGAAGACAGGTGGGCAGGATGTGAATCTAAGCAAACGGCCACAGTTCTGGGAATACCCAACAGTTCTCAAAATTTTCCCTCAAATGTATCACTGTATTCTTTGTGCAAAAAATGTCAGAAACACCAAAATCCAAGAGTCTCATGTTACAAAAAAAAAAACAACTTGAAAGCTTACTAGGAAAGTATTCAAATAGAATTAAACAAGTACAGAAAGGGGTAGAGGCTATATTTTATACACTAAAGAGAAAAATATATGGAAAACACTTATACAACCAGGTAATCAGTAGTATAGACTACAGAACATTCATGCAGCTCATTATTTGAAAAAAAACCCCCACCAGTATTTGCAGATACATTTGTTTGTATTTTATCATCTTAAACCGTTGACAGAAACTAAGATTATAATCTGTGCCTTTTTAAAATTCCATTCAACAGATGTTCATAAACAGACTTGAGCCAAATTTCAGTTCCCCAAAAGGATATTCAGCCAGAGAACTTCTACAAATGGATGATAAAGTCCTGCTTTTTCCCTTGTAATGATTGTTTTTCTGAGACATCAAATCCTCTCTTAGCCTCATTACAAGTTCCCACCAGCATAAAACGTATATTTCTTTCCATTTCCTATAGTATTGTTTTCCAAAAATGGTATTGACGTTCCCACCACAGGACAACTTGCCCTCACTTTTTATGTCATCTCCTCAATACAGTATGAAGTGATTGTCTCAGTGACAAGGCTCTGTTCTTTCAAAAAGATGAAAAAAAATCCAACTGGTACTAATAAATATTTACTTAATGTAAGGAAAAAGGAATCCAACAATTAAGTATGAAAATTACAGAGGAAAAAAAACACGTTTAGAAAGGCAAAGCTGTAAGAAGTTCAGTCCTTTTTATGAGAATGACTGCTCAATAGCTCCTTTTGGGACACAGTGAGATGACTTCTTTAAAAGTATAGTCTAGAAATACCCCAAAATCACAGAAGTTATAAGTCACTTGAGGATTTAAGATGCAAAACAAAATTAAGAAATATCAGGACACATAATGAAAATGGTGGAATGAAAACAGTGTTGCACTTACTTGTCTATGTTAAAAGGGGGAGGGGGGGCTGAAGTGGAAGGTTTTATTTTTACTTAATTACTCTCAGTGTTCACTGGGGACTCCTTCCAAAGTGTATTTTATATTTGGACCTAAATGCAACTAGGATTCAGCCTTGATCTTATTCCTTATGACAATACGTTTCTTAAATTAGAAGTCCCACAACTAAAATGTTGACACCACCACTAACGTTCCTCCAGCACCTAAGAGTCTCTCATGTGTTATCAATCTATTAATACGGGAAGCAGTTAGCATAGGAAAAAAACCAAGGCGATTGTTTAAAAAAAACAATCCAGAAAATAATACTTTGTAGGCTTGTAGCATCTTTTATCCAAGGTTTTCAACGTACTTTTAAATATGAAGTCTCCAAACACTTTAAAAAAATAAAACCCACCCAACTTTAAGGAATTTTGAAAATGATAATACATTAATTGAGTGAGCATCCACCTGTGATGCAATTACAAGAGTCTCCTACTGCAGCATGTCACACATATTCAATCCACCTTCTGGTTACAGCTTCCAAGTTTGTGGTATGTCGAAGGAACAGCAGAGCTGGTTAAAGATTTTCTCTTGCTTCACATACTCTGCAAGCTTCTCATTAACTCATACATGACTTTAATCAGTGCCGAAGCACACAATTCTTTCAGCATGCATCAGGACTGGTCTGGAAAAAAACCCTCACTCAATAAAATATTATTATAACCATGAATTAGTAAAGAAAAGGGCAACCTTTTTTCTACAGTGACTGCTGATTTTCATATATAAAGGGTTAAACCGACCTTCACTGATCCAGAAGAGGTAATAAAATAGAACTTTAAGGACAAAAATGGAGCACTTCAAGAGATTATTATGAAGAGCTACATTCAAGATGAGGGAAGACAAAACCTTATTCTTAAAGCACAGATGCTTCTAAAACAAGAGATCACGCGTTTTAAAAAGCACACTACCAGCCCCATATAATGAATAAGCAAAACGAGGGGAATCAGTTTTTTTTCCCTCGCAGGGCTGTGGAGCTCAGAGGAAAGGGGGCATTCAGTCGATCTGCTAGCAGAGCCAGATGCATGCTTTGCACTTCTGCAGGGCTGTGGAGCTGGTATTGGTTGGGGGGGGGGGGGGGGGATGAAAACAGAGTAAGCCTGAGAAAAACCCATCAGAGCTCCTGTCCTCCCCTTTCAGCGTTAATGGGAGGGATACAAGTCTATGGGAGCTGCAGTGGGGGATGGGGCTGGCAGAGGGGGTGGGGAGAAGCAGAGCAAGGCCTTACAATCATCAGCAGCTCTTGTTCTCCTCTCCTTTCAGCGTTAACAGGAGGATGTGAAGCTCATGTAGCTGGGAATGGGATGGGGGAAGCAGAGCAGGATCATAGTTTAGCTTTTGTCCTCTCTCCACAGGGTTAATAGGAGGACACGAAGCCTGTGTAACCGGCATAGGGGGAGGGGATGGGGGGGGAGGTTTAAGGCCTTAGATCACAGTTTCGTGCCCTGCTCTCCCTGCAGGGTTAACGGGAGGATGTGAAGCTCTCGTCTAGGGGCAGCTTTAGGGTTTGTGGGGTCCTGTAGAAAGTCAAACGGGGGGGGGAAGGGGGCGACCTGGGGCAAACTTCCCTAAACGTGGCGGTGCGTTTCGGCCACTCAGAGGTCTGCTTATCCAGAAAAATGAGCCACTAAGTTGCCCGTGGGCTGGCGGTGGCCATCGGCGGGGTGGGGTGAGCCCAGCTCCTTATCTGTAGGGCGCAGGAAGAGCGGCCTCCCCGTCTGATGGTGAGGGCCGGAGGGAGGGCCCAGGTGTGCTGACAGAAACGCGGGCCTTTCAGAAAGGGGGTGGAAAACCGAACACGGGTGGGGAGGCGAAGGGAAAGGGGCAGCCCCGGGGCCCGCCTGGAAACTGCTCCCAGGGCGCTCACCTGCCCGGAAGACACCGCGTCGCGGGTGGTGGTGTGTGTGTGAGGGGGGGTATTTAAGCACGGCCCCAGACCCTCACCCTAAACCCGGGGAAAGTTTCCCGGAACTTTGCCGTTCGCCCCGGCGAGGGGAGCCGTGAGGCGGCGGGCTGCCGGCCGCCCCCTCAGAGACACACACACACCCCCCCGCCACGGGAGGGGGAGGGGGCGCTGTTCCCGGCTCCGCGCCGCGTTTTCCCGCTCACCCCCCTCCCTCGCGCAGAGCTCCCCGTGCCTCCTCACTCCTCCGCGACTCCGGTCCCCTCCGCCAGAGCCGGCACTTTTTCACCTCCCCTCCCCCTCTCCGCTTCCTCCCGACTTATCCCGACCAAGGCCGCGGGGTGAGGGTGGGGGAGAGGGAGACTTTTCTTCCCGTTTCTGTAACGGTATCCCGCTACGGGAGAGCGGGACGGAGCTTCTTTTTCCGGGTGAAGGAGGAGAGGCGGTTGGGACTACTTGGCGTTCCTGCCACGGTCTCGGCGGAAGGAGCTCGCTGTGCGAGAGGCTACGCGGTGCTGCGGCTCTTCTCAGCGCTTCCTGGAAACTCCCGCTTAGGAGCGAGGAGGGGGGGGTGGGAGAGAGAGAGTCCCAGGCCGGGAACAGGCGGGGAGAGGGGGGGGGGGGACGACGGACACACGGCACAGCAGAGCCCCCTCCCCGCTGCTGCACCGGGGACGCGCACACGCAGCCCGGACAGCCCCCGCGGCCGCTAACACCCCTCAAACCGACCCCCCCCCCCCCCTTCTTCTTCTTCCTGTGCAGATGGAGCAGAGAGAAGTGAGGGATAAACTCCCTCATAACAGCCGTGCAGGCTTGGGGGGCGGGCACCCCTTTTCCCCCTTCATAACCCGGGGAGCGTCCCTCAGTACCCCCCCGTCCCCGAAAGAGAGGCAGCGGGAGAACGTGAGGGGGTGGCCGGGGGACGAAGAGCCCTTCATCCCGGCCTTGGCAGGGAGGAGGCATGGGGAGAAGCAGCCTGGCTGGGGAGGGGGGCAGGGGGCAGCGACCCTCCAAAACTGCCCCTTTCCCCCCCACACACCGTGTTTCCCTGCGTGCACGATGCCCCACGGTGGCTCCCCGCCCCTCCGTGCCCCCCGTGGGCCGGGAGGGCGGTGGGAGAGGGCAGGCGGCAGCGGCGGCGAGTTAATGCGAGAGCGGCTGAGCGCCCGGGGGGGGGGGAGGGGAGGCCGAGTTTGTAAATGGAAACACTGGTACATAAGCATTTAGCACAATCGGGCTGGAAAGCTCCAACTGCAAAGGGCTGAGAACAAAAAAAAAAAAAAAAAAAAAAAAAAAAAAAAAAAAGAAAGAAAAAAAGTAAAAACCCTCCCTTTGCTGCCCTCTGCCTGCCGCCGCGCTCGGCAAGGCGTGCGGTGCGGTGGCCGCTGAACTCTGGCTCCTGCTGCTTGCAGCCGGCTGTGGGACTGTGGAAGGGACCGCTGGTACCTGCTGAACCCACCGGGACCCTGCGGGGGCCTTGGCCCTGCCTGCCCTCCTTGGGACCTGGGCAGCCGGGACCTCCCCCTGCGCAGAGCTCCTCGCTTTAGACAGCAGAAGGAGAACTTGTCATGTCTTTTCCTGGGTGAAGAAATTGGGGAAATGGGGCGGGGGCAGCTCTCACACCTGTGTTCCTTTTCTTGCTCTGAATACAATAGGTTATCCTTTTTTCCTGGGTGTGGATGCACTCCCCCCCCCCCCCCTTCCAAACAACAGGCTTTCTTAAGGGGCTAAAACTCATTCCTGTTAGACTCAGCTAAAGGATACCTGCAAGTAGAGAGGGTTTTGGGGTCTACACTTTAGTACTTGCATTACTTAACGAGACAAGAGTAAGAATGCATAGCGTATGCAGGCCACAAAAAAAAATGAAGTGGAAAAAACAGGAGGGGAAAGCAAGTCTGCTGATAAATGCCCGTGATACACAAACAAGGACACACAGCATCAGTAAATACCGTATGGTTCATTAGATACGGGCTTTAGTGATTCTGCCTAACGGTTAAAGACCTTAGTTCCTCTGCCTTTTCTAGCTTGTTGCCTTTTACAAGCTCATCTCTCCAGCTCTGCCAGTTCCCAGAGTTTACCACCCTTCAAATGTGGAGTTGTTGATCCTCTCTGGTGTTGCAATGCAACTCTTTGACACCCTCCCCCCCCCCCTTCCTCCACTGAATCCGTGAGTTTCAGGGATGCTGGGACTACTTGCGAAAAGCAGGCAACATGTAATGAAATTATGTGGAAGAGAAGGATCCATTATAGCAGGTAGATACCCGTAAATCCTGTTAGCGGCCAAGCATTTCCATAGAAATTTCCTGATTCTAGATGCCCAGCACCTTTCATACGCTTCTATGTCCTTATCACCATTCCTAAACCTGTATGTGGCTTCATTTACAAACTTAAAATCCAAATGTAAATTGAGGGTGAAGGTTGTCCTCGGCCTCCTGATCTCTTTGAAGTTGCTGTCTCGTTCATCGGTTTTAGCTCTGAATTTTGTAGTTCAGGGTCTACTGGAAAGAGCAGCGTCCAGCTCTGGAGGACAAAGAGAGAAACATTATCGGCTTCACACTCTTCCAGCACCAGTCAATTAAAGATGATCTGTGCTCTGTTTTAGGCCTCAGCTCCCTTTTAATATCTTTTAGTTAGTTGCTTGCTTTGTTGCACTTTCATTATTTCGGTCTTTGTACTCCAATCAGTACAGAACGTCTTGTAAATATATGTATTTATTCTGTCAGTCTTGCGCTGCTTCCCTTCTACCATCAAAATATTAAAACACAAAAGCTCACTGATTACTCGTCAGCAGATCTGCGAATTTACACACAGGCAGCTTTCTTTGGAGCAAGTCAGCAAATTAAAAACAACTCCTTCAAAAAACTTTGACTGAGAATGGATTGTTTCCAGATCCTTTTTTTTCCTCAATAAAAAAGGCAGGTCCTGGGGAAAGCTAATAAACAGCCGCTATTGAAAAGCTGATAGCGCACCACATTCTGATGCTAGTTGTTTTGGAGTAATTGCAATCTTGTGTTTAGATAGCAGGAGATAGGAAAATGTCACTTTGTCTACATGTCCCATAAGAATAAATCATCCTGGATACTTCAAGGGGATAAAGTGTCTACCCACAAAGAGCTGATTCAATAGTCTGGACTGAAAAGCTTTACGTTGCCTGGTAGATAGTTTAAATTATCATGGGAGGATTATCAAAAGCCTAAAAAAAAAAACCCCAACACATTAAAATGAAGAACTCAAAGTCTTGTCCAACTGCAGGAAATTTGAGTGTTGGAGAGAAAAAGAAAAAAAGCCCACAGCTCCCTGATTTCATGAACTCTTAATTGAGGAAAAGTGGTTTATTCCTAAATGTCCTTTTAGTGTGCTCTAGTCTAAGTTATTGTTTGTCCTCTTGTTTTTATGGCAACCACTCCAGTATTGACTACTTTAATATTAACCACTTGAGAGTTTTCAGTGATTCCTGAGAACTGTGTGAGTGATAATGTGCCTCCCCCACCCACAGCCCAGCCCAGCACAGTGATCCTCAGCACCACTGTGTGAGATGTAAAGATGCACCTTGAAAAGGTTCAGGTTCTGCGATTAAGTATAAATCAATTATTCTGGCTGAATTTTGTTCAATTAATGATGTTAATTGCCTGGCTGGCAGACAATTTAGAATTTGAAACCGTTTCATAACTGATATATAAAGATTTTGCAGTTGGAAGTGATTTAACAGTATTGTTGATAATAGATCCAATACATATCCCTCTCCCGCTGTTTTGTTAGCTCTCCACTGCCAGGTAGAAGGGGAGTCCTGCTTGGTTAGGCAAAAAAAAGATAATCTGGTTGAGAATTGTGCTTTATTTTAAATAATTACCAGATCCAGTGTAGTATTTACACTTGTATTTTTAATGTTCCAGCTGACAACATTTTTTTATTTTTGAAGTTAATCAAGTGAGCAGAGATCACTCTCAATCCAGACTAGCAGAATCTAGTAAAAAAGGTGTTAGTTTTATATAGCTGCTGTTCTAGCGCTAAGTGCATATTAAACAGGGAAAGCTGTGGTTATCAGACCGGAGTACTTGATACTCAGTACTCCCACATGGTACGTTTGAAGTGATATTACTGAAATATACTGCAAGAGATGCTGCTCTTCATCTTTTGAGCCTCCTGCTAGGCCTCTGGCAGAGGATGAGGGAAGTTTACAGGAGCTTCCCAAATGGGAAAGGGGAAAAAAAAAAAGCCAGTTAAATGATGTATTTGTGAATCAGCAGCTGAAGAAACATTGTCATGTGAAGGGAATCCCGCTATTAATGAAAGAAATGTTTCCATGCCTGCATGCTTAAGTGAAAGCCTGTGCAACACTGCAATCCGGTCACAGCTCCTAAACCGTGCAAGCCCACACCATTTCCGTGCTCGATGTGCAGGCAGTAGAAACACGGGGGAGCAGAGAGAATGGCATCGTTTGTTTGAATGAGCTACTGTCGAGGGTGCCTGCGTTTGCCTTCCCCACCTTCTCACTGGAGACTATACTGCAGATCACAGGAACTATAGCCATGAGGATGAAGAGAGGTGGAGATTACCGAGCTGAAGCAAACACGTTAGAGAAGTCAGGCAAGTACTTTTGGAGGAGGAAATTTCAAGCACACTTTTCAACCCATTGCAGGACCTGTTTGGGATCTGGCAAGGCTGCACTAGTCCTAAGGCCAAAGAAGTAAAAAGCAGGTAAAAGATACAGGTGTCTCCTCTCTGTGGCTGCCAAGGAGAGGTAGTGAGAACACTCACTAGCACAAGACAGTGCAAAAATTGCCAAGGCAGCATGCTCATTTTTCAGAAAACACCCATTAGTGGAATTGTTTTCTTTGCTCAAATTTGATAAATCAGTTCAAGCCCGCACACATCCTGCAGGATACATTACACTCGAGTATCTAGCCTGTATTTCCAAACAGCTCTGTCACCCCACTAGTGATCATCTGTCGAAGGCACCTCATTGCAAGCTGTAGTCCTTCAAGACAAAAGAATTCAAAATATTTATACCCTCTTTTTAATGAATGGAAGATGCTCTTATGTATAAGCTCAAGACACAGCAGACACCAACAGAAGTAGCTAAACTTGTTTTATGTTTTGTGGTGATGTCAAGCTGCCCTCTTACAAATCTTTTTGCTGTTCTTCTGGCCTCAACAAATTTAGAATGATATTTCAAAGACCACTGATTATACCACTCAGTACCTGGAAAGAGAAAGAAGCCATGGATGGAGTTAAGAAGAGAGATAAAAGCAGTCTGTGGCCCAACCCCAAAATTTTCACAATGCACATGGGTTGGTTGTGTGAACTAGATGCAGAGAGCTACAGGGATGTTATGCTGCAATCCTACAACTGTGATTCTTGCACATTTAAGGCTGTATCTGATTATGCATTTGTATATTTTCTGAGTATGTAATTATCTGGCACAGTACATGCGGGTTATGGAGTAAACCCACTTGGGAGCGGTGCACTGAGAAGGGGAGAAAAGGTCTGCCTGTGGGTGGGTTTGTGTGTGTCGGTGATTTCAACAATCGGTGCGTACAGTGCAGAGAAAAGTCTTACCTGGGAAGAAACTGAGATAAAATCACGGCTTTGTGCTGTAAGCAGTTATTGCCTCCCTGTAGACTATGAGGAACCAGAGCACCTGCTCAGGCATAGTACCAAGCAGGTTACAGTCGAAGTAAAAGTTTCAGGCTTCTCAGAGTTGAGGAGTTAAAGAAATCTAAGTGTCCTTGCTGTAAATGCAAGGTAAATTATTCATTCTCTCTCTCCCTCCCCCTTCCCTCCCTCTAGTTCAGTTTTTCTTTTCATGCTTTAATCGTTTTGACACCAAGCTGTACAAAAGTAATTTAAAATTAACATGAGTGACACTTGGTAGATAGCAGGACCTAGCGCAGGGCTCCACCTTCTACTCGGGACTGTGGAAAGGGGCTCTGGATTGGCTGCAGGTCCTGAGGCAGCTGATGGGGACCATGGAAAAACATGGCAAACAATTAATTTGCTAATTTAGTTTTCTGTTTAATTTGAAACCAGAAAATTGTCAGGCACTCATCAGCCCACGAGCAAGGCTGAGTGGACTTAGGGCAGTACTGCACTCTTGACAGCAAAGAGGGGATGCATTTGATTAGCCAGCAAAGCAATTTCTTCTGCCGGTACCAATGGCGTTTAAGAGGCTTAATAAAGTGTTTTAGCATTGAAGTTCTGCAGCAATGGGTTTTGTGACACTTCTCCTTGATCCGGTGCATTTTGTGTATGTGATAACAGCCTCTTTCCCTGGGAAAGAGGTAACGTGCACACGCGTGTTGCAAAACAGCTGTCAAAAGTTGCCACCTTAAGCGCAGAACACGCCCTAGTCCATCATTAACTTGGTACCTCCAAACGATGCCTCGGCCAACCGGAATTCCTACAGGGATAACTCCTGTGCATGATAAATGATGGCGAGGCGTATCAGGACTAACGTCCTTTGATGGAGGAAATGTTCTAATTTGGTTTCCTCCCATCAGTTGTGAAGGAGAGTATGTAATTTCAGATCTGCATGGAGTGGGCCCTTTACGCTCAGTTTTGGGCCTATTTTTGATTTAGTAAATTGAATTGTATCTATTTATTTCACAATTTCAATTCAGGATTTCACTAGTGGCTCATCAGAGCAAAAAGGTGCACATTCACTGGGACTGAGAAACCACCACGGCCCTAAATTTCATCTCATGCATTTGCAAGGGTTTGCTGTTGTGCGTGTGAGTGGGTGTGTGCGAACTTGTGAACACATTAAATCAATTAGTTCGTTACCAGCAGAGGGAGCGTGGGTCAGGGCTGGGTTCAGCGGGGAGTCAGTAGGCTAAAAATGGGCCTGTCTCCCAAGGAAGTGTCACGGCACAGCTCTCTAAAAGAAAGACTGTTGCAGCATCAGCACAATTTGTTCCTAAATCCAAATGAACCGAGAGATAGGATCTCATTTGCAAATCTGGGACCTTGCTTGGCCTTCCTAATTCACAGATTTCCTCTTCCCCTTCTAAATGATGCTCTCTGTAAGTCAAAGTCACTAGATGGTACTGTTGCTGTTTAATATTGACGCCTCTCTGGGCCAGCTATTTGGGAAACTCACATTTCTGCTGAGAGCTGAAGAAGGGCCGTGTAATTTGTCAGGGAGAGGCAAGCGAGGAGCCAGGGAGAAGAAGTAGGTCAGATCTGGTTCCAGGGATTCGGCTGTCTAATGGAGAGGGAGCGGAGGGATGGCAAAGATCTCATCTGAGCTGGTTTGCTTCCAGGTCTGCTGTCCGAAGGGGGGACGGGGTCAGGCCCTCACGTAAACCCCGTGAAACCCAGGTCTTGGTCAACTTTGCTTGTGGTTAATCACTGCTGGGGGTGGCTCAGGCTCAAGAGGAGGGACGAGCCCTCTGGGGCTGCGGCTGGTGGAAGTTGTGTTGCTTACCGACCTCGGTGCACGTGGAGTCAGTCTCCTGGCAGGAGGAAGCGCCGGCTCGGGCGGCAAATCTCAACCTTTACAGCACATGAAAAGCCAACCCGAGGTGAGCGACTGGTTGCACAAATTCCTTAACCACTCAGAAACACTCCCAAGCTTTCAAATGACATCATTGCCCGGGTCCCATCCCAGTTAGGAGGTCACCAACCACTCCATCACGGATGGTAACAAACAGGTTATTGTGCTCTGCTCCGCAAACGAGCCCCAGCCCTCCCAACGGCGAGAGAGACTCCTTCCCTGGTCGGGCAGCCCACGGAGAGCTGCCTGCCTGCCTGCCCTGCCTTCACTTGGGTTTCTATTAGAGGGGAAAGTCAGGCCAATTAAATCAGGCAGCATTGAATCTCTAATTGACATAAATGAGACAGACAGACAGCTGGGAAGACTGGGGGGGGGAGGGAAAGGGGAGCAGGTGCCCTGGATGAGAAAGAGATGGAAATCCAACCTAATAGTACTGCAGCTTTTCTTATTCTGTATGTTTATATTAGCTAGCAACATCTTGAAAAGTGTCTGAGCTCCTGCTGGAGACAAATTAGTGAAATAAATACAAGTTACAATCATTGTGTAGTTGATTAGGATGTTCCCAAAAACCTCCAAACAGACCCAAAGCAAAAAAAAAAAAAAAAAGCCTCAAAAAGACTTTTTTATTTGTGTAGTTAAATAGAAAAATCTGGTTTTTTTCCCTATGTAGTTTGAACATAAGGCCTCGCAGCTGAACAATTACAAAATAATTTAAAATCCTATTTGTTTAATTTTCCACATCTGAGCATCCCTTGACTAGGTATTTCCCCCTCTCTTTTTACCGGGGAGTGCTCTTTTTCCTTGAACAGACCCTTCAAACATTAATTTATACAGAAATAAGTTATTTAAATTCATACATTTCAGAAGAATGAGGCGTAAAGGGGAGTAACTTACCCAAGTCCCATACACCAGCACCAGCACTGCGGATGGAACCAGAATTACCAGCCCTTCGGCAGGCGTCTCCCCAGGGAGAGCGTGCAGCCTCACCCAGGGTGTTGCCCTTATGGAAACACAAAGTGTTGGCCATTTTCTCGAAATGCACTTCTCATGCTGTACAGGGGAGCAGAGGGAACTGTGCGGGGTACAAAAGCAAGGGTGAAAAAGCAGTCCTGAGTGGATGCAGGTAACAAGGGAGGGACCCAATTCAGTTTTGCTGTGCTGGTAAATCCTCCAGTAACACAAAAAGCCGCAAGTCTTGCAAACCAGAAGGAAAACAACCTGTACCTTAGTTTTAAAACAGTGAAGATTTGCACATTGGGGTGCAAGAACACCAGAAATGCTTTTCACTTACATTTCCAGAAACTTTTGAAGTCTCTTCCCGAATATTTCAACACATTTTCCTTCACCATTTTCCCAGCTGGGATCATTTTTGCTAGTACAGACAATTCTTCTTGGTATCCATGGGAATTGCCTCCATAATTAGACGTGCACCCAGTGCACAGATCAGAGCGTTCAAACCCAGCAGCTGGAACTAGGAGGCGGGTCTGATTAAATCTGCTCTGCCACAAGGAGAAAAGCCAGCTTTAATGAAACATCAGAAGAACTCCCTACCCCTTCTTTAAACAGAGCAGGAAAAGGGACTCCTGTTTTACTTCAGGAGTTGCTGCTCATCATGTGCTCGCAGCAGAGAGCAAGTGTAGCAGCAAGTGATCTGGGGCCTTGAAATTGGGGGTCTGTCTCATTAAAAAGGGTCTAATTGCCAGCAATGGCATTTGTTAAAGGGGGCTCACACTATGCCTTCAGAATTACAGTAAAGACTAGAAATGCTAGCAGTTGCAGACCTTGGTTTTCTCCTCGATAGTTTAGGATAACCCCTCCTCAAGCCAGTGAGATCAGGGTCAGCTCATGCATGTCTCATAGAGGAACAACTTCTCATCTGGGTTTCCTGCCCAGGCCAGAAGCGATCATTTGCGTGCATCCACAAAAACGCGCGCACAGCCAGCCAACAACTCGGTTTTTTCATGGAAAGTAAATGATTTCTGTTACTGCATGCCCAGTCTGCATTTAACAATCTGCTGTACAGAAAAGGGAGCTGGTGAAAGAGGCAGATGGTTGGATAGGAATTATTAATCCGATATGAGATTTTTTACCTTTAGTTGCGGCTTCCACTTGGTGTCACAAACCCCACGACTACTGGGGGCTTCCCCGCAGGGTAAGGCACTGAGCTGACCGAGGAAGGCAGGCTGCAGGTGTGCCGATGGCACAGCAGAAAAATCATGCCGTGTGCCTGCATTTCTCTACCTTTTTTAAAAAACAGAGCTGGGAGTTGGGGTGGAGAAGACATGTTAAACTTACAAGTAGTTTGGTGGGTGGGGGAAAAAAGCGACTTTTAACAAATAATGATTTTCCTACTGCTTACGGCAGCAGAGGACACGGCGGGGACTAGGGATCAAACACGACTCTAGTCTAGACACAGCTGCAATCCTCGCCTGCCTTAGAAGTTCATACAGCACAGGCTGAGGAGAATTTAGCATATCGTTTCCCTAATATGATTAAAATGCAGCTCCCTGTCCTGGGGTACTGACAAATCCTCAAATCTATAGGCATCCAAAACCACGTTACCGTTTCCACTGCTGAAGAAGTAATTCACTTTGCAGATGTGGCAGCGGAGACAAGCGATGCCAACTAACGGGGGTTTCTTTAACTAAAGTTTGAACTCAGCCCTAGTAATTCAAATATCATTTTCACAAACCTTGCGAGATGCAGATGAATGAGAGATTCCTGGCTTTGAGTCAAATGCTGCAGTAATTAAATGTTTATAAAACACTTCAAGCATGTGAAGTGCTATTCTCATAGACAAGAAACCAATAGACTATGGCAGATTGGAGCTGGATTTTGAGGCACACCAGCAAACACAGCTCATTTCTCCTGCTACATCTCTCTAAAAGAGTTGCTAACAGAGGATTATGGAGAACATTACCAGGTTCCTTTTATTATAACCAGAATAAGTCAAACCAGAATTGCTTTCTTTCATATGAACATGTGTGACTCAAGAGTTTTTCTCTCTGTAATAAATATCCAAGTAGAGGGCCAGCTTGCTGTTTATCTCATGAAGAAACTACCCTTAGGGAATCGAGAAATTGCTGCTACTTCTGATCTCTCCATAAAACTGAAGAGGTTCCACCTGTTACAGGTTTCTAACACCATCTGCTGTTTAAAAATAAGACAGCATTTGAGCTAAGCAGCACAGGAGAGTTTGTACTTGTTTGATAAACCAGAAGTGACACCAGCTAATCTAGAAGGTTTGTGTAATTGGCACATTTCACTTTTGTTCTTTCAAGCCCTGAACATATTTCAACTTGATCTTAATTATGAAGTGAATTATTTCTTCACTACAAGACCCAAAAACCCAATGAGCAGCAGCTGAAAGCCAGGTCCACACCACAAAACTTAAATCTTCATCCACAGTCACGGGACCCCATCTTTTTAGGTATTGAAGTAGATTTCGAAGCAATGTAATTCCACACCAAAGCCTGGCCCAAAGAACCTACTTAAAAACTTTTTCTTAGGAGAGAGCCATAGCCTCCACAGGGTATGAGGAACTCAAAGAAAATAATTATTTCTATTAAAAATATTTACCTTTTGCTGTGTCATACTGCTTCTTGTATGACAGAATAAATACTCTAACCAAGGATTCTTTTACTGCTTCCTAACTGAAAGTGATACAAACTTTTGTCCCACGAAAAACAACAGAGCCCTGGAGTTCATTACACATCTAAATTGAAGGACTCACCACCAATGCTGTTAGTTTTTGTTGCATGTGTTAAAAAGCAAGGAGGTATTCTTAATAACAACACTCTTTCTAAAAGAAAAAAAGAATTTTCTCCTAATGGGTCTCTAGAGAGCCCAGCCATTCACCCCGAGACAATGCAGTAGTTTTATTACTGCAGGTTTAGACAAAAATTACCCCAAATCTTAAAGTCTAATACCAAACAGAGGACACAGCTACACGATCCTTCTCTAGTCGTATCACGTCAGCCCATTTACAGCATCGTCCTCCATATTTAACATTTATAACCCCCTCCACATACATCATTTAAAGAGTCAGTGGCTCCTTTTGTAAGCGATCAGCTTCTTACCCCAGCACTTTACATGCACTTCTCGACAAAAGAGACCTTTTACATGTCAATTTATTTTCAGACAAGCATATCTGAAAGGGAGTTTCTCTCCAGAGTAGAATTAGTATTAATGGCAGGTGTTCCAGTGTAACACAAAAGGAGGAAGGCTGCAAGTTAGCTGAGCTTAAGTAGTAAGACAGCTTGATGTTTTAATAACCAGAGGCAAGAAAATGGAGTGGCAGCGGACCTCCAGCCTTCATAGCATGAATGAAGGTTTTATTCAGAGCCCCCTATGTACTTGCAAAAGAAGACCTTCAAATATTTTAAATGTTTTCATTGCATTAAAAGAGGGATTAAATTGTTGAATATTACATGAAAGCGCAGCATCCGCCCCACATACCGTCGAACACACTTGTGGTCAGTGAGTATTTCCGAAGCCTCCCACATGTTTGGGAAGGCGGCGGTGGCTGCCACGAGGAGCTGGTGGCACCCAGCTGCACAATTCCCTGTCCACAAATGGCAAAAGATGCATGAAAAAGAATTATGTGAACAAACTCGAAGGTGGGGATTTGAAGAGGGTTATTTGCATTAGTTGGATGGACAGTTAAAAAGCTGATTGGTTGCTTAGTGAAGTTTCACTAAGAAAAATAGATAATTGCTGAGACAGTTACTGGCCTTCAGTTTTAAAGACAGCCTAAATAATCGTGATGGGAATATTTATCAGGCTAAAATACATTTATTTATGCTTTGTTTAATTTGACAGGGGTCACATCATTAAGAGGAAGGCATGACTACTTCACACAGTGGGAAGAAGAAAAACAACCTCTCAGCTGGGTCAACCTCTTTTACAACAGAAAAGTTGCTGATTTATGCCCCAAAATAGTAAAGTTTAGCCTTTCTTATACAGAACCTGTATTACATAGAGCCGCTCAATATTATTTTCAGGCTTCTTGCCTATGGATTAACACACTATTTCTGCACAGGTTAATTCCAGGTAGACTCAGCTATTCGAGGCTGGATTCTGGGATTTCTGCTCCCTTGAGCTTTCATATAGACGCACAGGACAAAATCTTAAAGGTCAAGTCGGCCATGAAACACCTAAAATAACACAAGCAGTTTTCCCTGTAAAGATTTCCTTATGTATTAAAGTTAAATACATTTTTCAAATCAAGACAAAGATAAGCTGTATATCCTCTTTGTCCCAAGTTAAAGCTGAATGACCTCAACTCTGTGAGAGCAGATCATTCGGCCTTCTCTAAGACACTAGCTCCCCCCAACAGACGTTAGAGACCCAGCCTGCCATAGGCCCAACCTTCACCTCAAATCCTGCAATTTCAGTTGACAGCAGTTGGTCCCACCTGTATTTTGGCAAAGGTTTGATACTGTCAGGACAAAACCAGAAAGGGAACGAGGGGGCCCACTCGACCTGGTACAAACACCTACAGTTCTCATACGCAGAAAGATCAACAAGTCCATTTTTATTGAGCACTGGAATTAAAAAAGTAACAGCACTTGGTTGATTTGGAACTAAAAATCAAGACTTATTTTTACTTATGGAAGAATCACTCAAAACAACTTGGTTAAAAGCACCCCAGAAAGCAAGGTGTAGCCCTTCTTGTTCACTCTGTTCTCCAAAGTGATGGAGGTCCCAGAAGCTACAACTGCACCAAAGTAAGTTCCTCTGATTGAAGACCCCAGTGAGGCAGAGGGGTTTGACGCTCCGGGTATCGGGGTTTGATGCTCTGGGTATCATCTCACGGCCAGGCAGAGTCTGCAGCAACCATGGGCTGCTCTCCCTGTGCCCACAGAGCTCTACACCTGGTTGTGCTAGGCATCTTTGAGTTGTCACTAGTTGGCCTCACACCAGCACCATTACAGGGAGGGTCAAGCAAAGGTTGTAATGTTTTTCCTGACTGATATTTGAAAACATTTACAATTTCATATAAACAAGCCAGCTACCATCCAAGCAGGGCGAATGTTTGGTTCAAGACCCATCCTGACAGTCCATGTTGTTGGGAGGTTCACAGTGAGTGGTGATCACCACCAACATGTCCAACGCCATCCACCATTTCAGACCCCAGCCTTGAAATGCAGCATAGGAAATATTCTGAAAAACTGTCAAGGTGTCTGCTTCAATCCCAACAGTGCCCAGAGGAACTGACCGCAGCTCCAGAAAGAAGCTGTTTATAATTATTGTATTTGTTTCAGGTACCTAAAATTTGCACACCTTTTCACTGCCATGAGAGTTACTGCACAGTTGTAGGAAACACAAGGCAGGTTCACTGGCACCAATGCAAACATCTTGTCAGAGGAGAAAGCAAGTATTTTTAAGGAAGGCATTTTGCTTGGTGGAGTGTCCCCCTCCCCAGCTATGACTAAAACATTAAATCCAGCTCTGCTGGGCGTCAGTGGCAAGACCAGTGAGAAAATCCAGTGTGCACTGGCACTGGCTGCCTCTTCTCAGCAGCACTGGACATTAGGGCAGCACTTGGAATAAACATAGAAAGAAATTGTGACTATTGCAGCTTCTCACTGGCTGCTCCAGGGATTAAAACAGGACCTGCCTGGATGAGGGTAGAGGAGGACAGAGCTGTACATCTCGGAGAAAATTTTTTTATGGAATTCTCCATTTTAGAGTCAACTGGGACTAAGCAAAAGGGAAAAGCCAAAAAAGAAAGTTCCCCCCCTCAGTCACTGCGATCAGCCCAAAGTAGCAGAAATTCACACGAGAACCTTTCCTGGCTTTAGACACATCCTTGAGCATGTGAGCGTTTGCAGTCCCCATAGCTCTCCTGCTCCTCCCAAGAAACAGCCACCACCAAACCAGGGAGCTCCAGCAATTCCCTGCAAGTCAGAATGGGTCCGGAATTTATGTCTAGCACAGTTTGCCTCCAGGTGTTGGTTTCTATTAGCACTAAAATGTCCTGAGAGTAAGAAGTTCCCCTCCGCAGCCTGCATCCTGCCATCTTTCCTGTTGATTACTGCCTTATTCCATAACTGGTTCTAATTACTTCCCACTGCAAAGTGAGGTATTGCACCTGAGAGAAGGTGGCATAATATACAGCCCTACTACAGTACTGCTGGTTTTCCCATCACAGGGCCAGATGAAAAAGCTTTGCAGATCTCCCAAAAGGCAGGCAAGAAACATTATCCCTGTACGACGTGGGGAAATGACCGGGGTCACTTATTCTGCAGCTAAAAGTCAGTCAGTAAAATAACGTCAACTGAATGACACGTTTATTGTACAATTCAGAAAGAAACCCTGAGTTACCAACTGTAGAACAAAGTTAAATTAAAAAAAAAGGATGGTTTGTTTCATAGGTTCCTGCTGAAGGAAAGGAAAAACAAAAACGTTAAAAGCAGCAGCCAGAGCCAGCCCAAAGCCTCAGCTTTGCCGAGGAGAAGGTTCCTTTGTCATCCCCACCTGCGCGGGTGACAAACTCCCCCGGGAGTGATGGGGAGAATGTGAAGATGGGAGGGCAGAGGGGAGGAATGAGCCCAACCTAGCAGGTATTCTGGACAGCTGAGCATCTAAGGGGGTGTTTGCAAAACCCGTAGTTTATTTTGCTCGGAGAACTGCTGTCTGGGCTGGGGGAGCGCAGGATAGAGGAAGAAACGGAGTGTAAAAAATTGACCTTACACTGAACACAGATGCACAAAAAGTGAAGTGAAGGGGAGGGAAGTCCTTTACAAACATGAGTGCTGCTGGTTAGGAGTCTGCAAGGTTGACTTTGGGAAGGGCATCCAAAGGTTCAGGGGAGGAAGAACCCCAAAGCCTAAGCCTCAAACATTACGCAGCCTTCCAGCTGCAATGGCGTTGGAGAGGATCAATTCCAAGAAATGATGTAGCTACAACAAATACCTGGCCCTACACAGGAAAGGGTGAATCAGAGCTGCTTTTTAGTGCCACTTGACATCAGTTATACATTCTAGTTCTCATATACACAGATGGATGTCTTTAAAAATTGACAATTTACACTTCAAAAAAATTTTACAGTGAAGTTCTCTCAGCAAAGATCAGTCCATACAAGGAGGAGCCCATCTTTCAGAAACAGGAAGGCATTTGGCCTTTTGAGAACAAGTCCTCAAGGGAGCTCCTGTGCAGGCATTGACCGCCCAATCTCCTGCCCCCCGTTTTCGGTAGGTGTGCAAAGTCTGGTGTGCCTGCACCACACCGTGCGGCTGCGGACCATCCCAGCTTCACAGTGTGGTGGAAGGAAGTTTCTTCACCCGCCTCTGTGCCAGAATGGAGGATTCGATGGGCTTCAGCTGGGGGCTTGGCTTGGAGCTGTTCAGTGCCGAGTACGTGGCAGCCATGGCCCCCTTGGAGAGAAGGCACGAGAAGTCATTTAGATGTAGAAGAAGTACTTCAGACTCATGGCTTTACAAGCTGAGGCAGCAGAGTAGCCAGACCCACACACAAAGCTAGGAGCATCTTCCTTTTTTCTTTAAATCTCCCTCCCGTACTGACATGCTGTTAAAGAACCTCCCTAGGTTTTCCTGCCATTAAAACAGCTTGTCTTGTCTTGCCTCCCCTGGCCCACACCTCTCCAACTTTCCATCCTGCTTTGCCCACACCACCATCACCCCACCTGGACTGCTGCTTTCCAAAGAACCCAAGGTACCCGAGGAACCAGCTGAAGGCTCAGCCCAGACTTTGTACCTTTACAAGCTGAACGTCCTGGTGATTCAGCTGACTCTGGGGTAAGCTGTCCTTCTGGGTTATCCAGGGATGCTGCAGGACCTGCTTGGCTGTTAGACGCTGGTGAGGATCTACATGAAGCATCTTTGATACCAGATCCTAAGGGCATTGTTTGGAAAGTTAGACTTTAGAAGATTTCATACTTCAAATGCAAAAATACTACCTGTCTGCTCCAAATTAGGATTTAAATTCAGAGGCCAAGTTTAAAGTCCCCAGACATCAATCTCCTTTCGTACAAAATATGTTTTCGGTAGGCCTGGGAGGCGTAACACAGCAGCAAACCCAGAGTGGGTCAAGCACGAGGTTGGTGTTCCACGCAAATATTTGCAGCCAGAGATAAAACAAGGCGGGGAGAGGCACACTGCTGAGTGGGAGATAGGCATGGGGTAGAAGCTACACTGCTGGTTTTCTCCTCTCTCTTCTGCTCTTTCTCCACAGCCTCCTTTAAACTTGCCTCACAGCATCTGGCCATGCTTGACCTCAACCCTTTAATGTAACACAGATGAATATCAAATCATACCTTGGCCATGTCAGAAATAGTGTCCCAGTTGCCTCCACTGACAGAGAACTTGCCCCCGCCTATCCGGGTCAGGATCTCTTCTGGAGTGTCACTGGGACCATTTGCAAACGGAGTGCAGCTGAGGAGAGAAGAGAGACCATTTGATTTACTGTCCTGTGACCCAGCCAGGGAGCACCTCCAGGTAGCAGCGACCAACGAGGAGAGGTCCAACTGCCACTGCGGAGCATGTCCGAGAGCAAGGTGGTCACAGCCCCTGCTGTTGCCTTCCAGCAAGACCGAGGCGCTTACCCTGCGAGCATCGTATACAGGAGAACTCCCAGGCTCCAGATGTCACAGCCCTCGTCATAGCCTTGGCGTTTTAGTACCTGAACAGAGTAAGCAAAGGCAAAAGAATTGTGTTTGGTTCTTCTCATTGAGCTCACTTCAGCTCGTGAAGAGCGGCTTGACCTCTGTGTGCATACAAATCTGTATGCAAAGCTTCTAGAGCCCTACTGAACAGCAAAATCTTGGACTGAAGATAAGGATTCAAATCAGATTTTGGTGTCATGGAACAGAGGAACCCCTCAGGCACATCAAAACGACAAGCGAGACAGAAGCCATGTTCCGGTGCGGTGACACTGCACACATGCTCCATGGTGTGCTGGCTCTTTTTCTTTCTTCCTCACCAAGATAGCTGAGTGGAAAATCATCCCACTTCTTTTAATAGGTCAGTTAAGCAGCCTAGAAAATCACTGGGATTTTAAAGTCTCACTACCCTAAGCAGAGCCATCAGGGCAGTACAAGCTGGAGGACTGCACTGTAACCGCACTTGAGATCCCCTATTTGTTCATTACTACAAGTGGTATTTCTGTAATTACCTCTTCCAGGACAGAGTATGTCAGAGCAGGCTGGAGTTAAGAACAGGGCAGACCTACCTGTGCCGAGAGAGAGCACAGGCGAGGGGAGGGACGTGAAAGCTACCAAAAGGTCTCAGGTCAATAAGGTGCTTACCTCGGGTGCCACAAAGTTTGCTGTATAACAAGGAGTCATGAGAAGGCCATTCTCAGCCCTCAGCTGCTTGGCAAAGCCAAAGTCACAAATGCGAATGCTTTCGGGGTTTCCTGACTCATCCACATAGAGAATATTGCTGGGTTTCAAGTCCCTGTGAACCACCTGTGGAGCAAAGAAAGTGCCATTCTCAAACCCTTGGAAGACAAAGGTCTGAAGCTGCATCAGGACACTCAACCCCTGCTCTGGCCCCACATCTGGCTTGCCAAGACAGCAAGACCAGCAAGAAATAATAGTCCTGACAGGCAGAGTTACTCCCCGGAGGAGAGGGAGCGTAGTGCAATGCCAGACAGCTTCCCAGGAAAACAGACATAACCATACTCACCCCTTGGGAATGCAGATACTCCACCGTTTTACAGATCGTGTGCAGGACCGAACTGGCT
Organism: Haliaeetus albicilla; assembly: GCF_947461875.1. Taxonomy (NCBI): domain Eukaryota; kingdom Metazoa; phylum Chordata; class Aves; order Accipitriformes; family Accipitridae; genus Haliaeetus; species Haliaeetus albicilla. The sequence continues at coordinate 4,619,190 of NC_091498.1, read as the reverse complement.
TCCCTCTCCGAGAAAAATTTCTGTCTGAGGATTTTATCCAGCAGCTCCCCTCCCCTCATCAGCTCAGTCACCAGATACACATACTTCCCATCATCATATACCTACCAAAGCAAATATGGAGGAGTTAACCCAAAGCTGCTTCCAGAGCTTCCCCTTTGTACTTCTGCCGCCAAGAAGCAGACAGAAATCAGCAATGCAGAGGTGCCTCTGGGGATGCTTCCCCACCCCAGAGCGATACATTGAGCAGGGACATTAGGTTGCCCGTGCTGGAGCTGTGTTCTGCCCCCATAGACCAGTCTGCGCTTCCTAAACCAAAAAGGAGAAGTCATTCATGTCACACTCACATCTTTCAAGGTGATGATGTTTGGATGCTGCCCATATCGCAGGAGGATTTCTATTTCCTCAGAAGGGTCTCGCTTGCTCTTGTCAATAACCTGCAAGAGTACGGATAAGCATTAGCCACAACAGGGTGGGAAAGGGGCCAGGACAAAGCAAACAAGTTGAGTTTTTGGAGCCCTGTGGAGATCCTGGCACCATAGCTGTTCCCCTGTCCCTGCCCTCTTTAGCAATAAGCTCTAGAAATCCCCTAGTCGCTTCATCAGTTCTGTGTCACCAAACCCCGAAGTTTTATGTCTGGCTTATTTGTTAAGAGCTGATGTAGCTACAGCAAACTTTGCAAAGAAAGGTGAGATAGTATCCTCCCTCTGAGGGAGGAGAACACTGCTTCCCCACTATTCCTAGGTAAGAAAGCTTGTGCAGTTACATGCACAGCAGCACAGAAATTGTCCGTTTAGGCCTTACACAAGCAGGGAAAGCAATTTCATTCCTGGATGTTATTGTGGTCATCATGGGGACAAACAGAAATCTAACAGGGGAGTTCAGTTCAGATGGTAAATCTCAGACCTTGACTGCGTATTCCATGTTGGTTGCTTTATGAATGCAGCGTTTACACACTGAGTAGGAGCCGACTCCGATTGCCTCCTTCACCACGTAGCCATCGTTGAACTGGACATTCTTGCCGTGCAGCTGCTGCAAGAGGAGAGCAGAGAGTTGATGAGCTGGTAGAGTTCAGGGAAGGGTTTGTGCAACATGCTGAGTTAACTGCAACACAGAGTGAGCTGACAGACTGCTGTCTGCTACATCCCACAGCTTCTCCTCCTGGCTGGGGAGAGGGAGGAGAAGAGAACAAGGCAGATATAGGTCAGTAGGCTAACACTATCTGCATCTAGCACGGCGCATTTCGGTGGAACCTTTCAACCGACCTCCCGCTAGCACGGGTCCACCTGGAGAGAGGAAAGCAAACAGGCTCGCATTGCCCTGATGGCCTTTGCACATGACAGTCGATAGAAATGAAAGAACAACAGGATGCAAGAATTCAAAACAGAACGACACTGCCTCAGGCTTCCTGTTAGCTCTGCTCCAGATGGTACAGAGGTCCCGCAGACCCACTCTGGAGTATTACTGCAGCTTCTAACAGTTGTTCCTCTGTCCCCACTTCTTACCTGTACCACTGAATGTAGAGGCGACTGGGCAGGTTTCACCTTGCCATCCTCCATCAATCCGGTTGCCACAAAACTGAAACCTCGGAAGAGCTGATGGGCCCCTGCACTAGGGGGGATGCCTGGGGAATCTGCAACAGGAGTCGAGAAACAACTTGAAGAGGGCTAGCCCTGCAGAAGCAGAAGCCTTCCCCTTGCTCCCCAGGAGCTACGGCTCTTCTTTAGGTTATTCGAGACTAGAGCCGCACCACGCAGCACTGAGCTTATCCCTAACACCCCACATACCTATGGCTGGGTCACCTCCTCAGTGCTGCAACCAGCCGGAGCTGGCAGCACCAGCAAGAGGCGAACCTTGCCCTGCTGGCACCGGCAAACCAGTATTAAGTCATACAGTATCATTTCACACAGGAAACTTTGGCTTTGCATGAATTCATACAAACCTTTCGGTGTACGTGATGTAAATTCTGTGTCAAAATAAAAGGTGTCATCTGGCTGGCCTACTGCAGGCTTGAAGGGCGGTTTGATTTCCCTGCGGTACAGCTTCTGCAAAACAAAGACAGCTCAAAAGTGCTCCGACAGGTCAACGCTCTCGTACACGCTCAGAAGGATGCAAAGGCTTGCTAGGAACAAGAGGCCAAGAAGAGATTTTGCAAAACTACAAACAGCTCTGTGGCTTAGCATTTAATTGCAGCTCAGCAGTCTGAGGGAAGAATTCTTGGCCAGTGGGGTGCTTTTGAGTTAGTTTGTGGAGAAATACTACAAGTTCTACAATATATTACATCATGGGGGAAAAAGTGTTCTACATGCAACTTGGCCCCAGTCCAAAAGCAGTATCTATGAAGTATTTACCTCACCAGGCTCTTCCACCTCCTCCTAACTCCCATTAGGGCTTTGCTGACACATACCTCCCCAGGGACAGCCAGAGGAGATGCCCTAGGAGGGCACTTATATCCCAGCACTCCCACAAGTAGCCTTTTTAAATTGCTTCTTGAAGCAAAAATTTGAAATAAGCTTTATTAGCATTGGTGGAGGTTCAGTCTAGCAGCTTGCTGCGTGCCTCAAAAGCATTAAAAGATTGATCTTCAAAATCCCTTACCAAGTAAGGGAAAATGGGGAAGAAACAAAATTACGTGGTAAAGTAGGGAGTTGGCCAGAAGCAATTGGGAAATGCTGGTTCTGTTATCGCCCTGCTTCTCTGCACAAAACAAGGTATTCCCTTGCCAGAAATGTTTCCGTGATTCCTTCCCACTTTGTGCAAGACAATCCTTGTTGTGCCAAACCCCAATTAAAACCTGCACTTTACTGTTGAGAGATGGGTAAATTCAAACTAAGGTGAGATCATAGGCAACTCAGGTATGAACAGTTATTCACATGACAAACAGAATTTTAGTTTCGGGAAGGATTATTGGAAGAGATGGAAACAGGGGCTGGTAGCTCTCCCATAGCTGATGCGGGCATCATGATTGTGCTATTACTGCAGTCAGCAGAACTGCGTTACTGGTGCCGAGTGGTGTAAAAGTTTGCTCTTATGTTTCTGATACTCACATTCCAGTCAATGGTAGAATAGAAAGGATGGCGCTTGATCTCTTCCGCCCCATCTGGTCCAGAACCTGAAAGATGCACCCGTGAATCGTGTTGCATTAAATCAGGACCACCAAGTACGCACCACAGCCAGGTATTACGGGAAACCTGGCTGTAATGAAACGAGACCATTAACCGAGCACAAGTGCGAACATGCTGCTGACCCACGAGGATGTGAGAGGCCCCGACAGAGCATCAGGTGTACCCAGAAACCAAAAAAATGTCTTACCTAATCGGTTGGCTGGATTCCTTTTGAAAAGGGCTCGCAGGAGGCTCTGTGCTTCAGAGCTCAGGAACTGTGGCATGCCCAGCTTTGCTCTGGAGAGGAAGTTATGCAACCAGTTGCAGGTTTAAAGAAGTCAACCCACAAGCCGACTGCAGCACCTCCACCCGCGAAAGTACAATCATCTGTTTGGCATTCACACTGCACCCTTCAAACTAACTGTTGATACAAACCCACTTGCCAAATAATGCCATTAAGTTGCGAGAACCCCCAAATTGCAACACGCTTAGAGAAAGAGCAGAAGCTCGCCTCCTATACATACAGGAGAGACAAACTCCTCTTACTTGAGGATGAGGGTCATGGTCTCCTTACGATCCTTTCCCTGGAAGGGTAGCGAGCCGGTGAGCATTTCAAACTGGGAGGGAAAGAGAAGAAGGGGAGGTCACGTCTGAGGAAGCCTGAGGGTTGCACAGATCCCACCGCACCTTCATCTGGGAGGTCGCCAAAGCTAGCGAAAAGCTTGCAAGGGATCAAAAGCCTAGCTCTAAAAACGATCGCAGGCATCGTATTTTCTCCAAAGGAGCTTGGTTCCCAAGGTTTGCCACGGCAACACGTTCAACCCAGCGCCTTCTCCTGTGGGAACCCTCAGATTCAGCAACTGCCAGACGGTGGCACCAGATCTGCACAGACACCGACATCCCAGCGCCGGGGTGGACACAGACACCCCCACGCACCCCATGCTGCACACCCCAGCGCTCACTGGGACAACAGTCTCAGGAACTCTGCCTCCCCCGAGAAACACGCGATCCTGGCTGGATGCCTGGACTACAGAGCCCTTTCAGGGAGCTTGGAGAACATCCCCAGGTCAGCACATCTGCTAGACGTGCAGAATCATGTAATGGTGTGTCAGAGCTACTGCTGGAGCAGCTGCCGAGCCAGGTCCCCAAACCCTCTAGCTGGGTACATACCATTAACACCCCACTCCAGCTGGGTACATACCATTAAGACCCCGTAGGACCACCAGTCAGCACTGTGCGAGTGGCCTTGGCGATTCACAACTTCTGGTGCCATATATTCCACTGTTCCACAGAAGGAATAGGCTTTCTTCTCATGGTCTATAGCCTCCTTACTCAAGCCAAAATCTACATAAGAGAAAAACTGTCAGCGTGCACCCATGTGCTCTGAGCAATCACACAGAGCAGAGAGGCCTAAGAGAAGCTCCGTATTTCAAGAACCAACCTTGCTGGAGCACAAGGCTTTTGTGGAGTCCCTTACCTGTGAGTTTGATGTGCCCTTCTTCATCCAAGAGGATGCTACAGCATGAATGAAAAAAAAAAAGTTGTTACTGTCTGCAATAAGGGCTGGTGAGAACAAACACACAGAGCAGAGGCTGGTCTGAGACACTCCCAGAATCCAGAGGAGGTTATCTGTGCCTTCCCCCAGTGCTTTAAGCTCCATCACCAAGACACGAGCGGGACCAAGAGCAGCTCCCTTCTCTCTACGCCCTCAAGTTCATGTTGAGCGAATGACCCACGCAGGTTACAGCACCTTTGATCCCCCACATAGCCCAGGTAAAGGACAACCAAGTCATGCAGCTGGTATGTGTCTCTGCAGAGACCCAGCCTGGTGCCTTTTCCCTCCGAAGGCTCTCAATTGCTTAAAGCTGGAGCCCAGAGACTGCCAAGGATTACTGCTCAGACATGTGCTGCACACATGCTGCCTCCGCAGCGCTCCTGGCCGTAACTGCTGATCTGAGGAGCAGGAGCCTTGTCGATTGGCACTGCCACCTTCCATCTGGCTGGCCTCGGAGCATCATTCAGCTTTGCCTTCGTGCAAGAAGGCTGCGCCGTTTGCTGCCTACAGGCTTGGGACTGAACTGAAGGACTCGGTTCCCTGCCTCAGCTGTGCTGCACGTACTTCTCTGGTTTGAGATCCCTGTATATGATTCCCAGGCTGTGCAAATGGTCGAGCCCCAGAGCCAGCTCTGCTAGGTAGAACTTCACGTCCTCCTCGGTGAACATGACCTGCAGGAAGGAGAGGAAGCGGACAGGTGCTGGGGTTACAACGCTGGCAGCGGGACAACCTCCGCTGCACCCATGCGAGACCTTTCACAGCCATGTTGCTCCTTCCTGCCCTTTCATACCCAAGTTTCCCAGGCTTCAGCCGCCATCCTAAAGTATCAATTAAACAGCAACACCAAAAAAACAAACAGGGTTACTAAGCAGCAGACAGGTTTTTAAAAAACTCTTTGCTTAGGTTAACCAGGTTATGTTCCCAGTTGTCTTCGCTTGGCACAACTTCTCGCTACCCCTCCCATTCCCTGCCCTTGCCCCATCCCAGCAAGGCAACACAACCAGCCAACGCTGCAGCAGAACATGGTTCTCGCCTGTTTTAAGCTTAAGTTTTGCTCAGAAGCTGCTGCGGAGGTGAGACCTGCCTCCTATGCTGCTGCTTTTCTGCCAGAGGACAGGGCTCCTGAGTCATCCTCTCCTGTTGCCAGCTCTGGGCTAGCAGCAGCTTGGAGGTTGTTTTCACCCGCTCAAAGACTTTGCAAGGGTCAATCGCTTCCCCAGGCAATTAAGTGCAGATGAACTGAGAGCCGCAGCAACCACCAAGATGCCAGAGCATACCCACCTCTTTGGAAAGCCGAGTGAAAAGGTCACCTCCTCTGAGGAAATCCAAGATGAGATACAGCTTCCCCTCTGTCTGGAATGCTGAAACACAAGCCGGAGCAGGAATCAGACCCCTCCGCTGAGGGAAGACTCCATGGTATTACATTAATCACTTAAATCCCAATGGCTCCAGTTGTGCAGATGCCCTGCATGGTTACTAGGTTAAACACAGGTAGGGCTAATTATTTGGGGTAAATGAGATAGCCTGTCCGTGATGTTGAAATGGGAGCTCACCAGCAGCACTCTAGCACTGCAGAAAATCCTCATTTTTGGGGGGGTTGGTTCCCTTTCAGCCAGCGATGCCCTTCTGAAAGGGCTGTTTTCCCGAGAGAGGCACTGGTCGCTTTACAGGGAAAGAAGCTGTCCTCACCTTCCTCAGAGTCAGAGCATTAATCCTGCAAAACTCTGGCTTGACTAGTTAACTCCGCTTTCTCAGTTTCTCCTGATTTAATGTTTTAATTGCAAGGATTTGATGTTTAAACCTTTCCTTCTGGTCTATGCTCTGTTCCCCATTCAGTAGCTAGAGCAGGCATGGGACCAAAGACCTTTCCAAGAAAGGATTTGTGTTAAGGGGATTGTGAAGGCTTCAGAGCAGCACAGCTGTTGAGGGACAGAGACTGATCCAGACCTCTTCTCCATTTCAGGTATCTCCAGAAGCCTGTTAGGGACCACGAGAGGCTCTCAGCATCCTCCAAGCAGCCTGCTGCTGGATGCCTCATACTCATCTACCTGCTCATGGCAGGCATGCCTGTAGTAGCGTCTTTATTGTGCTTAGAAGCACTCAGCGTCTGTCTGAGCCTGCAGCCCTTCTCCCAGTGTCCCAGCTAGCTCCACACTCACCGTAGTGGAGTTTCACCACAAAGGGATGGTTCACATCAGCCAGGATGTCCCTTTCTATCTTTGTCCTTACTCGATCACGCACTGTGGAAAAAGAGAGGAACAGCTCAGACACTGAAGCAGGGACACAGTACCCTGGTGTCAGTCTTGTCCCCAGCCTTAAACCCTTTAGTACCAGGCAGCTTGAGCCAGAGCTTTTCTCACCTCCATCACTGCGACAAGAGGCTTTTAGAGATGGAGAGAAAAGGAGGCTGTTTGGTTGAGATAAAGATACTTCTCTTTCATCCAGACCACCCTGTGGCCAGCAGTGACTGCTGACACATTTCCCCGGTGCTCTTTGAGACACAGAGGATAGGAGCATCGCTCTAAGAGTCTCGTACCTTTCAATGTCGCCTTCTTGAGCACCTTCATGGCATAGAGGTGGTTGCTGTCTGGCGGTGTTATTTTTCTCACCAAGAAAACCTGAGGCAGAAGAACACCACATTTGCCAAGCACTAAACATTAGCAGTACGAGTTGGATGCCTCCCAAAGTGGCAAACCTCACAGTAACCCTAAGAAGCAGCTGGCCGCAGGACTGGTAAGATGTACCTCAAGCTCTCTATGTGAAACCCCATGAGGTTTTCAGGGAAGTGCTGTGTGCAGACTCCTCTCACCCCCTACCTCCAGCCATTACAGCACTTGTGCTTTTATACCGCACTTTCCTCCTCTCCAGCCTTCCACACCTCTTGCTCACTCTTGCAGTTCTCGTGGGGCTGTGGCTGATGCCTGGGAGCTGTGACTTGAAGCACTGATGCTGCAATGTACCACAAAGCCTCCTGGTGACTTGCTGGTTTGACAGCCAGATCAACTCCTTATTATCCAGGTCCTGCATCCTCTTTGGATTTTTACCTCCTTCCCTTCCCTGATGTCCCATTCTACCTGTTTTTAGGCAGCTTCAAAAAGACACCACCTTTCTTTTGCATAAAGCCACTGCTGCATTTGCCCTGGCAACAGCACACGGTTGTGTACAAACCCCCACTGTTAGCGCTGGTAACTGATTGACATGAAGTTGATTTAATGTGTGAGCAGATGGTCTGTAAGAGACCTGGATTATTTACACATTGAAAGAGATAAGAGTTACAGGCTACTTCCTTCCCCCTTCACAGAAGTGAAACTGGACCGTAAACAGGGGCCAAAACCAGTCCCTGGCACACAGCACTATTTCTGAGAAGAGAGGAACATGCCCAAGTCCTCCAAGTCCTCAATTCAACTGACAGCTTGGCAGCCAGCTAGAGAGCTGCAGGAGGTCCTTCTGCCCTGCGCGACACCTGCATTCATGAGCAGGATACTACTCCTTTCCTCCTGATATCTGAAAAAAGAATTACAGGGGAGCTTTGGACATAGAGGCTGGCCCTTGTGAGATGGCATTGCTACAGCTGCCTTTCAAGTTAGGAGCAACCACTTGCTAAGTGGGCTCTTCACTCAGATTCTCACAATCTGGTGGGAATCGGGCAAGTGCTTTTCGTTAGGGACACAGTCCCTTTTGTCATCAAAATCATTTATCTGGCGTGACACATAGGAAGAAAGTGAACTCACCTTGCCAAAAGAGCCCTGTCCCAGCACCTTCAGAAGCTCAAACTGCGAAGGATCGGCTTTCTCGGAGCCTTCCTTCACATGGTGCGTGATGTTGATTTCTTTCACGACACCTTCGCCCTGAAAAAGAGGGGACATGGTTGAACAAGGGAAAGCAAGCCTTATTGGATTAAGGAACAAGGATTGCAGCTACAGATTCACAGGAACCACATCTGAGAGAACCATAAAAGTTGGTGCTTCTCACAGGTATCTCCTGGCTTCAACATCTGGAATAAATAAGTCATCGGTAGGCTTGCACCAGGCAGCCTTGTTAAATATCCTGCACTCTCCCCAAAGGCTCCGCTCCTCACACCACAGGTGTTGCATTTCTTTGAACTGCATTTCAGAAGAGTGCTTGAAAAGCACCTTCCTTTTTAAGGCACTGGTAGCAAAAACAGGAGTGTTTATGCCACTAAAAATCCCACAACACAAAAATACGGCACTGTTGTCAAAACACGGCCAGGGCTGGCAAAAATCAGACATGTTGGAGCCCATCTGCTCAGCAATCTGAGCAACTCTGCAACATAAGTCTTAGTGCATCTTCAGCACATACAGATGATGCTTTAACAGACTCAAGCCTTCAAGAAGATTGAGGGGAAGCCAAGGTCTCTGGCACATGTTTTGTTTAAAACACATTCTTTTATTTAAAAAAAATAAAGAAGAAAAAGAGATTTAATCAGCAGTATCTAGAATAAACTCACCAGTGAAGCTAGGCCAGCACACAAGAACAGCCACAGACCCTGAGGTGATGCTGAAATCCCTCCTTTCCCCAGCAAACCTCGTCCGTACCTCTGGTGCATAGAGCTCAGAGTTCAGCTCAACAGAAACACCTTGTGCTGCTTTCTATTTGCATGCCAGACTTTTTGCACTACTAGTCTTCCAGCTGTGCCTTTCCCTCTACTTCTCTTGATCATACCTAGCCAGTATATCTGTACTTAGGTTTCCTCTGAGCTTGACCTGTTCCAGCCCCTCTCCCGACCGACCACGGGGAGAACCCACAGGGCAGGCTGGACTCAACTTCCCACTTCTACAGACGTGAATCTTACTCAGGACAGAAATCTCTTGTAGCTGTACATCTTGTAAGGGCAAGTCCAGGCTTCTTAGCACTTCAGTCCCACATTAACCAGCATTAGATACGGTCTGGTTGCTATTTGGACCTGAAGGCCAGCAATTACGTTCCAAAGGGCATTAAACATGGTTGCTCTCTGACCCTAGGGCAGATGCGGCCATCGGAGGCTGCTAGAAAGCTGGAACTACTATTTAGTTTTTCCCCTTGCAGAGTTGGGGGGAAAAAAAGTGATGCTTTGTTTTCTGAAACTATTCAGATACTTGGTCTGGAACCCACGGCCTAATCAAAGCAGCTTCTAAAAACAACAGGAACCAAGTTTCTCTTGGTTCTGCCTCTCCTCTGCACCCCAGCCCACTCCCCACCCTCCCAGCACCTTCTCGGGGAGGGTGGCCTTGCCAAGCGCCCGCGGATGTGGTTGCCTACCTGCACCGAGCACCCTTCCCTTCCCGCTCTCACGCTTGGCTTTTCTCTAGATTAGGAAGTGGCTTTGTTCCCATGTTGATAGCTTTGCTCTCTCAAGATCCTGCATTATTCAGACACCAAGACCTAGCAAAGAAGCCCGTGCTCTCAGCGGTGCAGCATGGGGAGAGGGCAGGGGGACAGGAGCTCCTCCCGTATTATCCTGCCTTTTGCTGGTCTCAGTGATCACAGAGAAGAAAGATCTTATAATCCCTGTAACAACAAGTTTTCATGTTCCATATGCTCTCCCGGCTTAAATCAGCCACCTTACACTTCTGGTTTTTCGTTTGGAGGCTCAGTCCACAGCAGACAGCTGTTGGTTAGGAACAGCTTCCCACTTCTAGCCAAGAGCGTGATGGGCAGTCAGCCAAGAGGTCTCCTCCTGCTAGTCCTTCCCTGTTGTTCAGCTCTCCAGGGAGTGACCCCACAGCAGGCAGAGACCCAGGGATGGGACCAGTGGAAGTTGTAGGCTCTTTCTGCTCCCCCCATCTTCATGAAAACACTAGAGAGAAACCAGGACTACACAGCATCAGCGCTTGTACAACCATGCATGTTTCACCCTGTAGCATCACACACCTATGCAGAGAGGAACATTTAAAATGAACTCTCGTATCCACCTCCAAGGCATCCGGACCCATTCTCCCGCCACAGCTCTTCAGGAGCTGCGGAGCGATGTATTTCCACAGCTGTGGGAATTCTTTGCCTTGGCCAATAGCAAGACCCAGGGTGTTTAACTACAAGCGGTTTCAGCAGCCCAAGCTGTATCTGAAGGCAGGCAAAGATTTGCATACGTAGCCTGCCAGCCAGACCACATCAGCAAACACACATACATATATACATACCAACAAGACCAAAAGTGGCATCAGCAGAGACATTGTTGATAGGTTTCTGAGAAAAGCTTTGAGATGCCATTTGGCATCTTGCTGACACAAGGGAGGTTTTCTCCCGTGGACTCATCCAGTAACTTGCAATTCAACAGTTAGGACTCTGGGGACCAGCTCCTACAGCCTGTTTAGCAGCACCAGAACAAGTCTCTAGCACAAAAGCACTCGCGTGCCACCGAGCACAAACAGGCTCTGCTTGCACCGAGATAAGTTTCTTCCAATGGCACCGTGAAGCAAACTATCCCAGAAGGCAGAAAAAGAAAAGCAAACCAGACTGCTCCGAATATCCATCTGAAGCAGCAGCCCACCTGGATGAGCCACCAGCAACACCAAGTGAAGCAAAGCGAGCTAGCGGCAGTACTGACCGGGCTGGAGAGCTGGCTGGGGGCAGGCAGCTGCAGGCTGCAGGGCTTGGCTCGATGTTTCCTCTGCAGCCAGAGCGTGAGGAACGCGCAGATGCGAGGAAGTTTAGGGTCCCTCTCCATTCTCCCATCCCGATATCAACATCGCACAGCCCCGGTAACCGTCACCCCCGCGAGATCCCGGGGAAGCACGGTCGGCTCCCGAGGATCGGGGAGGCTCCCGCGGAGCTGCATGGACGCCCCACGCTTGAGGTTGCCGGATGGAGGAGATACAGGTGGTTAAAGCCCAGCTGGCAGATGCGCAGTGGAGACAAGCGACTCGGTTGCAGAGGCACATTCATGCTCCCACTCCCCAGCAACAGCGCTTGTGGTTGGGGCTTTTTGGTTGGGTTGTTTTTTTTTTTTTTTTGGTTTTGGTTTAAAAAAAATAAAAATCTCACAGCTCCTTGTTCACATTTGGGTTCCCTGGTTCAGACAAGATGCTGACAGAAAACATACATGGTCTAGTTAAAGTGACTTCCATCTAGTGCTGCATGAATCTCATGTCAGGCTGTGAGCTTTGGGGGTATTTCCACAACGGGGGAATATTCCGAGAAGCCACTTACTCTTTAAAAAGGAAGAGAAAAACTCATGAAACCTCACACAGAAGTCTGACACCACCTCGGAAAGCTGCACATCTCTTTGCTCTCACACTGGCACAGGGATGATAAGTCACCCATGATGGGATTCGGGGTGCATCGATCCCATGGGCAAATCCTCTAGCATCACTAGGATTTGCACCTAGTCCATCGTTTGCTTTATGCTGCATGGGAGTACTTGCTGTGGACGCTGGAGTTATCTAACAGCCACCCTGGGAAGTTCCATGCGAGGTATTTTTTAAGGGCACTCCTGATGCAGACAGCTTCTGAACCCACTGCTGCTCGGATTTACTGGCAGAACAGAGGAGAGGTATTTAGATTGCTTGTTTTGCCTCCTTTCCCCTCCAAGCCTGTTCCCCTTTGACCTTTCCATTGGGTCAGGACAGACAGATGTTTTCTGCAGCAAGACCCCAGAGAGCGCAGGTAAGAAAGAAACCCCTTGAAATGAGTAAAAAGACACCCACGCACCTTCGCAATTAGAAATAACCCCGTGTCAGCGTTGATTTCTGAATTTCTCCAGAGAGCGCAGAGTATGAAAAGAGGTTCTTGGTTTGGACCCAGAGAAACTACTTATGACTGTCTTGCCTCCTCCGCCCCCATAATGTGCTCTTTAAGAACCGATAATGAAAGAAACAAATGACTTAATACCAGCAAGGCAGCTGGTCCCAGCTCCACGGAGGGAACCTCAATAGCTGATGAGGTCCAAAGCAAGGGAGCAGGTGCCAGCGAGCAGCACGAAACAGCACCGTGCAGCTGCTGAGCACAAGTCTCCAGGAGACTCGGTTCATACTGACACCTCCTTCACTCTGCCACAGTCCCAGTGAAGCAGAAACCGTGTCCACAACGTGCCCTCTGAAGGTGAGCATCACCGCTTCTAAGGAAGCTTTATGTTGCTCAGTGAAGCTGTGCAGGAGACGCAGCCAGCCAGCTCTCCTTGCGTGTGGGCCTGGCAAGATCTGATAAATCTCATCCCGATAGAGACAATTTTGCATGTTGCGTTATCAGGCACGCAGCACGGGGAGAGGAGCCTCAGAAAAGCAATCAAAAAAACCCCACTGTACGTCCCTGCCACTAAAACGCTGGAGCGCCCGCCCCAGCAAGCTGACAAGATCAGAAAGCCACAGGAGACATAAATGACAGCACGGAAAGGGGTTTGGTGTGGGGAGGAAGGAGGAGGAGGATGAAATCAAGTCCAGGATGTCACGTGAGCAAGTGAGTAATAGCTGTTTTCTGTATTAGCAGTCCCACCTAGCTGAGACGGGCTGGTAGGGGCTTGCTGCCAGAAAAGGTTTGGTTTTCAGAGAGGTCCTTGCGAGCTCTGCTTACGCCCTCGCATACGTGGGACGACCCGTCATGGGACAAAGTGCAAATTAAATGCATGAGTCTCCTCGAGGTGCACATCTGCAGCAGGCTCTCTTACCTTGTCTGCCGAGTCCACAAGGTCTTTCTCTATCCAAGTGATGTCTGATTTTGCCTGTGGGACAACAAATGAGTGTCAGCACAGAGGGGCTGTGATACTCTGCTAGAGTTTTCCCAACGAACTTGTTTAGCAAGACCAGGCGAGCTGTTTCCAGTCACTGGTGGTGTCCCACCAGACATCGCTCCTCGGGATGCGATGCTGAGCTCTGATGGTGGCTCCGGGAGAGCAGCCGGAGCCAGCTGCTGTTAAAGGCTTTGATAAACTCTGACGGGCGGTGGAGAAGGACACGGTGCCGGCGCTTGGTTACACGCATTTCCCAAGAATCAGAGTGCCACCGCCAAGGAGAGAGAATTAATTTCTGGCAGGTTAAGGTCTAGATCAGATTTTACTCTCAGCTACACGTGGACAAGCTCCAAAAGCATCTGTCCTGGTAGCGGTGTCCTGGGTCTGCAGGGAAGTTTGGCACCCCCGTGGCAAAGAGAGGGCTCCTCTCCAGGGGCACGCTCAGCGTTTCTAAAGCAAACAGGAGGAACATATTCAAATACCAAAACTCACCACATCCCTCAAGGGCAGGGCAGGGCCAGCCCAGCTGCTCTGACAGGTCCTTGAGCAGCATTAGAAATGTCAATTTATGCTGCCTCTGGGGCCAGATGCAATTCTGTGAACCCTTACAGAGAGAGATGCAGAAGCATTTAAGGGGAGCTCAGAAAACAACTGCTCCTGAGCTAGGATATGGCTCCTTCTCCCCCCAAAACTCAGACTTAAGGGAAGAAGTAAGTTTTTGCAAGGTCAATACCCAAGCCTGCTGTATTTTAATGAACATACATAGATTTGCTATCACATCTAGGCACTCTTTCACCTGTTTTTTAGATAATGAGCTAAGTTTGAATAGAAAAATCACCCCCCGAAAAATCAAAACGGATTTGAAACGTTTCCTCCAAGAGGTTCAAGTCTTTGGCTGCAGATGAGGTAAAACTCATGTGACTGCAGACAGAAGGGATGTAAGAGAGACTCGAGCTGTGACTTCTCTTATGTCTTTTCAAGCAGTTTGTCAGCACAACGGAGCCCGTGGCGCTGGCAGGGCTCTTCGGCGCCAGCAACATCAACCGGGTGGGCACAGCGCGAGGCAGAGCGACCTGAGACAGGGGCTATGGAGAGGCAAGAGAAGAAAAAGCAAGCCTCGAGGGAAGGGAGGAGCTGTGTGAAAACAGCGAGATTAGAGTTAAGAATTAACTGATTTTCAGCTCTGGAAGGACTGGATCAGATGGGAGGGGGTCCTTGCAGTCACCTCTTTCCCTTCCTCCCCTCCATCGCTCTGCCCTTGCTGTGGGAGCAGCCGGGATCTCTTTGGGTCTGGGAGAAGGTGGTTGTCCCGCTGCTGCCGTGGGAAGCGGATGCCCGGGGCAGCCAGCTGACACATCTACCAAAGCCACAACTAAACCCCTTCCTGAACTCCCCAAAGCGATCACAAAAACCTCAGTGATCCCCCCCGGGGATCACACCCACCCACAGGGAAACCAGCTCCTTCACGGCTCCAACTGGCGAGCAGGCACCAAACCCTGCCTTGGATGGGGATGGATTGATTTCTCTCCCACAAGCACGGATCTCTCTGCAGGTCCACCCTACCAGCACAAGACACTGCTCCTGCAAGCTACCAGCCATCTTCTGACACCTGCAGCCTCGGGGGAGGCCATTTTACACAGATTCCTGCACCACTGAGAAATGGTATTTGCTGTTCCTGAAAAATAAAAAGGAAACCCCGGCCACTGGGCAGATCTGAGCCCAGGAGGTCACTCAAGTCAGAGGAGGAGACAACTTCTTCTGAACTTCCCAAAGCCGTCTTTGAACCGCACAGATGGCTTAGTCACCCTAGATCAGGGCTGGGAACATACATATGGGGTGGTTTTTTTTGCAGCACCAAGTTCAAAATACAAGTCCTCTTTCCTACTTTCCCCTTTCTTGAGGAATGATTTTACAAGCCAGAAGCCAAGAGACAGGTTTGTTTTTGCTCGCATTTTGTCACTTTGCTGGTTGAGACAGCCACATCTAAATGCAAGGAAGAAAAAAAAAAAAAACCTGCAAGAGCTAGAAACAGATTACGCTTTTGGCATTTCGCTTCCTATTCATCAACAACTAACCAGAAGCTGTTTTAATTTCTGTTGCTTCAACACATGCTCTGGTCCCAAAACACTCCCAAATTTCTGGCAGCACCTAGGAAAGACACTCCTTAGAAAGCAGTTTTACCATCAGAAATGCCTTTTCCAAAAGAGAAGTCGTTAGTTAATACTGGATAAGGTCTGGCTCTATGAGGTCAGGCGATTCACCAACTTCTTGCGTCCTGCAGAAGAGACAGAGCACAGCACTGTATGCAGAGCAGATATTTTATCAGCTAGACACTTGCCTCCTGGATCCTTGGCTTGCTGCGAAAGAGGAGCCTCAGCATCTCCAAAGCTTTAGGCTGCTATTCTCCCATACTTTGCAAGCTGGCTTCTGAACTTAGAGCACTCTGCAGCACCCAGACCAGCACGAGAACCCTGAGTGTAGTAGTTATGTCACTGGGATGTATTTTGGGAGTTTTCACTGAAAGGAAACTGCGGTTTTGTATGGGGAAATTGCATTGTGTGGTGATGGCTGCACGGTACCAGCAGGCAAATGAAAACACTGGATGGCTTTACGGGTGCTTAGGCATGGCTCTTTCCATCAGCAAATCTCAGCAGGCTTTTCAAGAGGATCAGTACAGTCCCCCATGTCACAGACAGGAAAATAGGCATAGAAAGACCAATTTCAGTCACTACACGAGGCAGCAACAAGCAACTGAGAGCCTGTGCAGCTTTCTTCCTCAAACTTATGCGGCCCCTGCTCTGAGCAGCACAAATGCCGAGTCCAGCACAAATGCTCTCCCTGGAGGATCAGCTGAATTGCAGGTCCGCAGGGAAGGGGTCAGGAGGAGGCAGGTTCTGCATCCTTCCCTGGTCCGTCCCTGCCCCATGTCAGAGTCACCGCTTGGTCATCTGCTGCATCAGGTCTTTGGGACGCTGCTGCGAGGCCCCACGTGAGGTTTGCACACTGACATCTTAGGGGGGGGTTGCACAATCCTGTCTGCTTGCTCAGCGGTCAGCTCCTGCACCGTGACGCTGCTCTGCACCCTGCTCTTATACAGCCAGGGATGCCTTAATACGGCCAGAGATGGGCACTGGCCAAGTCAGACAGTACAGACACGGGGAGCGGAGTAGAGAGGTGAGAAGGTCTTTGTCCCTATGGCTGTGAATCAATTCTTTCCCAATTTCTATGTTTGCAAGGAAAAGAGCGAGCCCCACGCTTACTCCCAGTTCCTGTCAAGAGGCCATCTGCATTTCATCTGTACAAAATAGATACCCTAGATGGTTTCAAAAGTTACCCAGCTGCTTCACCAGTGTCACTGCAAGGTCCTTTGCTGTTTTACAGAATCCCTTTAGCTGTCCCCACTCTGTACCTTAAAGTCACAGCTCCTGCCAAACTTCTTTCCAGATCCATGCAACTTTTGCAGCTGTTAAGCTGCTTAGTGCTGCCCTGGACTGCAGCATTCAACCTGCTGCCAGGCTGCAGCTGTGTCTATACGGAGCATCCCAATAGCTCCTTCCCACTCCTAGAGCCTGTTTCCCAGGGAGAATCGCTCCCTCCTCAGTGGCAGGAGGCACAGGGGATCTCAAAACGATTCTGCAGCAGAGAAACACAGAAGCTGGAAGTTATGTTTGGGCAGCTACAGCTCGTGCAAGGAATTAAAGCAGCGGCAGAAGGCAGGCACGCTTCTAGCGTGAGATGGGATGATGCACTACCCTGGTTCGTGGTCTGGCCTCTCTTCTGATCAGTTTTCTGACCTGTACGTTAACATGGGCACAAAGAATTTCATCCTCACCCCATCCTGCCTTGCCAGGGGTCTGGCTCAGCCTACCTGCCTCTTTTTGCCCCTAGAAACAACGCTTTGAATTCCTGAGGCTCTTCACAAGGAAGAAGCTCATCCTGAAGCCCCTCTGCTAAAACTAGAGATCATAAACCAGTCTTGGTCAGAAGCAGAAGCCATCAGCTCTTTGCTTCAGATGCAGCTAACAGCCATGGAGGGAAAGGCTGCTGCAAGAGTGAAAACCTCCATTGCTTCGCTGTCTCTGCTCCCAAGAGAAGGGACCAGAACCAAACAAACAGGTAACAATCCCAATATAAGGCGATAAATCTGTACCAAGAAGCATAAACCAAAGGAAACTGTGGTGCAGGCAGCTGCACACCAGTAAGCAGGTTGTGAGTCTAAGGGCAAGAGACACGCAGGCTGAGCCAAGGCAGGAGGCTTCCTCCATCACACTTCCAAATGACCTTACACATCCCGGGTGGGTTTGACGCTTTTAGGGCAGAATTAAGTCACTTCTAGGCCTTATGCCATATTTTTGAAAAGCAAAAAGTTGGTGACAGAAGTGGGTTTGCCAATTCTGTTCTTTCTTTTCCTATACCTGTGGGTCCTGGGAGAAGCGGGGTGATGCTGTCTGAGCAGACGCTGGCACTGAAGTGCCAAGACCTGGCTGCAAACTCTGCGTGAACCTGCTGCCATTGGCACATCAGTCCTAGGAAAGATGATCCCCAAATCCAGTGATACCAGATACAAATGGTTCCCAGTGCACGGTTTAAAGATGCTGTAATCCAATTCTGTGTCAGCAGACAAGACTGTAGGACTAAGCTCTAGCAACTCCCAACATCAGCTCCATAAAACAGGGCACTTGCTAGCCCTATAGATTTAAATCAGAATAACCAGGGGCTGCCTTTGCCTCCTGCCAGGATCCAGTTACATCCCACTGAGCACTGGGAACAGCATCGGGGAGGGAAGGATCAGGGTTTCATAAACTGGAAGGCGATGGTGTGAAGAACTGCTGCCCGAAGCGAGACAGCTGCTGTCACGTCAATGTGCTCCAGCAGTGGGACTCGTGCCCCATGCTAGACCAAAGGGATGTCTCAGCAGAGGTTTCAGCTGCTGGCCAGGAAGCACTGGGTGAAGACAACCTCTGACCATGAGCAGATCCCTCCAGCGCCGACTGCTCCTGGGTGCCAGCCTCAGGAGTGTGGGACCTTCGCACTCCTGAACTTTTGCATGAAGTTATTTTATGCAACCTACTCCAGAGCAATAACCTCCCTGCAGAGCAGCAACTCTGGCTCTGGAGGGAGCCTGAAATAAATGGGAAGCAAGAGATGCTGCAGCTTTGCAGAGGAAGCAAGTCTGCTTTTGCTGTTAAGAGCAGAGAGGCAAAGGCTGCTCTGTCTGGAACTTTTTTTTAAAGCAGTTGTTCTCAAAAAGAGGAACAAACAAAGCAAAGAAACCTCCCCAGCCACTGCCTGCCCTCCTGCAAAGGCCTTATTTTGGCAAGGCTGACGGTTAGTCTCATTTGCAATGAACGAATTGGCCAGAACCACGTACTTTTGTGTGCATTTCTTTGGTGGATCACCCTCAGTGCTCCTGGGAACTCCCAGACTTGGCCCCAGCCTGAGCAATCCTGGGGGACGCTCGTCCCTGAGCAGCACCGTTCTTCCCTGAGCAGAGACACCACATAGCCTTGCAAAGCGAAGGGCTTCAGCTTGCGGTACCTGCGTCTGAATGGACCCACCAGCCTGCACGGAGGACGGGCTGGACCTGTTTAGAGAGATGGGATGGAGAGAAGGGAACCGTGCCTCGAGGCAGAGCCATTTTGACACGAGAGGAAACGCTGCCCACAGCAACGAGATGGTCATATCAGCAGCTGCAGATTTTCACTCGCTTTGTTGCCATCCACCTACTTCCAGGAAAGCAAGGCAGGCGATGCTAACTACCCCCACAGGAAACCTGCCCTCTGAGCAACGCCTCTCCAGAAGTCTGCAACTGCTCCGGGACCTCTCTGGAGCTGAGAAATGTCACCGCGTACCTGTGCTACGTGCACAGCCTGCACGTGGGACGGTCACCACGTCAGCCCACCGCCACTCCTGGGGCTTTGCTGGGAGGGGAGAGCAAGAGCTAGGTCAGAGTAAGCAGGTGCTGCTGCTCCGTGTTTATTCGGGAAAGGAGTTCTTTCCTGGCCTGTCACTCATTACAGCTTAGGAGAGAAGTTGAAAACAGAAGTCCAGCCAAGCAGAACATTTTGTGAGATCGTACCAATTTCATTCAATTGCCGAAGTTAGAAAAAACACCTGGGAGAATTCAAGAGTTTCACTTTACCTAATTCAGCGGGCATTGTAGTATCAAGGTTGTATTCAAAGATTAAACACCAAAGCCATCTCTCTTGTACTTACACATACCACACACAATTACAGGAAAAAAAACCCTTGAAATCTCAAGCAATTTAAAAACCTCTCTGCCCAAGAGCAGACTCTGTCCTGTTCTCCCACAGGTGTTCCAATGGGTTTAATCCCAGTCCACGCTCCCTGGGCCATACAGCTCCCGCAGCCCCACGGCTGCCCTCCCTTCCAGGTATGAAACCTTGTGGGCTCTGGTTTTCCCAACTCCAGCATCATCCCAAACATCACCGATCCAGCATCGTTGCAGGGCTGCCTGCTGAAAGCAAAGGTCTGACCACCGTTTTATTGCGTTTTATAAGATAGGGTTACTTTTGCTTAGAATGTGCATGCCTGCATCTGCAAAAGTTTGGGAAGAAGAGACATGGGACCTCTCACTTGAGCTCCTCAACCACTTCCAACCACACTCAGAGCAGGAAAAGCTGCTGAAGAGTTCAGTCCTCAGGGTTTTAAAAAAGAAGGCGGCAGATGGAGGGAAGAGGTGTGCCTGTGTCCCTACGAGCTGTCAGAGAATCAGCAACAGCTTTTTACAGGAGGAGGGAGAAACAGGACAGCGTAAATGCCTGGGGTCACGGACAGAGCTTAAAAGAAGAGGGAGATTCTTCGAGCAATCCAAGAGGATCTTCAGAGAAAGAGACGGCTTCGTTAGTCCTTTAAACTAAACTCATGCTGAACAAGGGCATTTGCTGTTTTGACAGACAAAAGCCTCGGGAGGCAGCCAGGGCCCGGGGGAGGAAGGGCCCACCGCGGGGTGGCTTTGAAGATGGAAGTCTTGGACAAAGTCACTTCTACAAACACAGCTAAGGAGCACTGGAGACTTCGGCAACTGGAACTTCCCGATAAGTGGATAAGGACGGGGGCGGATTCCTGGCAGGAGCTTTGCTGCTAGAGGTTTGCGGCAAGGGAATACTGAGAGGGAACAGTGCTGCGGTAGAAAAGAGGCACGTTTCACCCTACACCATCTCCAAGGACTGTTTTATTGGTCTCCTGAAAAACAAAACAAACCAAAAGCGAGGGAGGGAGAAGAAACCCAGGTCATGCAGTCAGACCTCTGCATAGCGAGGGTGTCGGTAATGCTGGCATCTAGAAATCCTGTTCATCACTACCTTCATGCACAAACTCTTATTGGGGCCAAGGCAGCTAAGAGAAGTGAATGACCAACTCCATCATGGCATGGATAACACCAGGAACCTCCTCCCATATGGCTTAAAACAAAAGCCTTAGACTCCGAGCATCCTAGAAGCATCCTGCAATCTTCCTCGGGGCGATTCCCCTCCACTCAGAGAGGCAGCCAAATGCTCAGTGTAAAATTAATTTGGTGACCCTTGAGAAAGATTTTTCTGCTGCTCCGAGCAGTGATCGTGGCTCCCCGCAATGGGGGTAACAAGCAGATCCCTAAAAAGGGAAGACTCAGACCGAGACAGCGCAGTTTTACCCTGTTTGGTGTTTAGATGGAGCAGTTCCACCCTTTTTAATTTTCATGGGCCCCTTCTCTCACCAGCAAGTTCACTTTTTCTGTATGTCAGAAAGTGACCTACATCATCTTCTGCGGAGGTGGACGGAGCTGTCACAGGGAGGAAACACTGCAAAATCCTGGAGGCCACAAATAGACACCAGCA
The DNA here is from genome assembly GCF_947461875.1 of Haliaeetus albicilla. NCBI lineage: Eukaryota > Metazoa > Chordata > Aves > Accipitriformes > Accipitridae > Haliaeetus > Haliaeetus albicilla. The sequence continues at coordinate 4,598,034 of NC_091498.1, read as the reverse complement.
CGGTCTGGCAACGAGGAGGAAAGCACCAGTAACAGAGCACAGGGGACTTCCCGGCAGAGCACGGTGGGACAGCGGTGACAGGTACCGGTGCAGCCGTGGGACAGGCTGTGTCACCCCAAAGGGGCTGAGAGCCCAGGGCACCCTGCCAGGCTCCCCCTTGAGCACACTCCAGCAGGTGGCACTCGGAGCATCTTTAATGTCCAAAAAGTGTTTCTGTTCTGAAACAGGAGGGTGAGAGCCGGAAGGACCCATTTCACAAACACCCATTTCATAAACACCTCTGCGGGAAGATTGAGCACCCCTAAACCAGGGGGGATCTAGGAACTGCTTAAGGGATGAGATGTTTTCTCAAGCAAAGCCTGAGGCTGAAGAAGGGAAAAGGTGGCCTCACGCAGCAGAGCTCCCATGGCAAGGCAAGTCCTTCTGCTTCACAACATCCTTTTTGATCTGCTCGGTTGTTACCCCCCGACTCATTTGACCAGGAACACCAAAATACCTGCTTTACACCAGAGGGCTCAGGTCCCTTTTGGGATGGAGAGAGCAGAGAGGCTCAGGCACAGGCATCCCCCTTGCACTCCCCAGTCTCCTCCCTGCTCCTGGCTCTCTCCAGGGGCATTTTGGCACCAGATCCTGAAAGTTTCTTTAAAAAAAAAAAAAAAAAAAAATCTCCATTCTTTCCAGGCACTACAAGCCACAGCTGGCCAGGATCAGATGACAATGAGCAGTTTGGGCTAAAGATACAAGCTTAGGCAAAAGATGTTCCCAAACCCCACCGAGACCTTCCAATAGCTCTCCAGTGCCACTGCAGCCTGCTGCGGAGCTGCAAGAGAAGCACTTGCAGCCAGGAGGACTTTGCACCCAGTGAAATGAGATGCCAGAAAGGAAAATACCTTTAACTGCCAGGAGATAAGGAACTACTTAATTATGCAGCTTCTACAGAACAAATCAGTCTCCATTTAGAAAGCGCAAAGGATTCTGCCTCCCCTTCCTGCAGCCCTACACACGTTTCCCAGCAAGGAGGAAAGGTCCACTCCCAGCAAATTCAGATAAGCTCATGCTTTGGTGGTGGTAAAACCAGGGCACCCCATCCCAGGCTTTTCTACATGAAGAATATTACTCTTAGGAACCAGCATTAAAGCACTATCCACCATCTAGGCACGATGCAGTTTTGCTACTTTCAGTACAGAAGATGAAAACTCTAACTAAATTATAAAATATAATGCTGGTTTCACAACAAGAACTGAGACTTGTTTGCTGCCCCTGGAGTTATCGTGGGATGTGGAAACTATTCTCTATCGCAGGCACGCAGGAATTCCATACTCCTCCCACAGCACACATGCTGCTGGCGGTTTTCTTGTTGCAAGACACATGAAAAGTGGTCTCAGGACTTGGTAAAGCCTTTGCTTGGTACCTACCAGGTTTTGGGATGTGCATGCTGGGAGAACCCAGCGCTCTCTCCCACCCTCTGGGAAAGACACACGTGTGAGATACATTGAAAAAAAAGTAATCACCACATTTGCATGGTGGCTCTGAACTAGAGCACTGTTAAAAGAAAAAAAAAAACGCATCCAAAACACACCCTGAGCTGCGTGTTACCAACACCCTGGTGAGAGCATACAGGATGAGCGCCTGCCGTAGCAACGCACAATTTTTTCATTTAATGCTTGTACAAAATACTGATGCAGCCAGCGGCCGCCCCCTCGGCAGCTCAGCGGTGACACAGGCACACACGCCTGCCCTGCGTGCGGGGATGGGACCGTAACGTGAAGATCACTATCCATCCCCTTCCCAAACATCACAGTATGGGAATTACAGTCACCCTCAACACTGGGAATAACATGTTTTGTCCTGTTCCCCTAAGACATGAAAAATGCTATTTTAAGGAGCTTTTCTTCCTCCCGCTCTGTCCCTGCAGAGACCCCAGGGCTCCCCTCCTGGTGCTGCTGCCCAAAAGGAGCGACCCCCCAAAGACCACCGCAGCCCCCAGCCCCAGTGCTCTCTGGCTGGCCCGATGACGGTGCAGAGCCATCGCCTCCCCCTCTCTGTAAGCAGACACTGCCTATGCCTGATCTGTAACCTGGCCAGCCCAAGCCGTCCGGTTAAATACCCCTCTCTGATGGCGAGGAAATCAATACTGCCACATCTCAGAGTGCTTACGGGAGCACAAAAAGATTGTGTTCACAGTCCGTTCGCTATTTCCAGAGCCACACCAGCAGCTCTGCCGAGATCAAGGTTTCAAGTACAAACGAGGGATAAATGCCTTCATTTTCCGTATCCGAAGGGGTGACAATTCCCAGCTGCGTGCTCCAGGACTGGCAAGGGAAGGACCTGGATTTCACGGTGCAGTCGGGAAACCCTTTCTGCCTCAGAGCATCGTTGCAATGAGATCAGCTGGAGTTTCTGGGAGGCAATGCCAGCAAGCGGCTTTTCCTAAGGGCGAAGGAGAAGGGCTCTGGGCAAGACAGGATTCCTTAGGGGATAGCTGGGATTATCCTCCCTGGATGGTCCCCAGCCTCCTCCAGCCCTGTGGCAGCCCCTGGCAGGCAGCACAGTGCAGCCGGGGGGGCGCAAAAAGTTATTGCAGCTTCACCTGGAGCTATGGAAGGAATTTACGGCTCGTGTCAAAACTAGGCTTCAGCTTCCAAATAAAGCTGAGACTTGTAAAGCTGCAGGAGCTTCAGAGAGACTGCTTGCCTGTGCAGGGAGAGTCCTGCAGCAGCATCTGAGCCAGTGACCCCCCCAGCAAACCCAGCCAAGGGGACTCAGTGCTCCCAGTTGTTGGGGTGGCACGCTCCAGAGACCCAAGCCCGCACCGATCCCTTCAAAAATCAAATGTGAATAAGTTCTTCGGTTCGAGCTCTTCAGCGTCCTCTTCGGTGCCAGCCCTCGGCTGCTGTCCCTGGCACAGACGGAGCTGCCACCACCCCATCCCCTGCGGCCGGTCCCCATCTACCCTTCCCTCCATCGGAGAGAGGAGCCTGCGACTCCTCCATCCCTCCGGGAAAGCGCTGGCAGAGCTCTGGCCTTGCTCACGCTTCCTCCTGCGTCCACAAAAAACTTGACTTCAATCCCGTGCCCTCCGCCCCCCCAGCTCGGACAGCCGGGAGAAGCCTGGCCGAGGAGGGGTGGGCAGGAGGATCCCTTGCTTTGCTGCGGGCTCAAGAACTCCTTTAAGTCTGACGGGGAGATGGATGACACGGGTTTCCTCCGGCTACAGCACATAGTAAGAGATTTTTTTTTTTTAATTTTTTTTTCAGTAAAAGAGGCTTTCTGGAGGCAAAGCTTGAGGCAGTTTCTATGAACCCACAAGGGGGATGGAAATGGAAGAGAAGAAACCGGAGCAGTTTTGATGGGTCGGCGCGCCATGCGTGAGGGCTGTTTGAGTGCTGCTCGCCAGCTCTGCAGACTCTGCTGCATTCCTCATGTGCAAGTCCTGTAAACTGACCCCTCTTCAATTATTCATTAGAGTCTGCAGCTCATCAGAGACTCTGCTCCTCAAACAGGCATTTATTTGTGGATTTTTTTTTTTTTAAAGAGCTCAGAAGCTTGCTCTTAACCATAGCCCAGCCTTGCCAAGGACGAAGAGCAAACGCTCTGGCAAGAACAAGCCAGGCAGCTGTCAGGCATTACATTAAAAACAAACCCACTTGATTACTTCAACTGACAAGACGGAGCAGCCAGTTTAAGAGCTTTACTACTGACAGGCTGAAAAAGCTGAACATTAAGAGAGTAGCAATAGCTGCAGCCCAGTCCCTGCGGCACAGAGGGGAAGGCAGATTTCCAGGCAGCACCATGCCATGCTCGAGGTGTTCTGCTCCCACCAGGTTATCCCAGGTCCTGCCCAGTCCTGGGGGACCAGACTGGCCGGAGCACTCTTGGCTGAGCGGCTGGAAGCAACGGAAGAGGGGCAGTGGGCAGAGAAGGGATTTGCTGAGGTACCCGTCTCTTCCCACGTTCGATAGCTTTCCAGTTCTTGGAGAAAACAGCAGCAGCTGTGCAAACACGCCAGGCACGTTTCAAAGCAGAGCGTTTCACTTGTTTGTTTTAAACCCCTTCATGTTAAGAGGCTGCAATTAGAGTAATGTCCAAGACTGATGAGGATCGCAGTGCTGGACATGTCTTCTGTCTCGCACTCGGCCTGGAGCTGGAGTTCACGCTCAGCGCTGGCAGCCTACGCAATGAGAGCCCTCCATCACCTGCACCCTTGGTGGGCACACAGGACTTGCCCTTTGGTAGCCAGCAGGGCTCGGGTGACTCTTTCTTCCTCCCCACCCTGTGAAGGGAAGGTGCTTCAAGTTTCCCCTTTGACCACCGACTTAGTGATGCAGCTCCAAAGACAGGACAACTGTCAATGGATGTTCTGGCAGTCAGCGAAGCCTACAGCAAGACACGCAGTGGGTGAAGGAGAGAAATGTACTGTTGGACAGCAGAGCTATGAGCAAGCACTAATGCAGTATGCCACGATGGAGCAGCAGAAAGCCTTCCTCTCTTACATCCTGCTGGAGGAGCGTGAAGAATTCCCACTTCATGACTAGAGGTCAGAGCAGGATTCCTCACCAGCACTGAAGCCCAGCCTGCAGGAAAGCTGCTCCAGCTACATCCAGTTTGCAGACGGGAACGAAGAGCCGGTCTCGAGTACCTCAGCAGGTGCCAGAGGAGCGTAGCAAAACCAAGAACCAGCCTTATTTCTAACAGCAGTCAACTGCTATTGAACCACACAGAGGACTGGCACCGAGCTCTCTCACAGGTAGATGGCTAAGACCCTGTTTCCTCCAACTCATCCCAAAGAATTACAATCCAGAGCTGTGACTGTAACTGTACTTTGTCATCACTAGAGGGTTATAGCAGGGGTTTGCACCCAGAACACCACAAACTAATATTTACACTGGTGATATGGGTATTTCTCTGGCCAGAAGTGTCCACATCCAGGGTTCCTGCCTATAGCTTCCCTTGCCGAAGATGCCGCAGGGGAAGACCTTTCTGCATGCTTCACCTGGTCAGAACACAAGGATAAATCAGCAGGAGCTATACAGATCTGGGAAAGAGCCGTGTCTTCCCCTTTACTGCATTCCCACTATGGTTTGCTGCCTAACAGCAAGGCTCAGCCTGAGCAGGTGGGGCACCTCACGCCTGGTGCGTGCAGCAAAGCAAAGCCCTCGCTCCGGTCTCAAAGGTCTCTTTTATGGTGCAAAGCAGAGCTGGAAGAGGTTACTTACTCACTTCCCCAATTTTCGTTGCACACTGTGATTATCACCCAAGAACAAGCTGATCAGCACTCCCAGCCTGAGCCAGTGTTACCTCCAGAGAGAGTGGGCACACTCAGCACTGCAAATCCACTCCTCTGCTCTTCATTATGAAGTGATTTCACTAATTGGGTGTTGTACTTTCATGCATAATTCCTCACACTTGGCACCTTCAGGGAGCACAAGCTCACCCCTCAGCCAAGCTGGCTGCAGAGCAGGCTGTAAAACCCCAATTATGAGAGGTTCCATTTTTCCACTGAATTCAAGCCCTCTGTTGCCGTTCCGCAGCTGAACAAGGATCAATCTTCAGCCTACCTGACAATTAAAATCTAAAGAACATAGGAGAGAATGAGGTTCAGTACCTGGGGACCAATGCACAGCGCTGCTGATTAGCCCCTGGGGCAGAGCAGCTTTTGAGAGCAAGGCAAGAGACCTCCCTTTCTGCTCCTGACCTGCACAGAGATGCAGCTGAGGTTAACCCACGGCTCTCGCAGGAGAAGTTTCTCTCGGTGTCAGCCCAGGCTGGGTCAAAGGAAACAGAACAAGAAGAAAGCAGACCCTGAGCTCTCTGCAATGCAGAGGATGCCGGGGCAGCAGTCCTGCTCTGCGAGCATCCGTCCTGCTCCTCTACCACCAATACGAACGTGAAAGAGGAGCTTTTCTATTCAGCAGCCCGCAGACATCGCACTGAAACCTTGCACCAACTGCGTTGCTGCTATCCTAAAGCCAACATCAAATTTAAACAGGGTCAAACACCACCAAACAGGAGAGGGGGGATTAAAAAAAAAAGTCATCCCTGTACCTATCTTTGCCAAAGGCTGCTGTTCAACGTAGCGTTGGATTAGCAATTTGGTTTTAGGGATGTGGCCAGGACTGCCTGGCAGATCGATCGCAGACTTTTACGGTAGGGACACGCTAGGAACATCCAGACAAGCAAGGACTCAGGCACGAGCAATCTAGGATTGTGCTCGCTGTCAGGAGAGGGTTTGGCTTGGAATTCCTTATGGCCACAGAGCTGGAATGCTGTTGGGATGGCCCTGACTGCAGATCCAGGCTCCTTTCCCTGCGACCATGCAAAGGGAGGCAGATGCTCCAGACAGCTCTCTGCCCAACCTGTAGGATCTTGCAGGCATTTCCAAGATACTCAGATAAACACACCGAGGTACGATGCTTGCAGGGACTTGTGTACCACAATTGTTCTTGAAAGGTGGGAATCCACACAAGAGTAAAAGCCACAAGAAGTTGGGAAATGCACCAGCTGTCCTCGGTAGGAAGCTGAGTTGGAACTACAAAGGCAGCTAGAAAGCACCAGATCACAGCTAGCCCGGCCCAAAACATCCCCTCGTTACCTCTGCAGTGACCATTTCATCATGTTTCATGCCCAAAGACCCTAAATGTGCAACAACAGCAGGTGAGGTGATGACAGAGGCATTAGACTGCATCAGTCTCGTACTACCAGCTGCGAAGTTCCCAACTCTTTTGAGGAACTCTTGGATCTCCTCCTTTGCAAAGTGTCTCTGGTTATTGCCCAGGCAAATAACAATTGTACTTCTGGCAGCATCCTACTTATGGGGAGGGGGGAGGGATGGCACTTCTGCGTGGGTGTTGAGTAATCGTCATTGTCGCTGCTTCAGGCTATTTTTAGAAGAGATCACAGAATTAGCTGCAAAACGGTAGCAAGTACAGACCTAGAATAAAGGTGCCTCTTCCCCTTACAGTTTTCCACACAAAGCTAGAACAGAAGGGCATGGGAGGGATCTTGAGCAACCTTCAACTTGAGAATAGCCAACCTCAGATGTTTGTTGCCGTTGGCTTCTCCTTCCTTAGCCCATGTTGTAGGTAGAGCCAGTGCCAGAAGCTGCTGCTAACAACATCTACCCCCAAAATGAGCAGAAAAATACATAGATATTCAGTGTGCTGCCTGCATCCCCCATCTGCAGCATCACAGCTGGTTCAGAGTGCCAGAGTTGGCCCTGAAGCTGAAGGTATGTGTTTATAGGAGGGATTTCATTTGTCTGTGCTGCTAGCAAACATACCTTGTACAAACTTGGAAAAGGCGACCGAGGTTATTTCAGGAGCACGTAGCAGGGCTTCACATGTTCAAAAGTTACTGAAAATGGGATTGTCAGACACCGCTCACAGGCATTTTGGCCACGGTGCCTCAGAAAAGCAGAAAGCAAGACACCTGCAAGCAGCACAGGGCTCTTGAGGTTTCCCTGCTGTGGGATGTTGGACAACTTGCCTGCTGCTCTGCTCCAGCTCCCCAGTTGCAACGGGGATTTCACTTCCCTGTCCCACAGAGAGACAGACACGGACACAGAGCAGCAAAGAGAACCCCAAGTGCTTTTTGGCCTCTATCGCATGATCTTTCTGTGGGGCTGCATCTACAGATGGAATCAGCCAGGGTTTGTCCCAGTGATGTCCTTCAAAAAAAAAATCTTCAATTATTTTTAAAGCAACATCCTTCAGTGGCTTTTACAGGAGCTCAGTTTAGCCAAGTGTTTGAAGATGAAAGAGGCAAAGTCTCAAGTCTTAGAAGCCCAGCTGGAATCCAACCAGAAAAGAGATTTTTTTTTTTTTTTTCCCCATGCCAGAGATGCAGGTACAGTGAAGAACTGTAAAACCACTATTCTCAGGGGAGGGAAGTGCACAGTCTCATTAACCTGAGTTCATCTGACCCACGCCAGGTTTCTTCCAGGCCCCCTGGAAAAGTGCCAGTCCAGCAACTGGGACAGAAATACAGAACAAGTAAGTGAGATGCAACGGCAATGCTAGAAGTCCAGCATAAGTTCCTGGCAAAGAACTGCCTGAAAAGCAGACAATTGCTTTTTAAGTTTAAATTCCTTTTACTAAAAATATGACAATAACCAACTGGAAAAACAATACAACAAGCCCCCATGGCCTATAGCACGGATGATGATTCAGAGAGAGGAACTACTACAGGGCACTCACTCAGGGTAAGGCGCAGGACAAACTCTTGACAACCCGCTCGGCAAGGTCTCCCAAGCCAAATCAAACACGTTGTGTCGTTCTTCACAGTTATAGCATGTATGTATCAGAAAAGGAAATCCTGAAAGTCTTAGGATTTCAAGGTACTGAAATGGCACTTCTGCCCTGCACAGTGTCTCGCAGGACAGAGAAATATGGACGCAATTAGGAAATACCCGTGCTAACATCGGTCCTCGGTCTCGTACTTGGAGAGAGCTCACATCAGAGAAGTCAAGTCCTTCAACATCATGCTTTCCATGTGTGGAGCAGCAAGAGCTTTAGGTGTCTGAAGAAGGTCTAGCAGATTAAGACCCTTGCCCAAAACATGGAAGACAGCAGCTCAGTTCCCTCTACCATTCCCACCTGATGTTAATGGGGACACAGAGGGCAACTCGACCAAAGTGGAGCTTCTCCCAGCCCCACCAAGGCAAGAGAATAAGCAGATACCAGGCGCTCAGCAAGGGCAGCTGTGCCAAAACCATCAAATACTCTTGTATTTCTCATCCCACCTGGCAAGATCACAACACAGAGAAAGGTGTAAACACGGCACTGGAACACTGCAGGGATTCTCACTTCTAGCCCTCTGCTACAGCCTCCAGTCCATCTCCTGCGTGCTGGACTGAGGTAGCCCTTTGGGAAACTTTTCCAGATATGTTTGGCTGACAAAAGGGACAGGATGAAAGAGGGCTTATCTTTTCTCTTCCCCTACTCCAGACCCTTACAATCCCACATGCACTCATCCAGATTACAAAGCAGCAGCTTACAGGCTTTAAAAATAGGTGTCCCCAACCCATTCACCAAGTCAGCTCACACCCCACACGCAGCTCAGAGGGATGACTTAAAGACGTAACCCCAGAGCATTTTTACCTTGGCTGGAGGATTCCCACCTTCTTCTGGAGCAGCCTGCCCATTCTGCAAAGGAAGAGAACCTGCCATTAGCACACGCCAGGCATGGGACCGCTCCTTACACCCCCTTACAAAGGCTGTTGGCTTTGAGAGCCCTTCATGCAGGACAAACAAGGGAGGATGCCACTTTCAGACACGGTACAAGACAGCTGAACACTCCCCAAACACCGAGAGGACACTTTCTACTAAGGAAAAAAGTTGTTTGGAAAAAAATATCTCTTGTTCAAAGACTCTCCATGCTCCCTGCAGATGAAATTAGGGCTGCTTATACACCGACCATCGCCTGTGGGGCGAACGCCCCCCCCTGCACTCCTCAGGCATGGATCCCCAGGGCGGTGGGTGCAGGATTCCCACCCTCGGCACCACGTGCTGCAGAAACTGCTCTAGAGACGCAGCCCTGTGGTTGCACCATCCCACCTCCCGCCCCCTCGTTGTGGCTACCCGCTCCACTGTCTCTCCGGGACTACTGGAAGAATCAAGCAGGGAAGATCAGGTGAACATGGGAAAGCAGTGCTAGAGTGCAGTTAACAGCCATTTTACCATGACGTTGGCTTTAACATGAACATTTATCAGTTATTTATTACCCTATCACAGCTGATACCGCTGCAGGAAATCTGCACCACCTGCTTGGCTCCAGGCCACCTCTAGCCTGCAAGTCCAGCTTCTGCTGCTGGAGCTCTGTCCAAAGTCACAGCAGGTGACCTGAACCGCCTGGAGTAGCATCAGCCGGTCACGCTCGGCACTGAACCAGAGACATTATCGGGTTCAGCACAGCACCGTGCCTGGAGAAGCCAGTGGGAGCAGAAGCGGGTGGGATTTACTTGGACACAGATACTCAGAGCAGGATAAGCACGTACAAAAGGTTTTCTGCAGACTGTGAAGAAAAACAAGGGCAAGAAGATTTTGCTTTGACATCTATTTGCACTACAGTCTCAGGCTCCAAAAATCATGGAATTCCTCTCTTTCTTTGAAAGAACAAGGCAAATTTATTCACTCCTCTTCAGATGTTATGGTCCAAGAGAAGAGTTGCAATGCAACTGTACTTCAGCCTCAGATTGTTAGTTAAATGCCTGGGTTTTAGAGCCTTTCAGGAATCTAACAGAAACAAAGCTAGCTCCTTCCCTGGAGAAGCAAGAGGACATCACCCTGACATCTGTCTTAGAACTACACTATCCCCTTCTCCCTCTTGGGCCAAATTTAACTTAACTTCCTTTTAATACAAAGAAAAACTTGCAATTGTTGATCTTGAGAGAGCTTTGGGGCTGCTGAGAAAACCTCACTCTAATGCTGCACTTGGCTTTCTACAACATTGACTGGGTGCTTCCAGGTTCACACTCTTCTGCTTCCCATAGGAGGTCATCACAGCTGGTTTTAAACCGCTTGGCTACCTGCTCGTGGCTAGCTCACAATAAAAGGTATAACGCTAAAGAGCTAAATTTAAGCACAAGTTTAGTTTTCAGGTACTTCAAATCCACAGACAATAGTCCAGAGTCTCCATATATCTTCATATTTAGGTCTCTCCACTCCCACCTCAGCCCAGCCTGTGCTACCTGCAGCAACTCAGAGCACCTTAGTCCTACCACAACGTGGAGTTCCACCACTCCAGCTGGGGAGAAGACCACCTGCCTCTCAGCCTGACCCTGGCCCTGCAATATTTCCATTCATATGGATCCCCTTGGAGCTCCGTAACTCACCTCAGTACCAACTTAAACTGGGCTTAAGTTCCTAAGTATTTTCAGCCAATGACTGAAAAAAGCAATAGCACTACCACGCAAGCCAAGTTCTTCCAGAGGAACGTTGCCCTGATGTTTACACGGAGCTCTTGGTACCATTAGCACAAAGAATAGCTAAGAAGTGAAGTAAGATTTTGTGTTTATGTATAGCCTCCACATAGAGGGGGGACACACACTGTGCTCAAGATAACCAGACTTGGAAACATGCTTATGTTTACTGGCTCAGCTGTCACTGATCAACAATTCCTAACTTGCTGCTGATCCAAACCATAGCTCAGGGAGGGCTGTTTATGTCTAAAACAGTTTAAGAAGCAGAATTTCCATGTTGGAAAGAGGGAAGCAGTGCCTGGCTCATGATCTGGAGAACAGATCTACAAGGCACATGTCAGGAGAGGGGTGAGTTGATGTGTAGGACAAGCTCTTTTATTCCCCTGGGAAGACCAGCACACGGTGAGCGAGTGCAGGGTCCGTCCAACCCTTCAGCTTCAAGGATAAGCCAGGAGATACCAGGTGCTACCTCCGGACCTGCCAGACCGCTGTGTTTCATCAGCTCCCTACCCCAAGGAACACTTGTCCTACATGCTGCTGTTGACAGAAATCCATCCTACCTGGGGGTGGAAGGGATGCGGAAAGAAAGAGAACTGCGTCCGTGCCAGGGAGGTTTCCTGGGCACGTAGGTCCATGGTCTTAGAGGGAAGAAGCTTCTGATGAAACAGTCACTTTCTCAAGCTGACATAAGGCAGATGTATAAGGAGAGAACTGCAGTATTTAGAGCCAAGAGCTTTCCTTCTACCCCAGAGCAAACCCAGTCCTTATTCCCTCATATGGAATTCAAGAGCCATTTGTAAGCATCGAAGATGGAAACACACTCACAGCTATAGACTCATCACCTCCCGAGATAAAATACAGCCATTCATTGCGTCGTAAGTAGAGCTGAAATAGTTTGTGGGTTTCTTGGTTTGACATTTGTCTCTTTAAAATGCTTTATTTCTGCACTCCCCCTGAATACCACGCACAGTGTGTTAGCAAGTGCACGTGTGTTTGTCTCCGTGCCAGATACCCTTTTCCAGCACATTGTTCTCAGGGTTGGAAAGGAGCCTCCTGAATGTCCTACTCCGAGAGCAACCCCGAAGATCTCCCCGCAGGCAGTAACCAAGCAATACCTGCTGCAGGAGGGAGGCACAGCTCCTTCCCTTGGGTGCCCAGGGCAGCAAGGAGCCAACGCAGACTGGTGGCAGAGCAGGGCTTGGGCTACCAAGAAGGCAGCGGCACAAGCCTCACTGGGGGCCAGCAGCCTGTCCCTGCAGCTTTCCAGCCAGCACTGCTCTGGGGCGAATGGAAACGGGGATTACAGAGCTAATCTGATGGGCACATGGAGCGGCAGCCTGGCAGCGAGGGCACCTCTGGGCGAGTGACAGCGAAAACTGCCTGAGAGGTAACGCAAAAACCCTTCTGCACACACGCTGCTCTAATAAGTTTTCTTAATAGCACGCAGAAAAGTATATTGGAAAACCAGTGCATTCAGTTATGCAACTGCCAGCCTGGCTGAACTTGAGAGATATTTATCTTAGGACATCTTGCATTTTAAATCCCTTTAATTCCACATAATCCGCAGCACAGGGAGCAATTTGCAGAACAGGCTGGTGCTGCTCTGATCTGCATGCAGGACGAGTCGCACCCCTGGCAGGACCGTGCGAGACCGTGCCCACTCCTGCTGCCATCAAGGGCTGCGCTCTATAGTTAGCACCATCAGCACAAGTCATCCCGGATTATCGACAGCTCTGCTTAGGAAAGCAGCCTGCTGCTATTTCTGAACCTCTAGGTTTTGACTAGTCACTTTTGAGATGCCTATACACAACACAACAAGGGTACCAGGTACCCAGAGATGCTCTTTCACCCAACTTGGATGAACCGTGAAGCATTCAGGCAGAAAGGAGTGGGGGAAGAAACCCTTCACCCCAGAGCTTCTGCTAGTTTGACACAAGAACAAGGGATTTTATTATTATTATTAAGTGGAATTTATGAATCTTACCTATTGCCATTCAGAGAAAGGAAATGATTCTGCAAAAATAAAGATCTCCAAAAGAACTCACGTAGCCCAAGCAGACTGAGGAGTCTACACACAAGGCATATCAGAGACCACAGTTGCTCAGCTTCCTCCCCTATCTTTTGATCGTTGTTTTATGCATTGTTCACTGAAGATGCTTGAAAAAGATAGTTATTCATGAATACCTCCTGCTCAATAAAGGATGATACACATATACAGGCAAAAATAATTAGCTTGAAGTGGTTGGGTTTGGTGTAATCCCACGTCAGTTGTGTTGCTGTATGTTTGTGTAACAAGAGTTTAAAGAAAAGCATAGCCTTGATGACAGTATCCATCGCTATGGTGATGAAGTCATTCAACTCCACTCTCTATCGCTTGTACTCTGCCCCAGCCCAGTTTTTCTACTACATAAGCAATATTCTGAATAATATAAGCAGCAGAGAGAACAGGGAGGGGAAAAAAAAAAAAAAAAAAAAAAGAAGGAAAAAGTATTAAGAAGCTAGCTCAGTCCCCAGGACAGAGGGACTTGTCTCCTGCAAGGGATCAGTTCCAGCTCCCACTGCCACCCACTCCCATGCATTTCCCCAGCACAGCTCCAGGCTGAGCTCCGGCGGGCCGGGACGAGGGGCACCAGCCGTGACCCATCCCCAGCAGCAGACAGCCAACACTCCCAGAGCACAGTGGAAAAAACCCAAATCCCTTAACAATAGGACTGATGCCTCCACCAGCATGGTGACAGCACCTCTGCTCCATGACTCAGAAAGCAAAGGTTGGAGGAAGCCGGTTTCTAACCTGGATGGCAGCGATCCCAGGGCAATTTACGTAACTGGCATTCCAGAAAAGTCTCCTTGGTTTCTCAGTGGTGCCACCTTGCCCAGGAGTGGTGAAAACTTTCTCCTTGGGCCCCTACCCTTGGTGATTTTAGCCTCAAGGTGCAAAACTCCCCCCAAGCCCAAGTCCCTCTCCGCAGATACGCTGCTGGATCTCAGGGAACGCTCTAACATCGGGCCCAGGCAATAACCTACACCCCAGCTCCAGGCGCACGATGTGGTTTCAGGAATCGCGATCAAGTCGCTGCAGGACTTCCTTCGTCTCCCACCTTCAAGCACAAACCCATCCTCGTGACTTAAGCGATGCTTCAGAGCAGATGCTCTTAGCCCACCGCACCTTCGTGCCGGCTGCTTGACACCCGCAGCACAGGCGGACCCTTGGCACAGCACCCCAGCCGCACGGTGGGGGAGGTCTCTAGGAGAAGCCGTGCCATATCTGGCCGATGAAAACGAAGCAACCTCACATCAGGTTTGGAGGTGAAGAACGCCCATATTATTTTCCTCACTGGAATCGAGCGCATGTACTTGCTCACCTTAAAACAAAGGGAGGTAAATTGCTAATGTCCCACTTGTGATCTTAAGACGTAAAAAGACTAATCTGCAGAAATATCATCTGCAGGCAGCTCCTGACCCTGACCTAGAGCTCTGGCCAAGGTGAGATGGGGAATGGGATAGCTCAGAAGCCAGAGGCAGGCCCTCCAGTTTCAGTTTACAATTAATACACCCGTTACTAATGCAATGGGGAAAACAGTCCTTGCTGCTGCCATGATCTTTGCAGCTGACTTGGGCTGACAAATACACCGGACCCTCCTGGCCGTTTCTGCTCAGAAGAGATCCCGTGATGCTGACACAGCGCCTGCCTGGCACCTGGGAGACCTGGGATTAAGGAGTAAATGAATCTCGCTCACGGCATTCACTGCCCTGGGCACTGGCATTAGTTTCCTCCCATGACGAGCCTAGTTGCGTTTTCTGGCTTTTCAGGCTATCTTCCTACTTAGGAAGAGAGAAACCGCAACCAAAAAGCCCCGTCTCGCAGCAATAACCTACACCCTGGCTCTGGGCGCACGATGTGGTTTCAGGAATCGCGATCAAGTCGCCGCAGGACTTCCCTCGTCTCCCACCTTCGAGCACAAACCCACCCTCGTGACTCGAGCGATGCTTCAGAGCAGGTGCTCTTAGCCCACCGCACCTTCGTGCCGGCTGTCCGCTCAGCACAGCGTTCCACCCGCGTGGGGGGTCTTCTAGGAGAAGCTGTGCCCTATCTGGCCGATGAAAAAGAAGCAACCTCACCTCTCATTGCCAGCAGACCTCCCCGCTGTCATTGCAGCAGTGGTGAAACGCTGCCTCCACTCCAAGCAGAGATCTCTTAAGAGGCAATTTTAAATAAGAATGAGTAAATCTGACTGATTCACCGTCGCGACATCCCTTGGCAGGATAGAGGAGCGTGACAGCATCGAACCCAGCCAAAATGATGGGAAAGCACCAAGTCTGAGTAAAGCGCCTGGGACAAAATCCCCACCATCCCTCTGGTTTCTCCAGGAAGGCTGCTAGTTCCAATTTGGATGAGAAGATGTTTAACTAAAGAGTGCCAGGATACAGTGCCTCAGCTGGCTGCTCTGCAACGGGTGAAAACTGCTACAAGCTGTCCCCTTTATTCTGAAATGGCTGTGATGCAAGCCTGCAGATGTGGACAGATGCTGTGCACTGTCCTGCACATCTGGCTCAGAGGTCTTAATTAGAAGGAAAAGAGCAAAGCAGGAGGGGAGAGCAGACATCCAGCAAAGCGACACAGGACCACGACCGGAGTTTGCAACACAGGCCTGCGAGAGCAGCTGGGGCGGCGGATAGCGAGGAAGCTTGCGGGAAAAAAAGACTCAAAATCCAAGATATTTATTCCCTGGGCCTTCAGCGGGGGCCGTTTTCCTCTGGGTCTGGGAAGGGATTTAGGCGCACGCTGCTCACGCTCCCCAAATAATCAACGCCCGCAAGGGCGGCAGCGGAGCCGGGCAGCCCCCGTGCCCCACCGCACACGCACCGAGCCCCGGAGCAGCCGGCGGCCGCCCCCGGCACCGCGTACCTCCGGCGGGCTGCGACCCCCCCCAACACACCGGGGGCCTCCAAACCCCCACCAGCCCCCCCCCAAAACCCGGGGGAAGCGGACGGGGCGGGGGTCCCCGCAGCCGGGAGGGGGTCCCCGCAGCCGGGAGGGTCCCACCGGGCGGGGCGGGGAAGCCGGGCCGGGCGCTTCTTTGTTCGGTGGAGACCCCCGGGGAGGCGCCGGAGAGGCGAGGAGGGGGGGGAACCTCCGTGCCGCCCCCCCTCCCCGTCTCCCCACCGGGAAGGGCCGGTGCTTCCCCCGCCCCCCCCGCCGCCGACCCCCGGCTCACCTCCGTGTCCAGATGCACCAGCTCCATGTTGGGCCAGGGCTCGGCCAACTGGGCGAGCGGCATGCTGCCGGCGGGGCCGCCCCGAGGGGCTCCGGTTCGGGCTCGGAGCGGAGACCCGCGCTGGGCACCGGCTCCCCGGGCCGGGCCGGGCCGGGAGCGGCGGGGCGGGGCCGGGGCAGGGGAGGGGCCAGGTGGGGCGGGGCTGGGAGGCTCCGCCCACTCGGCTGCGGGGTGGGGTGGGGGTCTCGGGGTTCCCTTCAGCTGGAGGGAGGCGGCGAGGAGTTCTCCCAGTTTGTGGTGGGTTTAATGGGGGAGGAAGATGAGGAGGTGTGCGTGGATGCTGCTGCAGCCTTTCGGGGGGGTGGGGCGGTGAGCTGTTCCCTGCCAGCGGCACCCTTCCCTGGGCGTTTTGCCCTGATAGATTTTGGAAGCAAAGAGAGTTTAAAATTGTTGGGAGGGTACTGCTCGCTCCTGTCCAGCAAGGGAATCCTCAAGGCACTGAGAACGCCTGAACAGAAAACATCTACTGAAAAATACCCGGCACTCCAAAGTCCCACTCTTCTGTGCCTTGGAAATTTTTTTTTTTTCCCTCTAGGAGTGTCCAGCTGTTTCACTGTACGCACAACGCTGTGTAGCATCACCAGAAGAAGAGGTGGTGAGGATAAACTCGGTGACACAATTCAGATATTGCTGCTTAAAGCAGGAAGCTGCTCTGGGAAATCCGGATTCCAAGTTTGAGATGTGCAATGAGTCACTGCTCATCACCACCTGCAGCGCTCCCCCCCTCCGCCACCTTCCCTACAAAACATGGATAAAAAAACATACCCACCTTTCTACAGCGTTTGGAGAGCCTCAGAGGAAAGGTGCCTTAAGCACAAGTGTTCATAATTCATGGCTATTCTCACCTGCTGGGTTTCTCAAATAGGAAAAAGTTTTCTTCTGCTCACATTTTACCAAACCCCAAAGCACCATGTTTTCATGTTTCATTATAAAATTATTTGTTAAAAAAAATAAATAATCTTTTTAAAAGGGTGCATCGCTAAGGGTTGACTTCATCAAGGTGTGGCTGGAAATACTTAATGAGCCTAAGTAAAAGCATATGCAGCTGGGGTTTTGCATTCTGAGGGCAGCTGTCCCTGGAAGCCGGGGCTGTACAGCCCTTAACCTGTTCAGAGAGGGCAGCGAACTCCAAAAAAGGTGAATTAGGACAGAGCCCAGCACTCTTGAAAAATTCCAGTTAATCTTCACAGCACCTGAAGCTAATCTGTAAGTCATCATCAGGACCTGCTTGTGATTTAGGCTAGAGCTGTCATCTTTTTTGCATGTGGGGGAATCAAGCGTAGAAGATTCCCACGCTGACAGTAAGTGTTTGAGCCAAGCCTGGGAACTGCTGTCTCTAAGACCTGTGCTCAGAGCCCCCCTCTGTGCCATAAGTATTGGAGCCCCAGATGAAGGCATTAAATGACACAAGTCTACCCAATTGGTACTAAGTGAAGTCCTGTTATAGCCAATTAAACTCATATCACTTACTGTTAGAGCAAGCTGAAGCAGATCTTGCGGAAAGTTATTCATTCAGCTCTAAAGCTATCCATATTTTCCCCTTATTGCCCGGTACACGGTGTGCCGTCTGGTTACATTCATCCTCCAGCTGCTGCAGCCTGCTTTATATGGCATCAATAATGTGATGATATCAGTACCAGCATCCCGTTTACCTTCTTCATTTGTTTGCAAAACGCATCTCCCTTTCCTTCTGCTCCGCGTGCGTGTCAGACAGGTCTGGGGTAGGAATGCAGAGGCGGGCGAGGGTAGGACAGTGCTTTCTGCATCCTTTCTGGAAGGAGAACAAAACGAGACATTACTTGGGGACCTGCCATGCTTTACCACCAGGCCCCATGAATCCAACCTTTGGACATCACATCCTGGTGCACCTGGAGCTTCCCACCTGGGTGAGAAGCCCACAGGGAATGTTTAAGCCATAATGGCAGGCACAAAGGCCATTTCTCATGAAGTGACCCACTGAATGCCTCCCAACTTCCAAGGAGGGTTACGCATGGAAGTCAGGCAGGATCAGGTGCTGAGCAGTTACCTGCAGCAGCTTGAGCAGATAATCTCAGCCAGGCTGGTCATTAACTCCTGGGAAATTTCTGACTCCAACATCCCGACTGTTATTATAAACAATAAGAAAAAAAAGTTAAAAATAAAATAAATTACTTTTCAACACTTCAAAAGTTCTAGGGTGGTACAGTAACCAGTAGAAAAGCAAGTCTTCATTTTCAAGGTCTCAGTGAAAGTTAATGGGTGATATCCAGAGGAACTGTTTGAAAGGCAGAGCAAGGCCTATTGCAATTCAGTAAAGAAAGGGAGACAGGAACCGCCGCTGCTTCCGTCCCCTGGCAGGTCTATTGAGATGCAGAAAGTCCTTCATATTTCACAGCAGAAAGACAGGCAGGCTGACCGTGAACTTGACAAAAGACAGAAATTATGGAGCTTTATAGAGCAATGACTTCTTTAGACTGGAAGAAAAAGACAGTTCTAAACCCATGGGTACCACTGCACCTAAATAAAACTACCAAATTATCCTGCCCACTTTGTTTAATAAAACAGCAAATTAAAGATATTGGGGAGACCACAAATGACTTGTGCATTATTATTATTCCCTGCAATTCTGCAGCTACTTTTATTAAAGGATAGGAGAGGATTTTGCTGAGGTAGCTCTACAGTATCCTCAAAATTATACTAACACCCCCCCTAAAAAGCCTAGGCAATACCACAGCAACTCAGCAGCAATGCTGGCTAGGCCAGCTAAAGTCTTTCAATCCCCAGCTCCAGCACCCAAAGAGAAGCCAGCTATCTTCTGATAGAAGCTATCTGTTATCAGACTGACCTTCCCTTGATTCCTGCACCAGATAATGCTGAATTGTAGTTGATTAACAGAACATGAAATGTGCCACACCAGATTGCTGCTAAGTCCAGGGCAGGATGTTTGAGTAAGAGAAATGAGGTAGTGGTCTCCCCCAGGGTTTATTTCCTAGTCAAAGAACAGCTATAAAAAGCAGCTCCTATCCTGAAAGCAGGGTACAAAATGTGTTCTTTGGAGTTGAACAGCAGAGCCTGCTGTTTGGGTGAGCGTCACAGCTAAGTACAGTGATTAAAACATATATACTGGCATTTTTCTGAGACGGTTGCAGGCTGGGGAGAGCTGCTGCTATAGTAAACAGAGACTCCAGATCAGCTGGATGGCCCTTTTGTCAGCATTGCATTTGCTGAAAATTCAAAATGCTGTGGTTTTACTTTGGTTTTAAAAACATCAAATCCTCCTCAAATACAATTGTAGATATTTTTGCCTCTGCAGCTGGCTGGCTTTTGGTGTGTAACGTTTTCTTTTTCAGAGAGACTGACAACATTTGTTAAGCCAGTTATCCCCAAAGAAGCACTTCCAAAGCAGATGTATCGAGACTGGTCCTTATCCACATTACCAGATCCAATTTTTTTCCTCATTATTCCAAAAGCTGCCCAAGTGATTCTCCACCTAAACAGACAGTAACCCAGTGCTCCCACGGCTCACCATATCCTTTCTTTTTACCGAAGCCAGGGAGCATCTCTTATTAACTGCCTGCTTCATGCTACACTGCTTTTACACATATAAGGAAATGCAGAAAGCTTACAGGCACGAGAACTCGCAAGGCTGAGTCCCAAATGCCTGCTACAATTTACAGACTCGTGTAATCTGCTTTGTGTTTACGCTAAGACAGTCGTTTAATTAGAGCTCGCAGCAACTCTCTTTGTAATTTTAAGATTGACTAATCAGTTCCGTAGTTCATTGTTATCCCCGCTGTACTAATAGGGAAACTGAGTCATGTTTTCAATAGGTTGTCAGGGCAGAAGTTGAATTCCACGTCCTGTCTTCTAATCCCCAGCTCTCAATTCACGATCTCATTTCCTTGCCTCTTCTGCTTTGTTTTGCCGCTATGAAGCAAGAGATGATAGATCACCTTGTTTGGATCCCAGGGACACATTTTTCCTTAGCGTGGTACAAACATCACATTGAAGATACAAAGCAGGGGCCCCGGAAATGAGAAACTTTGACTGTGTTTAACAGCAGAATTGCTTTTTGCTTTTCTGACAGATTTCTTTCCGTTCCTTAGCACCGTCTTGCGATTGCAGCTGCCTCAAATGCCAGCGTTTTCCAAGGCAGGTCCAGGCAGCGGTCGGAATGCAGAAACTACACCACAGCAGGCAGTAGGACGAAGTGCTACTCGGGGAGCAGAGCCCAGGCAGCTCTCATTCCCCTGCAAGAGGTTTGTGCAGACTGAAGGCTTATTCCTAGAACAAGCACCTTTAACCTCTGCCGATGCTTTCTGGAAAGGTGAGCATCATTCCACCTTGCTCAGCTCACCTGCATTTTTGAAGGTGCCTAGCATATCCAAAACCCTTTCTTTTGCAGAATATATTGCACTTTGCCTGCTGGTTCTGCAAACTATCAGTCTGCTAAGCCCACCCTGCTTCTACGTGGTATTACTGTAAACCATGCTGTCCCTCCATGGACTGGATCTTCTGAAACATCTCCCAGGGAGCCCCTGGCCGAAGCGCACACAGCTCAAGCCAGGGAAGAGTTCTGCTAGCAGAATTGATTAAGCTGTTGGCTCCAGGAAACACGCTTAATTTGTGAATTTTGCACCTATCTCTCAGGAACGCTGAACTGCAGCCAAGAGGTGCCTTGAGGAGAGGGACCTGTTGGAGCCAGGATGTGCCCTGGGAAGGCAGGGGAGGCGATGGGGAACGATCCGCCGAGGCAGCGAGGCCATATCTGCTGGTTGTCATGGATACAATCGCTGCCGGTCTCCCGTATCCGTTACCTTCCCTTTCCTGGATGCAAATAAACGAATGGTGGTCTGCTCCTGTTCTTATGCAGGACACAACCCTTGACATCCAAACAAAAGGAGAAAATCATCCGTTTCAAACCTAGACATCTCTTAACATCATCTGAGGGGAGAGCGGGAGGTGACTTGCTTTTTCGGTATTCAAAATATGTGACTCTGATCACGCTCTGCCCAATTGCATTTGGTTCTGTCCTAACCTTTGGCTCTTTGCTAGGACCTCAGAGGAGCTGTTTTCACAGCCCATTCAGCACAGCCTTTGCTCTGGCTCAGCCTTTTGGATTCATGACAAGCAGCTACAGACTTGGACTCTGCCGGCTGCACGCGCTTGCTGTTGCCTTAGCACGCACACACACGGGCAGAACTTTGCAGGCTCCACTGACTTCAGCTCCCTGTTTCACCGGAAAACAAGAGGTCAAGTGTGGCTCAAACTACACCTGAAAAAGGCTTTTACAAAGCCCCATATAAAATACAAGCAGTTGCTTTATTTTTAATTTTAATTTTTAAAGCAGGTTTGCAGCCCAGGTGGTAAGTTATTTAGAGCGAATTATCCAGCAAATTTTGTTTTTAATTAGCACACAGATATGTTTGTAGTTTATTTCAGTGTAGCACTATGCAAGGGAGTGATAACATGAAAGAGAAAACTATTAGAAACTGTAAACAGAAGTGAAACTGCCAGGCCTGTTTTCACTGTCCCCCAGCCAGGGAGAAAGCTGAGTAAACAACAGTGCTAAGTACAGTCAGGTTTTATGGTTCTTTTAGGTTTTAGAACTTGTAAACAAGTGATGAAGCTTTTAAGTGGATACAAATAGATGTCCTCAGTTTTGTGCTACTTACAGAGCACACAGGCCCCAGTTTCTCCAGACAAGGTAGGGGAAAACAAAAGCACATTTCAACAGAAACCGAGCTCCAGCAAGAGGAAAATGTCATTCCAGTGTTCACGGTCTCAGGCCTACATCATGCAACTGAACAAGTCTCGTCCTGCTTAATAGAGGGCACACACAAATACCCGTTCCTCATTGCTCCATTCCACAGTTTGGGACGCCATCATTCCAAGTAAAAAAAAAAAAAGAAAGAAACCATTTCAAATTGGAAGTGAATTTCAGAAATCCTGATGAGAAGCCTAAAGACCCCAGTAAACTATTTTCCTTAGGGGGAAAAAACCCAAACTTTATTTCTGATTTGTTTAAGACTGATATACTCATGACGGGCAGTATTTTACTTCTCAGTCCTCTTACAAAACAGAGACTGTTGCACACATCCAGCATTGAAAAGCCACGTCCCAAAAATAACCAGAGAAATAAACTTCCAAAATATGAGAAATGATCCTGACTGGGACTATTTTGGCATAATGACCAATTGTATGACATAGGAAGAGAATAATACAAGCATGATTTTTGAGAGAGGTGTGGGAAAGAGATGCCTTCATCATTTAGGGACAGAGAAGCAGGTCTCCAACTTCTCTTCTAATAACATTTGTTTTCTGTATTTTACAAACTGCTTAAGGCAGCGCAGCAGCACAGAAATGACTCATCTGGCTTGCATGGTCAGGTAGAAGATACATCTACACGGTGCTCAATGGTTTCCTTGTTGGGGAGTGAACAAAAGGCACAAGAAGTGCAGGGATGTCAGAAACCTGATTATCTGGCAAAAGAAAATCTATCCGTCCCTTATCAGCATTAAACCCCCCCCACCAGATCCTGGAGTTAGTGAAGGTCTTGGATATTTTGCAGTGTTGCATGTCTTACAGCACACTGTAAAATGATGCAGAAATACAAGGTTGGTACTTTGCTGCTTGACTACTTAAATTGCTCTTCTCCTCTTCTCACCTTCACGATGAGTAAAGGAAGGGAGCTTGGAGACTGCTCTTTAGACATTCCTCTTCCCAGAATAGGCACTCATGGTTTATATCAGCAATGTAAGGACTGTCCAGCTGGGCCTTTTCTGGCTCTCTGAGGAGAGGCTTGGTGCGTTTCTTGGTGAGTTTACCTAGAGCACTTACACCTCTGCTGATGAGGGAGAAACCACTTGATCCTTAACTAGAAAAATCCCTTTTAGAATTATTCTCTAGCGGCCATATAGGCATTCAAAGTTCAGCCCAAAGGGTTTTCCGTTAGCAGGCTAAAAATCCGCCTGCCTGATTCTTGTGTGCTGCACTCATTTCATTGTCATACTCCAGAATTCCTCAGAAAAGATAATTTCAAAGATCAAAAGCAAGAAGCTTACTTTTATCTTTCTTCCGCTAACTTTGTGGGCACCCGTGTGATCAAAAGCCATCTCTGTTACACTGCGTCTGTGTCTTTCCTCTGTCACTGTAAAGAGGGGAGGGTAGTGTTGCTCAGACAGTAAAGTCTTACCACTGGGGACTAAATATCTTTTATAGAGAAATGTGTCCCAACATTCATATTCAAGCATTCATAAAATAAGCATATAAAAAAATTAAATCAAAGACTACTCAATGCACAGAAAAACCTCCAGCACCTAGAGCACTCAAGGGACACATCCTCACCATCGGTGGGGCAGGCAGTGGGACCTCCCGTCTCACTCGACTCTGCTTTGCTCGCACGTGCGTCTCCAGTCACCAAGTAACGGTAATTTACAGAGTAAAAACTTGATCCAATGGGTATTTTGTCACCCAATGGATAGATAAAAGCTTCAGTGCATGCTGCTTTATATCAATAAAGGTTTTGCCAGAGGCAGTGAGCGTTTTAAAAGCTTCCAACTCTGGAACCTGATTTGAGTTTTGCCACTGACTTCAGTGACAGCAAAAATGAGACTTGCATGGTACGTAGCAACTCCTTTCACCCTTTTCCTGTGGGAAATCAGATATTTGCTCACAACCTGGTTTCAGCAAGACCTGGCCAGACGTGCTGTCTTATTTTTCTGTTTACAGTCTGCACAGAATCATTTTCCCCCTCAACCTAAGAAGCCACTAACATAATGTTGGAGATGAATGTCCTGTGGCAGCAGCCCAGAGTAAGGTACGGTGGAAATAGGGTCAGTGTGTTGGAAATGGATAACAAATAATGTCTGAGGTAACGTTATTTAACTTAGAAGTCTTCTCTCAAATATAAGGACTCTGGGGTATGCTACCGTCCTTAGAATAGTACAAGAAACATAGTGCTATTAGCTGTTAACACTGAGTAACACCATAGAGTTGCTGAAAGGTAATATTGATCAATAGAGATGGAAAACAGTTTTTTTGGCAGCTGTTTGCCAGCTCCTTGGAAATTAATACGGGAGTCAATTACCAATGGACAAATGTCCGCTCTACAAGATCACCAGCTCACTTCTGGCAGCAGGCAGGCTCGTGCCAGAAGTGTTTCGGAAGAGGAAGATACAGGCAGAAACGGATGGGTTTAAATATCATCACTATACAGACAGAAACAGATGGGTTTATATATCATCACTATGGCCTTAGAAATTAATTGTTCAGTAAAGTGAAAGGATTATGTCAGCAAGCAAACCAGTCTGGATCAAGAACAGGGTAAACCAGCCTACCCGGAGTATCGGTTAGTTACCCCTTATGGTCCTGCAGTTCTTAGCACCAGTCACGGGGAAAATCGAGTCATTTTCCTCATGGTGTAAGATGGGGACTGTGTCTGAAATGCAAAAAAATCTGCAGAACCCGAGTGTGGGTGAGGTGGCGATGCTGGAAGAATCCCTCTTGCGAGGAAAGACCGGTATTGCACGAAGACTTACATAAGGCAACCGTGCATGGGAACTGCTGCTGGGTAGCTGCACACTAGTGCAAAAAGCTACAGTTCTGTCTTCACCTACGTCTGGTTGTGTAATGAACTACCTGCTCAGACACCGTTTCTTCATACCGGGCAGGAACTCAACGCCTTTGATTTCAAAAAAGTAAATCACTGCACTTCTCACCGCTCTGGTGCACAAAGGCAGCAAATGCACAAACACAGTGCCCAGCACACAGCACGTGATAAGGACCTTGGTATGACATTGGGGTAGTTTATCTTAAACAATCTGTTTACTCATCTGTCCAAGCCAGGCACTGTATAGAACATAACCTAGCTGGGGCCAGTACACTTCAGTCCAACCAGTAGGCTCGCTCAGGTGGCTGCGGGGCTGCCAGCCCCACCAGCTCAGTGAATGACAGGAGGAAAGGGTCTATCAGCATCCCCAGTTCTGGGCTGAGCCGGTCTATTGTTTTCCTCCCCAAACACAAACCATAAGCTCAGCTTAAGGCTGGCTCATCCTTGCTTTGCTGATAGAAATTGTTCATTTACTGAGTTAATCAATAAACTAAACTCCCAAAGCGTTCCATGCAAATGGATAAGAATCCTGGTCTGCTCATTTTGCTAATTGCTGAATAATCACTGTAGGTTTGTTATCTAGGAACTAGCAGGGCATGGTGACAGGGCCTGTTTAATGGAGACATGTGAATAAAATCTACATCATATTTTTCAGTACAGTGCACACTCAGATGTCCCTGGAACATTTGGTTTCAATGTTTGCTACATCTTCATGCCACAGCATTTATACTCGTGACTGGAATTCTCTGCCTTCTGCCTTCTCCCTGTAATTGTGAGTGGTGTTTTGCCCTCTTCGTCCAATAAATGCATAAATCCCTGCCCCAAGCAGGTACTGAGAACTGAAGAAAAGGAATGAGTTTGGCTTACCAGGAGCTCATCTTTCTGTTTTGCATCCACTTCAAGGAAGTATCATGAGGGTGCCAAGTGCTTCACATGCAATCTTACCAACTCTGGGAAGCAGCCACTTCCTTTCCAACTTTACACACCACTCCTTAGTAAAGGTAAACATGGAAAGCATGTGTTTGAAGGAGATAACCCAATGACTAAGGTATTTCATAATGTAAAAGGTGAAGGAAAAACAGCTCTCTGCAATTGATGGCTTTGCTTCAGCCCCAATACACGTTATAGGATGGCATTCTGTGAGACTTAACAGATGCAACGCTGGTAAAAGTTGCTGGCTAGCAAACTGAGCACAGAGTTTTACAACATCAGAAATACCATGCTGGTTAGACTTTTGAGGAGCATTGTGAATTAGCACAAATATTACAATTCGATTTCCTAGATTTAGCTTGTAGAGAAAAAGCACATGCGCTCCAAATACCGGCATATAAAAGCAAAAGGAGACATGACAAAAAGCACAGGAAGCTTTTCAATAAAGTATTATTTCTTTGAACAATACGATTTATTCTGTAATCTCAGGCTGAAGGTTCAGCAAGTCTGATATAAGCAGTTTGTACCAACAAACCTAAAAGTGACCAGGCTTATACAATACCTATTTAAATCTGGGTTTAGGATAAAGTATCCCTTCCCCAGTTGAGGACAGACGAGATGGATAGCGGCAGCTCTAGTTTAGGCTTAAACTTTCAGGACATGTGCCACAGCAGCTGCAATAACTGCCTGAGGAAGAAAAGCAATGGTCCAGTGATTCTTAAAATAGAATTTGGGAAGCCTAAGTTCAAAGGCTTGCTATGCCACAGATAGGTTCCTGTGAGATGTCAGCTATGCCTGTAAACTGATGATGAATCGAGCACTCTGGATTTCAAGCAAAAGCTTAACAAAAACTGGAAAGCACTCACATACTGTGATCGTATAGCTACATCAGAGAGCCTCAGAGGGGACTCACAAGGCTCAGGTGATTATCGTTCACCTAATGCTGATCCTCCGAAGGTGGCACAAGAGCAGGGCGATGGAGGTTGCTGCAGGAGCGCTTCTCCCGCTTTCTAAAAGCAAATAACACACATTAGATTGTGATAAACCAGGCTCCAGTCTCCCAAGTTTGCTAACCGGGAGCTTGTGCTGGATTTGGACGCTGCCTGCCATTTGTTGGCTTCCAAGCACCTATTCTGTGTTTGCTGGTACCACCGTGTGGCGAAGGGAAGGAATAGGCTGTTAATCAAAGCGGTTAATGAGATAAAACAGCGCTGCACAAATCCCCGAGTCCACTGGGCTGTGGCAAGGAGGTACCACGAAGCTGCCAAATCCAGCCTGCCCCTGCCAATGTGCCTCACATCCAGCTTACTTTTGAAACCATGGGTATTTTTTGCAAGAGAAATTAATTCGGTATCAATGGAATTTTCCTTCCTTGATTTCTGCAGGGCTTGCCAACACAGAAGCTAATTTGATCGTGGTATGGCAGGGAAACCTGGGCATCTTGAACCAGGCTGCAGTCCAAGAAAACCTATTCACCGAACACCCACAACAGAGTAACAATCTCTGCTATTATCTCAAGTAAGAAGGAAATTACGAGAAAAACTAATTTAATTGCCTAAGTTTACAATCAGTCCTCAGGCTAGACTCAGAACCCCTAATATATGTACATTCAGTTCTTATACTGAAAGAACACTTATTTCCGTCAACAATAAGCACTGAGATACCACTTTATGAGAATAAAGGCACACAAAATCTCCTGTCTGGGCAATGCTAAAATAGTAATCTAGTGTAACTAGATTAATAGTAATCTAATAGTAACTCCTCTCTTCCTTCATGACTGCCATGCACCCTCACCTCTGCACAGCAACTGTGACCAACAAGCTTGAGAGTCGGGGAGAGCTGTTGCCTGGAGGGAAATTTGTTAAAAATCCAAAAGTAAACTCAGTGGGATAATTCAGTAAGATAAAACGAAAACCACAATCAAATCTGTTTAGAAGGGGAAACCTAGAATGTTTGGGGTTTAAGTAGCCAGTAGCAAAATACAGTCTTCCAGTACCTGCAAGTGCTTTGGAAGGTGAAGCGACAAGACGTTACACACCTGGGTCATCTGCTGCTCCTGTAGGACCATTCCTCCTACATTCCCTTAGTACTTTCTCCAGGCTGGTTTTATGTACTTAAGGCAGTGAAATGTTCTGGCTCAGAAGCCTTAATGCATTTTAATAGATCTCACATTTAGGAAGTTTTCCCTGATGTTTTCTGTTGCTGTTTCTTCTGCCACACCATAGATTTTTCTGGCATGCTAAAAATTCCCTATGCAAGAAGATGGTTAAAAACCAGAAAGATTGTCAAGATAGTTTTTTAAAAAAAGCCCAGCCTTCCATATCAGAAGTCTTCCTAAGGCCAACTTACTAAAGCGCTTTACTGGTCGGCATCTCCTCCTCATTGCCTTCTGTCAAACTTTACTCAGAATCAGCTCCCCCTGTGCCATCTCCTTCCCATCCCTTGCAAATGAGGATGGGCTCGCATTGTAAATTGTGAGTTTAACTATACCTCCATTTCATCCCTATGAACTGCAGGATAAGGACCCATTTCTCAGAAATTATAGCCAGCAATATTAGTCCCTGGGCATGGCATTACCATATCTGGGATGATTTAGGGACAATGGAATCCCTGTGCCATCAAGCTAGGCGATTCTTCTGACACAGATGAACCTGCAACTCAATATTCACTGTGTGCGCTCACTGAAATTTAGTCCTTTTTCCTTCCTTGCTCCTTTTCATACCCACTCATGGCAGAGCTCAGCCGATGCAAGGAGTATACTGTCACTTCTTCCAAATTTAACTGAGCTCTGCGAATGCAAGATGAAAACTGCTGCAGGAGGAAATTTTCCTGAAACTCAGAACTGTTAATCCAAGGGCATTGCACTGGGAGGAGCAGGGACGTGTTGCTCTCAGGGAGTCCTCCCAACATGATCTAGTTCACTTGTTCTCATGTTTTTTTAACCCAATCCACTTTCACTTGAAAGTAAAAACACAGTTGGGGTAAAGGTGGTTCTGTAGGATTACGGTAAACGACCCACTGGCCTGCAACTAGCTCACATTAACTTCTACTCGGTTTTAATCGTCCCTTAGTACACCGCTTTTGGGGAGTCCAGAGACTTTGCTCTATCATTTCTCAGTAATCTAAATGTTCTTAAGAGCCCAGCAGAAAACCTCACGTATTAGGGAAACAAGAATCATCCACAGGCTCCACTGGAAGCCTGCCAAAGGTTTCAGCTCCGTTAAGAACTCGGCCATTCTTTGCAATCTTACCTATTAAGAGGCAAATAAATTATAACAGCAGTTTGGGTCTATTTCCCAGACAATTTGTGCTGAAATTAATAAACTGAGAAACAATTTAGTGGCATAGCCACTAATTTTACATGGATTTAAACCATACTGGTACACAACTTACTTCTTCAAGGCCTGATAAGGAACACTGAACCTACTCATTTGCCTTTTTATTGTCAGCGGTGACTTTCTGGATGCGGCCGTTCCCCTTTGCATATAAGCAGCTGCAACTCCGAATAACAGATTCCCCTGGCATATTGCATCAGGCTTCTGCTTCATTGTACGTTTCTTGTGCAAGTCAAGTTTTTCTGTAAGAGGATGGGTAAAATGAAGGTGGGAAAGGTATCAGACAGGAGAACAAGAAAAATTACTATGTAAATTGACAGTGAATGTTCAGAACTGGGGTAATTAGTAGAAAGACAAAAAGCTTTCGTGTCTTATTTTAAGTACAGGACACATCCAACGTACCCCGCACTGCCTAACAGCCTAGCACAGCTTTCAAGACATACAGTAACCACCTAAAATGAGGTGATACAGCTGTCGAAACAGTACCAGCATCCCAGCTTGCTTACCCTTCCAAAATGTCATTGCTGGTCCTCAAGATATCAACATTTGAGAAGGACTGAAGAATAGTGGACAACAAACAGAGGATGATGTCTTCCACAACAGACAAATTCCTAGATAGGATACTTGAGCAAAGCCTAGGAATGCAACCGAGCGCTGACAGCACTATTTGTCTCTACACCTAGTACTTGCATTTTTACCTAAAGTTAGTGCAACCCACGGTCCTTTCTAATCATCAGCTGCAAGCCAGAACTGGTGTTGTGCATTCCCAGGAGTTTTTTTTAACACTTGAATTCTCAGCTTGATTTACAATAGGATGCTCTCTGTATTTTAAGTTGGAAAACAATTGCGCATTACCGCCTAGCACTGGTACCCTGCAACAGGAGATCATTGGGTATTTTTCACGTTAGCTTTGTTTCCATCAAACACTGGTGGTCGCCGCGTTTTCTAAGCTCAAATAGGACAAAACACACACTAATGCAAAGACCACCTGACAGGCCAGCTTTTTAAATGTACCCAGCAGCATAAATCACATTCCCAGACGATACACAGAGACAATTTTCCATGTAAAACGATTACGATTTAACAGAAAAACTTATTTTTAGCTTAAGGCTTTCTGGCAGCTGGAGATGCAGATTTGTGGCTATTCTAACCACTAAACATGCATGGATTGCAGCACAGCATTGCCTGCTCTTTAGCTTTTAATTTATAGAACTAATTAGTTGGATTTACTGTCTTTAGCATTGCTTACCCTCTATTTGCTTAAAGAGAAATAGATGAACCCTGCATGTCAAATCAAGCCCAACAGGCCAATAACTCCAGCACAAGGGCATGTCCAGTGGGAAACACCTTAGATGTAGCAAGAGGTTCAAATCTTGCAGCACCGAATATATGTGTCGCTTATGACACAGAGAAGACAGGCAGAACCCTCACCTAGCCAAGACGCAGATCATCCAGGGGGGTTAAAACTTCTTTAGCAGCTTTTATATGTATGGAGGTGAGGGGACGTTCCGATCAGCAAGTAGATTTCAGACCAGGATGAAGGAAAATAGAAGAGTTTTGTAGCAAAATTGAAAGCATCAATACTTTCCAAAGCATATTATAGCATCAGCATGAAGTAAGGTGTGGCAAAGACATTAAGGCAGTCGATTCAGTACATCCAAGATATAACGAGGTTTGGAAGTTCACTGGTTAGTAGTAAGATAGCATGGCTGAGGAACTACAGAGAAACTTACGTGGCAGTTACCACATAAAATCATCATTTTCCTGCCTGGCTGGAGAAAATGTCCCGTACAGTAACACGCAGGACAGCAACACACAGTTTAGACTTCTAGGTATTGAAAGGATCAAGTAATAGTTAAGCAGCAAGTTCTTCAACAAAAAGCAACCCTGCAATTACACTTTATTAGCAGTACTTTATTTAATGACTAGGGGATGAAGAGACCTTCCAACCACAAAGATGTTCGCAGAGAACACCACAGCATTCCAGCTGGCAACGCGGGCAGCTGCAACCCGGTCAAAACCCAGTTCATCTGGAACTGCTTGTTGTCTTTGTAGAAGCCCAACAACATACAGCTCTATGAATGCAAAGTAGGCTATTTCAAAATTTCTGGTTTTAAAACATTTAATTAAAATATTATTTTAATGTGATGATAATTACATTATTACTATTGGCGGAAATCCCCACTTCACCGCCCAGAGAGCGCTTACAGCATCACCCACGCTGTGACCAAGTCTCAGACCATTCCACAGCCTCAAGGCTCATCTCCCTCCCTCCGATACTTCAAAATTCAGCCTCATTGGGAAATGCAGAGTTCAACCCCACCATCAGCCCTCTCAGCTCTTGCTCCCTACGAGTTTTTTTCCGCAGGACAGGGTAGAGCAAAGCAGAGCAATGTCACAGCACCGTAACAGCCTTTTTCTTGTAAATCCTTGACTCGCTTTCTGCTTTGCCCTGACATCTCAACCCCACACATGACGTCCCAGGGCTTCTCACAAGCCGCATCGCTTGAAGAACACCCTGGACAGTCAACAACCTCTTTTCCCTGTTCCCGCTGCCAGGGAGCTGCAGCCTTTCAGCAGCTGCATCCTACTGCTCGGTTGCTCAAGCAAGTTGTCAGTGTTTTTATTGGCCGTTTCTAAGCTGCTGCTTCTGGGTGGGGTATACGTGAGATTATTAAACGTTATTTTTCTTACATTTGCGAGGGCAAATATAAGGCGTACCAGCTATGATAATGCAACACGGAAAAGTAGTTCATATTGGTGCATTTCAAACTGGCTGTTTTCTGTACATCCAGCCATTCCAGAATACTTCTAGCACTCCAGACACCAAAAATTTCTTTTTGTGAAACTCTGCCCTGTTCATTTTCATTGGATTCCCTCTGAAAACAGCACAGGTTGAAACAGGTCACTGAACTTAATCAAGAACAGACACAAGTCCCAGGAAAGGCCAAGCAGAGATGGAAAAAATATTCCATCTGAGAAAGTTACTGAAGGAGACATTTACACATTAGGGTTTTTGGTTTGGCACTGCTCTATAGTGTAAGTAGTGACTATAAAAATGGTGCATTTTTACTCAACAAATCTTGTTTCCTGCTTAGTCACTACCACAGCGAAGCCTGTATTTCATTAGCAGAAGCAACATTATTCAAGCTTAAGTGCAGAAATCTAACACATAATCAGTTTTATGGAGCTAGTTCTGGTTTCACTACCAAGAAAAGCTTACCTAAATTTGTTTTTTGCCACAGCGACTGCAAGACTGCTGTAATTCTTCCCCCTTTTGTATAGCACTACTTTTTAGACAATAACGAAGATAATGTATCCCAGTAGATTCACTTATGTGCTCCATGTTGGGCCTCCTAGTAAGCCAAGAGTTTCAAAACCTCCTGCAGCGATCTAGCTTTTAGGTAAGGAAACCTCGCTTTTCACTTGTGAATTAAGACTGAATTAATTATCTGAATTAAGATGCTTGAAACAAATTCTTGGCCATTAGCAAAACATTGCCTAAATACAAACGCACACATGTACACAGCAAGTATTCTTCTGACATTAACCACATTAGAGATGAAGGAAAGGCAAGAGAAATTAGAAAGGCATTAAGAACAGTCCAAGCCAAACCGTATCCAGCTTTATTAAAGGTACTTTTCATAAACAATCATGGTAATTTAGGCAGGACATGGGCTACAATCTGCAACATTTTACAACAACTGTCAAACTCCCCTCCCTTCAAGGACTACCAAAACGTAAAAGTTGCTATAAAACTGAAGAATCTTCATTTCATACTTGTGGAGGGAAAAGTTTAGAGTGAGGGTGGACACTTTCACATTTAGCATGTTGTTTAACAACTGTTCACAAACCTACCCTGACTTTTAGAGGAAAAAAATTAAAATGCAGGTTTCTTAATCTGAAGATCCACAATATAAAAGAGGAAGTGCAGCTCCTTTTAGAGCCATTATATCCCAAATTAGACACCAGAAGCCCGGATCACCTGACAATGCATTTAGAGTGGTAAGTCCCAAAATGCCATTTTTGCCGTATTTCGGAGTGATAGGCTCTAGGCAAACAACGAGGACGTGAAAGGAAATACAGAGGGCATTACAAACTGCCGTTTTGAAGTCGGCAACAGGCATCTTGGGAGCTTCCATATTCACTCGGATGCAATTCACAGAACTTAACAGACGTGCAGCATGAAGGAATCCCTTCCTCCTCTATTCAGGAAGAGCCCTTCTTCCAAAAACTGGGGGACCAGGAAAACTTTTCTTATTAAAATTTAGATTCCGAGAAATAGACTAAGTGACATTTGTCCCCACTGCCCCCCCTCAAAACACAACAACGAAGCGGTCTGTGTGCTAACAACATAGCTTAAAAAAAAGTAAAACAAAATTCTGCATTGTTATAAAACTTGATAAAAAATAGTATTTCAAACTGTACAGTCACCAGAAGTACACAGTTATCAAAAATTCACACATTTTACTTGGCTTCACCAGCACCTTCGGCTTTCTGTGCCTAAAAGAAAAAGGGGAACCAGTCAACATACACAACACACTTGCACCAAACAACCAATAACTCATTTTTCTAAATAGCAGTTCTCTGAACAGAAGAAATCTTACCTGGGCTGCACCACCGTCATTTTTAACAAAATGAAATCTAACATTTGAAGTACCGTAAAAGGCAACCTGAAGTTGCTTTATTACGTGCAAACTTCAGGCATTTTCAGAACAAGGCAGAACAGTAACTTTCACGTGGCAACTTCAACTAGCGAACAGACAACTTTAACTCCTTACCAACCAAGCAACACTCCCCCCCCCCCCGCATCTGTAGATGTGTTGTTACTGTCATAAGCAACAAGTCTAAATAATCAAGCAATAATTCCTCTTCATTAGCGCAAGCCCAGACCTGTCTATGTTTGATATGGAAAAAAAATAATTTGCTGATGTAAGACAAGCTGCCAGACCCACTGTTATACCTGGTCTGTTTTGGCATCTCCGTTTTCTGCAGGGTTGTTTCCCTCCTTGCCAGCATCAGCTTTCCCCTTCTTTCCCTTGGGCAACTTCTCGCTCTTCTGTAAACGTAAGATGACATACACCATTACAATTACCAACATCCAGTCATTAAGCCACAAGAATCCAAAAACTAGAATGGTAAAAACCAACATTGGATGTTGGCCCAAAAAGAATGCAACACACAAATGTTTGCATGTTTAAGAGATCGACGGCAACTGTGAAGAGTCTTCACTTCGGTAGTTTTTACGCAAATTTTGTAAAATTCAAAAGTTTTCAGTACAACTTTATAGAAGTGACAATGCAGCTTAATTTCATCGCTACGTATGCTGTTACTCAAAGTTTTATTACTTATTACTAGACAAATCTAAACCTCGTAACCCATTTACCTCTCAATAATAGTGCCAACTGACACAACAACTTACCTTTGGAGCTGCCTTTTTAGGTTTAGGCTCTGGCTTCGGAGGAGCAGGCTTCTGTAAGCGAGAAAACCCCCTTCTGTTATTCAAATTATTTTAAGAGAAACATACTACTTCTTAAAAACATTCAACCTAAATAGTTTAGTTGTAAGAAAGCAAATCAACACATTTGAAACCGAAACTCTCAATTTGTCAATTATTCTATCACTCCCATAGCACCATGCAAAGGGGCAGTTTGTTAAGCCAGTAACTTTCTTGCAACTGAACAACGCGTCTCTCCAAAATACCTACAAATCTCACACAGATGCAGCACCCGATATTCAAGCTTAAAACTACAAAGCGTTATAACATCTCAGCTCAACAAGAGAATACTCACAGCAGATAACCTCGCCGATCTCCGTTGTGGCTGTTTAAAAAGAAAAATGATTGGATTTAATGTGATGGAATATGAACTCTCAGCACCTCATAAAGTAACTCTCATTTCAAAAGAGTAAAATCTCAGAACGTTGCAGTTTTTAGTTCCCTTTTTCCCCATTCTCAAGAAACATGAAACTATCTCATTTAAATCGCTACTAATAGCTAACAATACTTAAGCAGACTTTTCACAGTTAAGGTTAAAAGACAGTTAATACTTCGAAAAGTCAGAATCCATTAAGACCAACCCTTCCCCTGCTCCCCAGTTCTTTATTTTGATGAAGTTAAGCCTCATCTTCCAACGCAAACACTTTATGATCCAACTTTCTCAAAATGTTGAACTTCTTACCTCATCCTTAACTTTGGCCTTATCGCCCTTGGTATCTCCTTCAGCCTAGGGCGTGAAACATAAGTCACAAGTTAAGGGGAGGCACGCTCAGCCCCCATACCCGCACGAGCCGTTATTTTTAATCCCCCCCCCCCCATCTGCAAAGGAAACATTTCCAACCCGCTCCCGAGGGGTGCCGGGCCTTCACCGCGCCTCGGGCCAGCAGGCCTCCCCCCACCTGCCCCTCGGCGCCGGTAGACCGGACGGCCCGGCCGCGGACAGCGTTCCGGAGACCGCCGAGATTCGGGGAAAGGCTGAAGGTACCGGCGGGGCCGGGATAGCAGCCCCTCCATCGTGGGATTCCCGGACAAACCGCCGGACCGGGGCGGAAACCCCCACACAGACCCACCCCACAGCGGGGCGGGAGCACACACCACCCCCGAGGATGAGGGGGCTGCGTGTGTGTGTGGGGGGGAAACGGCGCTGCCCCTTCAGGGAGGCCCCGGTCCCGCCCACGGCTGCCCCCGTGGGGCGGCGGTTTTGGCGGCAAAGCAGCCCGGGCGCCAGCAGCGCGGCCGCTTCCCGCCCTTTCCCGCCCTACCGGCGCTCCCCTCCCCTCCCCCTCTCCCTCCTCCTCCTCCTCACCCCGACCTCCCGCCAAAACCAACCGGATCGGACCGGCGCCGCTCACCGCGCCCCTCCCCTCTCTCTCCCTCTCTCCTCACAGGGCCCCCCGCGGCCGTTAAGCAACCCCCGCCCCCCCTCCACGCGCGCGCGGCCGGTAACGGTCTCCGCGCCGCCCCGCCCCCACCCCCGCGCCCGTTGGGGACTCGCGCGCGCCACCTCGCAACCGTTACCGCCCCGAAGCGGGGGGGGGAAAGAGAGAAAGGAGGGGGGGGGGAAATGAGCGCGTAGTCCCGCCTCCCCCTTCCACAGGCACGGGCCGCAAAGGGAGAAAGAAGAAGCGGGGGGGGGGCGCGGCGGGAAGGTAGGCCCCTCCGGCGGAGAGGGGCGCGGTGAGGCGGCTCGGTCCGGCGGCGCCACGTACCTTTCTCTTCGGCATGGCTCCGGGCGTGTTGTGTATATGTGTGTGTGTGAGGGAGAGAGGAGCTCGGCTGGGCGGCGTGAGGGGGCGGAGGGAGAAGGCGGAGGAAGGGGGCGGGTGGGGGGAGCCGGGCGCGTTCGGTCCGGGGCGGCGGCGAGAAGCAGGGGAGGGAGTGAGGGGTGGGGGTAGGGGGGGGGATTGGGGGTGGGGGGGGGGGCGGGAGGGGAGGGGAGGGGGGGAAAAAAAAAAAAAAAAAAAAAGGAGTAGGACCGGCTGTCTGCGCGGTGCGGGCGGCGCGGCGGGGCTGCCTCCCGGCTGGCTCCGCTGGCTCCCGACCCCACTAATTTGAATCGGGTGTTTATAAAGTTTTATATAGAGCCGGACGCGGCCCAACCGGTTCCAGCCGGATCCCCACCGCCCCGCTTGCCCATTGGCCCGCCGAGGTCACGTGGGGTGGGGCCAGGCGGGGAGGGAGGGGGATGGCGAATGGGGGGGGGGGGCGCCGCCGCTGAGGAGGTGGCGCGCGCGCAAGTGGGCCTTGCGGGCCCCCCCCCCCCTTTCCCTCCGCCTTCCCGCGCGCCTGCCCGCAGAGCTCCGCGGGCGGGAAACACTGAGGGGGGGGGTGGGTGTAAAAAAAAAAAAAAAAAGGGTAAAAAAGGAGAAAAGCAGCAATGCAAAAAGGCGGCGGGGCCTGCCTGGGCGCGGGGGAACGCGGCCGCTCCCCGCTCGGGGAAGGGGACACGACGACACCTGCCCCCCCCCCCCCCGGCCTTTTTTTCCTCCGCGGGGAGCTGCAACCCCCCCCCGCCTCACGGGGCGCGCAGGGCTGCGCGGTGCAGCGCGCAGGTGAGCGGAGCTGTTCGTTCAGCACCAGGCGCACCTCCCGCTGCCGCGGGGGACCCTCCGCACCGGCGGAGGATGGCGAGTACGGCAGACAGCTAGCCAGCCAGCCATCCCCCCCACCCCCGAGGGCTGGGGGGGGGGGGGGCAGCGGGACGAGGTGGAGAGGCAGCTGCAGGTCTGGGAAATCAACGTTTAGTAGTTTTTTCCTGTAAAAATAAAGAAATAAATAAAATAAAAATGGGAGATGGGGAGAGTTATATCCAAAAGAGAAGTAAAGGAGAGAGTGAGGCAGTGGTAAAATGAAAGAGCAAGAAAAAAAAAATATATCAAAATGCAAGAAAATTACACTAAAACAATTCACACAGGTGCCCGCTACTTAAGTGACTTGTAAAGTTGGGCTCCTTCCAAACAGGGCCATTTCTCACACCTGCATACAGGCACAGCCCATTTGCTACACATCCAATTACAAGATTCATTGTGCCCCAAACTTTTCACCTTTTAATTGAACCTCATCCAAAAACACACCCCCAGGAGCACACTTCCCCTCCACCCCACTCCTTCCCTCCCCAGGTAATCTCTCAGGCTTTTTAAGACCTCAGCTGCAAGAAGAGCACATTTTTTCCAGTCTTGCTGGAATTTTTCACATCTTCACTATCTAAACATGAATTAGGGAAGTTAAAGTCTCACTGGAAGAAGCTTATAGCTCTGCTTCCACAACTGTCACAAAGACTGACTGGAAACATGCACCCCTGAAACTCAAGAGTTTGCCTGTATAATGTACACCCATCCTCTAATGGAGCAAGGCTTAAAGAAAGTTGGTATTTTACTGGAGGAACTGATGCAGGTGGAATAAACAAACTGTCAGGTAACACAAGCCTTTTTCCACTCCTCAAAGGACTGACTTTTTCTCCTCCCCTACTACAGCAATGGCTTTTATAAAAGCGATTAAAACTCCTACAAGCCTTTTGTAAACCAGATCCTTCAATTGCCACACCTGCAACAGTACTATTACTGTGTGAAAAACCACCACTGCAGCTTTGGTCACCTGTATCATCATAACACAACTGAACACACACCCCCCCCCCCCCCCAGGCAAAAATACATTCCCAGGTAGAAGACAGTCTCCCCATCAGCCTGGCAAAGCAGACTGAAGAGTGCTCCATCTCATGGAGAGTAAACTATTTCCACAGACAGCTTTCTGAAATGTGAAGACAGGGAAAATAAAATAACAGCAAAAGACATTTAAAATCGACAGCTCCCATCATCTCGGCACACTTATCCAAACTACTGTTTGCTACTTACGCAAGAGGAGGTACGTGCACGGAACTTCATTCGGGCAAGCCTCAGGATATCAGCAAATTGCTCACACTAGACTGTAAAAAGAACACAGCCTTCACATCATTTCCAGTCTAACAGGAATCAGATGAGGAGTCTGTCACAGGTTAAACAATATTATATTAGACCTGGATGCCAACTTCATTACACCTTAGAATAAGAAGCTCTATGTACTTTTAAACGTTCAGCTTATTTTTAAAGTAAGTTTGGTATGAATATGCTTTATTCACGATTTGACAATGTAGTTACCCTCTTCGCAATCACATTCAAAGTGCTGAGTCTGCAGCACTTACAAGTCTTTTAAATCTGCATTTTCTAGTTTTCACCTGGAGGTAAAAAAGAACACTTTAAAAACAGCAATAGTTGGTAGTGCTGCACCTGTGTGTGCATCAGAAACAAAAAATCAAGACATTTTCTGTTATTTTGACTATGGGGACGGAAACCAGGAGAAATAAGAGACAGAAACAATCTTCCAAATTAGCTAGTCCATCTCCCCACCAATGGAAAATTGAGAACACCACTCCACAGCTGCTCTGGCCACTCCCATTAAAATCAGCTCAATAGCCTTTCTAAACCATTTTGGCTGGGGTCAGAGGTCGGTTTTGGCTACTGTATTCCTGAACTAAGCCCACCCTCAATTCCCTGGAAACAGGACTTTAAGTCATAGCTCTAGAGAGGTCTCGGAGCAATTTGGCATACTGTATCCGTCACCTGGTTTTAGCTAACTTCTGTTCCTTTTTAAGCCATGAAGTTAATTCCCAACCAATCCTTTTTCCTTGCCTGCTCAGAGCCTTTCCTAAGCACAGTCAGTCTGTTCCAACACCAGCATCTTCGGCATTTGGGTTTCCCCCACATACACTGCTCAGAAGGGATCACAGGACCTGGCAAAGCTTCGGAGTACCTTTTTTTCTTTCTGGCAAGGCTGACAACACCTCGCTTTAGCTCTTTGGAAGCCAAGAGCAGATACATCAAAACCAGCAGAGTAAGGTGGGGAAAAGACAAGATGACATCATGAAATAGGCAGTGGGGAATATCTCTGCCACCGCTTGGCACAGGGCTCCCTTCTAGACCAGGAATAGTCCTCTCCCTACAGAAAGCAAGGCTCCCCTTATGGGACAGCAGAGGAAATCTCAACAGAAGATTCACTACTGCAAAGCCATGGAAGGAATTCAAGTTCAGACTGATTTAACAGGACTGAATTGGTTTGCCTGGGCCGGTTCATGAGGAGTCAAACAGAAATGGAGGCTCATTTTAGTTAACTTCTTGTCACCAAAACACCCAGGCCTGTAAAGTGCCAAGCAGCAGAGATACGGCAGGGTGCATGTATTCTCCATCACCAGGGGCAGGGAGGCGAGACAGAAGGACGGCATTACCTTCCTCAGCAGCATTCACAGAACTAGAAAGGTTCACAGTACTCTGTCCCTGCCCTCAGACAGAGCCAGCGGGGACGTAAAGTCCTATAGCAGCCCTGCATCCCCACTGCAGAACCACACCGAGTAAATTCCTCTGGGCAGCAGCTGTTCCCTGTAACCCAGTTAAAAATTGTCTTCCCAAGAACAACCCAGCACCTATGTCATGCAGACACCGTACACAATCTTTCAAAGAAGTCCGCTCTCTTGTGCTCTAGTGCCTGTAGAAAGCCCTGGATTCTCTCTTCCCGCATGGCGGTGCATTTCTGCAACAGTGTCCGTCGACGCCGAGAGTCTCCGTGGGACGCAAACCCCTCCTGCTGCAGCTTCTTTGTCACATAAGCCTGATCCCTTTCCATCTGTTGTCGCCTCCTTTCCTCCATGTAGGAGTCTCTGGCCTTCTAGAGTGAAAAGCAGTAGAGCGTTAGCACTTTACCAGGCCTTTCAGCTCTTCTGTGGTACAGATGCAAGGCAGCACAGGTTATGGAAGAAATAGCCTCTGCTTGGCCATCAATCTGCAGGTTAAATGAAGGGTGGCTCTGTGTGCACCTCCTCCACTTTGAGGCAGCCTGCTTGATTGGTTATAAAAAAATACAGGGATATCCTTCTGGACCTTCTCCCCAAGACACACGTTTGCTCACAGCATTAGCTCCTAGTTAAAATAGATAAAGGTCACGACAGATTGTGGAAAAACCCTCAGATACTGGAATCAGAGAGGAACAGCATACAAGCGGACTTCTAAAACACAACCTATCCCTGCCAGTGTCATCACAGAATCTTTGATCCTATTCACGTGGCAGCTGAAAGGTTTTAGAGGATTCAGAACAATGATTTATGGGACAATTCTTTGAGCAGATGATCAGGTATTGAGCTAATCAGCTTCAGCGTAAAAGCATGAGTGGGCTCAGCATTCCCAAATGCCTGTGATCTGATAACGTACCGGCTCGAGACACAGCAGGATGGGCAGGAGAAAGGTAAAGGCAGTAGCTATCCTTGCCTACCCTTCAAGTATTTTAAATATTTTTGCAGAACGTCACTTTTGGATTTCTTCTTATTGCACATATCCTAGCCTGCAGCCTCCAACAGCAAAACCACATCTGCATGCAGGAATATTAAGCTTTCATTTTTAGAAAGAGTAAAACTGGTCACCGTGACATAACCTGACACACACACACACACTTAGGAAGTGCTGGCCTTTCAAACAAGCAAGAAGAAATAATTATTCTAATGAGAGCCTGACTCACTCTTCACCACACTTTCTCTGCGCCCAAGTCAGTAGTCTGTGCTCTGGCACTGTAAATTAGCTTTTGTTGTGCTGGGAACGAGAGTAGAAATATCCCTAACTACAGAAAGCCCACTGAATGGACAGCACTCCGCTGCTGTAGCTCTGCTTATTTGAAATGCAAAGATCATCAGCCAGTTCAGCATAAGACTTCCACCCTTGAACAAAGTAGAATTCTGTCTATTCACCAGAAGAGACTCGGCATGACCCCTTCCATAGGGCAGGCTTGCCAACCAACATCTGCATTCTCTTCCCAGGTCTACCATGTACCAAAAGGAGGTTATAGCTGATCCTGGGACTAAGTGGTGAGCAACAACCAGCTAGCAGACTCCCTTGAGCAGCAGGCTGTCTGGAAAATGAAGAAGATGGCCATTAAACGTGATGCTGAGTTGATGGAAGGAGAATATCTTTTGTCAAATACCTCCAACTCAAGTTTTTTTTTTATGTACCTTGTCAAACCTTCTATCCCGCTGTCTATCCACACCGTAACTGCCTCCCGTGTACTTAACACAGCAGCACTCTCCCAAAGTAGACACAGCTGCTGTAACATATTCTGGCTTCTCAGCAAGTCAACCCCCTAGCCCCACCATCCTCACTGACAAGCAACCCTTCCACCAAGGTAATTTGTTTCAAGAGCTCCAGATATTTTCAGCTTTCAAGATCACCTCTTTCAAATGCAAAAAAACCCAGCTCCTAAATCTCA
The DNA here is from genome assembly GCF_947461875.1 of Haliaeetus albicilla. Taxonomy (NCBI): domain Eukaryota; kingdom Metazoa; phylum Chordata; class Aves; order Accipitriformes; family Accipitridae; genus Haliaeetus; species Haliaeetus albicilla. Next base: position 4,556,210 of record NC_091498.1, on the reverse strand, counting down.
GCAGTTCCTTTGACTGAGAAGTCCTCCATTCAGCACAATTGGGCTGCACCCCTTGAAAAAAAGAGCAGCCTTATCTACTGCAAAGTGGGTCTTACAGCAAGAAAACTGACCAAAGAACAAATCTGGATTATAAGAAACCTTGATTATAGCATAGCATGATCACATAGAGCCACAAACAAGAACTAAGAAAAGACAAGACTAGCTAGGAACAGAAGCAGCATTTGTTACCCATCAGAAAGTAGCACTAGGAGCACAGTCAGAACAGTGACCTTACTGTTCAGTACTGTTCAAGACAGAAGCAAAGCTAATGTCCATGACAAACACTACTGCCTTTTTGCTTTCTTCTTCATGCAGAAGGTGAATTGCCATTAGTTGTATTAATACAACGAATTGCTGGTAGGAAAAGGACAGACTTGGGGCAGAAATAGGAATAAAAGAGGTTAAGGATGTGGAGAATTTGGATGCTTCCAGACTGACTGGACCTGATGAAATTCACCCATAACCACGACTGTCTATAATCTCTTTGACAACTCTCAGAGGTGATCAAGGTCTCTGAAGGTAGAAAGGGCAATATAATGCCTGTCTTTAACAAAAGAGGACCCAAATAATTAAGGAACGACACACTCAGCAACCAGATACGGTGGAGGTAAGAGCCACCACACTAAGTTCCTCCTCCTACCAGTTATTGCTGTCTTGGTGCTACAAGCTGCTGCTACCCAGATTTCCCCATCAAGAGCTCCAGCTCCTGGGCTTGTTTTGCTTAAAAATAGCCAGATTACTAAATCACTACTAAGTTGGCCAGATTTATCTGAACCAGGTCAGGGAGAGCTCACAACAACAAATCTAAGAGGAGAGGAACAATGACAGCGAGCAATAGGAACAATCTCTTCAGTAGGCACATCTGGACCCACCAGAAAGAGGACACTTGTCCACAGTCCCACAGCTCAGGCAGCCTCACTTCAGCTCCCAGAAAGGAAACTCTAAACCCACTTGTTACAACCCTAAAAACAATGGCAGAGTTAGAGGAAGAGCACACAAATTCTCCCTGCTCATTCCAGAGCAAACTCAGCAGTCTTTGCTTAAGCCACTGATGCTGCGGTTTGAGTTAACTGGCTGATTTTACCCCATAGCAAACTAGGAGTGCTTACTTGTTCTGTCCTGTCAGCCGAGGAGTGGGGACAGATACTTCCAGCTGGTAGAATGAGCAATGAGTAATAGAGACAGTGGTGACTTCAGATACTTCAGGTATTCCTGAAAGTACAGGAGTCTGTCCACACACTAAGATGTTGTAACAAGCCACATGGGTACAGGAAAAGCAGCACACCTGGCATTATCTGCTACTGAAACAAGATCTTAACTAACCACACTAAATGAACAATTCCTCTGTTCCTACTTTGCACGCTTTCACCTGATCTCCAGCACATTGCTGTGCAGGTAACGTGCTGTGTTGAGCTTTCCATCTCCCTAAGGCTCCCTTACCTGTAAAGCACTGTAGTTCATCTGGAACCGAAGGATAGCCTCACACAAGTTCCAAAAGGAATATTCTGGCCACAAGACTGACTGAAACACCAGGCATGAATGGGATGTCTGCAGAAAGCAAGATCACCAACAATTTAATCATCTAGAGAGGGAAAAGTCATCAAGATGCAGCTCTGTTGGTCAAACTATGCCAGTTTCCCCACAAAGACTTTACCTAGGCTGTGTTATCAGATTCTATTCAAAATGAAATAAATACCAGCCAGGAGAGTTTGACATTGCACAATGCAGGGTCTTTCTAATTAGTTTTTAATGCTGGGACACTAGTCATCCACTCCTGCAAAGATACCAGCAGAATTCTTTCTAATGCTATGTTGGTCTTCACAGAGGTATTTTTAATAGCTTAAGCATCACATACTTATAACAAAACTAAAATAGCAACACTGGACTACCAAAGGCTGAGTTAAGGGAATAACAGATGAACTGAGGATCAGGACATGACATTTAAGCCATTCATCAAATGGCATCTCGTGATATTTCGTACTGCCCACTCATGCCATTTAACTGCTTAATGAATCTAAGAGTTGTGGTGCGCTGAAGATATTCTAGAGCTGAAAGATGCAAGCTTTCAAGTTAAAACCTATTTTTGCCATCAAGTTCCTCAAAGTTTCAGGTAAATGTGTTCCTATGACCATTACTACAAAATCTAACATGTAAAAAAACCCCCACTCTTAAAATTGTAATGCTACAGAAAATCTTAGCGTCAATTCTATACAAAAAACCACCATAAGGATATTTTCTTTGACATCAGAGAATCATGCTGAAAGCACAATTTCCTCCTACTTTGGGGCTATCAGGACACACACAATTGCTAGCAAAGGGAAATTTGCACTAACGCTCTGGCATGTGAGCTGGCGGAGTGGAAGCGCAGGCACACATTCTCCTCTGCTGCTTCTGCTGTAATCCACGGCATGGGAGAGGGGCACCACGCCAGCCAGACTCACAGAGCACTGACTTCCTCAGTAGTGCTTCACCAGTTACAGGCTCAGTCTCCAAGGCATCTCTGCCAGGACTACCACCAAGAGGAGCAAGCAAAATGTTAGTTCGCAGCATTGACACCCATCCAGGGTATACATGTGCCCAAAAATACAGGGAGGAGAGGGAGATGCCTTGGTAGGCAACCGCAACTCAGGCCAGACAACTTCTGTGAACTTGCCAATTAAATAACTTGGAGTGGGAACATTTGATGTGGTTGCTTAAAGGCAGTTGGGTTTTGGCTCCAAACTGTACGTGTAAAACAAAATGTTAGCTTTAAGCAAAGCAGCTCGACTCAAATGTTCTCCTGCAAAGTTTGGGCTACAAACAAGTCAATATTGCCTAGCACAGGAGAAAGAGAAATGGAAGCAGCTTTAGATACCGTAACTGCAAATACATGAACTTTATACACCTTAAGAACTTACTATGTTTTAGCTTAACAGCCTAGTCATGCTGATTTGACTTTGCCATCCTTAGAACCTGTCTTGCAGGGTCTCATTTCATTATGAAAGTCAAATACACTTCTGAAATTGTGACAAGTCAGGCACATACATTACATGTACATTACAGGGTTACGCCTCCAACACCTACAGCTGACATATGACAAACACCTCTCCCAGGAATCTAGAAATCCTTCTTGGGATTTCCTCATCCCAGGAAACATATGGCCAGGTTAAATTAATCAAAGCCAGCAATTTACCAATAAGATGAGGAATTAGCTAAATGTGAGAAGTGGAGCAAAAGGATGAGCAATTCATAATTTCCTTGACTGTTGTCAGCTAGACTAATTTGTGATTTCTTATTAAGTGTTTTCAGGATGATACAATTTCAGACTTGTGCTGCAAGGTATTTTAGGCAATCACAGAACTGCAAGAAACAGATTCCTCAGAGGTGCCCAAGCACTCAGTCCATCCAAAAAGTTACCTAACCCTGGCAAAGAAAGTTTAAGAGCCCTTATGTCAGCTCATGCCTGGAGCCAGTAGAACACCCTCCGATGCAAAAATGGAGTATTTCAAGGAGAAAACAAAGACTTTACCTGCCAGAGCAAGAAATCACTCAAACGAACCTCTCCAGAGGTTCGAATCAGGAGGTCTGGGTCAGGGGAGTTGTTGGTGTACAGACACTTATCAAGCAACGATTCAGACACATCACTACGAAAGACAGATGCATCTTATTAAGATCACTTTCCTGACCCAATAGAGGTGGCACTACTACTAAATCAGAATTACTGAGGTTTTTTTTTTATAAACACAGGACTGCAGATTAAATCTGGGCAGTGGAGCTGTACCACAGCCAGTCATCAACTTGCTTCTGATGGACACTGCTGTCTGCTCCACAGGCTATTTCAAACACTCTTTCAGCCCCCAGAGCATCCCCCCGCGTGCTCTGTGAAACATAATACAGTGGTGGAACCAGACTGTGAGGACTTCCATCTGGAGCAGAGAGCAGAGTGCTAACTACTCCATCTCCTCCAGGGTGGAGGAACAGTACAGTATTCATGATTCATCTGTTGTTTGACCTCATAGCTAAGACTGCCAGCCAAGCAGCCAATTGTTGTGGCATAAAAAAATCTGCCTTCACATTTAAACTAACTTAAGACACAGACCTAATTTCTCTTCTGTCTTGGTTGTGTATCTATCACCATGGTAACTGAAATAATAAAAACCAAACATTGCATAGTAACTTTAAGTCATTTGTTCCAGTCATACTGGTTTAACAAGATCTATTTAAAAGCCACTTGGCTTCTGAGAGGTTACTAATAAAGCGTAGGTGGTAAGACAGGCAGTCTTCATCTACGAAGCCTCACACAGAAAGACAAGAGTTACCTGGGTTCGAGCAGTCCTTGTTCTACCCCCCATGCCATCTCCCTGACAGCATTGCTGATTTCATGTCTTGATGTGTATGCAAAGCAGACATTTAGAAAGCATCTGAAAAGAGGAGAAAGATGTAAAAGACTAACCTAAGGAAGGTCCAGTAGATGACAGAGAGAAGAATACCTACAGCAGTTATGTGTGCTTGTAGAACAAAGAAAAAAAAAAATAAAAGGTGTAGCATGTCTGCCAAGTCTCAGCCTTCAGGTAGGAGAGGAAGATGTGAGGTACCAGCTACTTTAAACTGTGTGTTACTTACTTGTTGTAGTTCCTAGTTGCCAGCACAGCTTGGGCAATCAGCTCCTGAATATCCAAGGGCAGAAGTGGCAGGTCCCCAAGGACACGGATACACACACCATGCTTCTTCAAGCTCTCCCTACACCCAACAACAAGAGTGAGGACTACAGAAAACAGATCAGTCTCTACTGCACAAGTGCCACGTTTGCCTTGCGTAACATCCACCAAATGAAAACAACAGGCATAGCTTCAACAAAGCTGGGAATTAGAAAAAGGCAAAATGACCAGATGTTTTTCAGGTGTTGAAAGCTGGCTTAGATTTCATCATCCCAAACCACTGCATAAAGGGAAACTGATCATTCCCCATACAAGTTCCTGAGGTACAGACATAATCAAAGGACTAGAAAATGATCACAGATTAGGCATTCCTACCTGAAGTTACGAAAATCCACATGGAAAACAGAATACAACTATAGACTCTGGGCACCTCTAACTAATCAAAAATTAAGATGACTAACGGTCACCCACAGAGCAGCACAACTACTTTCTGGTGTAAGGAAAGATTAACATATTGGTGAGGGTGGGATAGAGGTGGTGGAGTGAACATCAGATGAAATAGGAAATCATCCACGCCTGCCATAGCATTATTCTGAGTAGACAGGACATCCCATGGGATCTTACAGGTTCCTGCTGCTGTCTGTCTGACGCTACACACTCCCTGACGAAGGGCTGCATTGGGCAGAAAGCAGGGAAATGGCCTCTTTGAATCACAACGTACTGCAGTGCTTAGATAGCCCTGATCTTCCCAAATTCTACTAGCCCACACACACCATCCTCTCCCTCCCACTCTTCCAGCTGCATTCCCTCACTGCCTTTCAAATTTACTTCAACCAGATAAGGACCCCTTCCATGCACCGCTCTTCACACCAGTCAGGCATGGGGAAACAAACATATCCACTGAGCAACAGGGCACTGTAACACCACTCCCTGCTCACTCAAACCTGTACTAGTTCCATCTACAAGCAATACATGAACTAGTTCTCCAACTCCAACAAGTGACTTAACACACCATGTGCCTGTAAGCAAAAGTCTCAAGTTACTGCAAAGCAAGTTGCTGAGCTAAACTCTGATCTGCCAAGAATACTGTGACACAATTTAAGACAAGGCTTTGATACTTCATGAAAGCAAGGCATCTAGCACCCTAGTGCTAAGCAGGAATTTCTAATTGTGCTGTGCTTATCTGAAAGGTGTACTGTCCCAACTGTTTGGATGGGATTGATGCACATTAAGCCATAGGATACAGACACAAATCTGGTGTGCGGCGGGACTGTGCGTGCTCGGGTGCTGTACAGCCCATCCAGGTAGGCAGAGCCCCTCAACACAAATCTCTGGCTGGAGGTAGGTGGAGAACAGGTTCCTTCATTGAATCCATTTTCACAACTTCCAACATCCCTGTTCTGCCTCTTAATCATGTTCTGCTTTAGTTCTACCCTGTGGGATACAGACATGAGGGGATTCTTACTGTTCTTCCAGTAGGCGGCTAAATTTCTGTCTTGCCAGATCCATTAGTCCATCCACCTCCTCCTTGGAGCGTTTAAAGTTCTCAATACTAAAGGCATAAACAGTGACCTCCCGAATGCCCAGATTCAAGCACCACCGTAGTGTCTGCAGGAAGACAAAATTTAATGGAAAACAAAAGTCAGACAAGCAGACTCAGACGATCAGACAGGTCAGCAAGACACAGCTTATCCACTGCTAAAACCTTCCTGTCTTTTCCCACTATCCTGAGACTGGATCAAAAGACACAACCATCAAGAGCTGACAATGAAACCCACTTGATGAGAATTTCAGATTCATTTTAAAGAACAGGAGAAAAATAAGGAAGTGAATCCACAACAGATTTGGGTCTAATCCACCCAGGGAAAGCACTTCTTGTAGAAAACATTATATAATACTGTACCTTTCAAAACCTTTTCAGAGAAATTCAACCTGTTTCACAGAATTAAAAGCTTCAAGATCTGCAAGGCAGATATTTTAATCGAGTGTAAAACTGAGGGGAAAAAAATAGCTTACTAGAATGACTCTGCAAAATAACAGGAAGAGTGAGGAGCTGAAGTTGGGTACTCTGATGACTAACATCAGCTCCAACCACAGGCCTGACTCCAGTGAAGAAAAGGAACACAATACACCAGTCAAGCGGTAAACACAGCCAGCTGGTGAACACAGCTGAAACTTTCAACACATAACTTCAAGGCAGCAAACATCCCACCTGTGCCAGCTTATCAAAGCCTTGCGAATGCCCCTGCTGTCTTTCCACATGACACTTTTGGGCATAACGGCGATTGCCATCCATGATGAAGGCAACATGCTTGGGCATTGGACCTGCCTAGAAAATAAGGACAAACAAAACAGACCAGAAAGCAAACAGCCAAGCTGGTTCTCTTGCATCGCAGAGAGTTTAGTCCCACTGTTCCTGGCTGCACTGCCTATTTGTAGGAGTGCAGCTCGTATCTGCCAGCTTCAAATCTGAAGCTGGAAAGAGTAAGATGCTAATTACCTCTTTGTTGATCCCAGTTTAGGCTCTCTAAAAAGCCTGTCAGTATGGACAATTGCCTAAACTGAAAAGCAACTTTGCCCTCCTCATTTCTTTCGTGTGACAGAGAACTAGTACTCAGGAGAGAGAGCAGCACTGCCCAGCTACCTCTCTGCAGCCACGGGGGAGAGTGCACACAGTTTTACACTGCCGTAACTGTAAGTATTCTTTATTTCAGAGTTCAAGGGCATTTTCACAGACACAATTAAGTTAAGAGAAAACAAAATCAGTCATGAGACTTTCCCCCACTTAAGAGGAGTATTCCTTTCCACTGACCTCATTAGGTCTGCACAGATCCTTTTGCGAGAAGGACAGCATCACCAGTCTCAAGACTCTGCTGAGCAAGGGTAGAATTTTCCTGGAACTGGTGAGTTATTCTTCTAATCAAGAGAAACTCAGTTTAATTTCTTAGACTCATAATCCGACCATCTTGCTTCTCTCCCTCCTTCTTGTGCCCTGCCTTCATCAGCAAGGGCACAAAACACAGAAGCCTGGGAGTATAAGCTCGTTATTGGCAACCACTGCCTACAGCCCTCCTCATTTGCAAGACTAAGCTTAAGTAATTTTCCATTCCCAGATGCTGTTTAGGAATGTATATCCAGTGCCAGCATTAATATGTACCCTTGCTAGCAACACTACCTTTCTAGAACAGAGCAGTCACAGAGACAGTTCCACTCTGAACCCTGATGAACCTGTCAATTCTTTAGCACAGGTAACCAAATTAATTCCTTACCTTAATGATGTTGGCACAAAATCTCTCTATGATGGTCAGCTCGCCCTCTCTGATCCACGACATGTTTTACCGGGAGCTCCTTTTCTTTTTCAATGGGAAGATGAAAATAAAGGGGTTAGAAGTACAGAAGATTCTGTCTGAGCCCAAAGCAATGCAACAAACCATCACCTTGGAAAAATAAGCTTTGCCTAGCTGCTTTGGAGCCCTTTTTATCACCTGTGCAAGTACTTCAATAAGCAGACAATGGGGGAGCTCAGAAATGACCTCTGGAATTTTCCAGATGTACATCATCAGAGTAGATTCTGCACTAGCTGGTAGCAAGAAAAAACATTACTGCTTCTTCCAGCCAAACTAGCTGGTGAGTTAGTAGAGGCCTACAATTTGGGCTACCACCAGGCGAGTCACAGGGTGGCAGCAGTGCAAACTGACCTTCGATGCTTTTGTGTTGGAGTTGTTGGAAATCCTTCAAATGAAGCAACCACCTACATCACCGACTACCCTGCACTTGCATCGCCACTGATAGTTCTTTTCCCTTACAGACTCTGGAGCTGTAAAAATATTGGGTTTTTTACCACATTATTTGCACATCGAATACTAAGATCTGGCTTGAGCTAACAAGACACAAGAGTCTGCTGAACTTCCGTGCTAATCTTCAATTCTCTCAGCTAGGAACCCTGAGAGACATGGGCAAAGCAGCTACGAAGAGAGAGCTGTGGGGGCAACGGTCCAGATCCAACCACTTGGTACCCACCTAGGGACCGAAGCAGATTCAAATTACACCAACTGCATTAATTTTCCGTATGGGCCTTCGCTGCCTCTTCCCTCAGGAAGGGATGTCTAGCCACAGATGCAGCCACAGAACATTAAGGCAAGAACTGCTGAACCTCGGGCTCTGTTAGTAAAGCTCTTAATGCTCTCCTTGAATAGCTCAGGCTGAAAACACACCCTCTTCCAATGCCACCTTTGGCTGTTAACAGCAATCAATCTTTCACATACCATTTCACACGGTCATCTTAAAAAAAAATAAGCTACACAAGGAAGCCCCTCGTCTATAAGCCAGGGCCAGAGCACCAGAAAGGCCATGACTCTCTCAGGCCCACACCGGCTGGGTGCAGCCAGCACCGGCCGCTCTCTCCGGGACGCGGCTCTCCTTCCCGACGGCCTGGCTGCCACCCACCGCCGAGCAGCGAGCAGACGCGGAGGAGAAGACGAAAAGGACACCCAGACCACCGCCGCCACCCCCGGTTCTCCCCCCGGTGCCCGCCCGTTACCTCGCCCGGCGGCGCCGCCTCAGCCTCCCCCAGAGGGTGACGTGCCCTTCCGCCTGCGTCACCCGCCGGCGCCCAGGGCGGGAAGCGCGCGCAGGCGCCAAGCGCCGCGGGGGTGGGGCTCGTGCGCATGCGCGGGGAGGCCGCTCTGTGGTGGAGTGAGGCGGGATGGGGGGGGGGACGGGCAGCCGTGGCTGGGAGGTTAACGGGGGGTGGGAGGGCTGCAGAGGGGCCAGGGCGGTTCTAGAGGGGGGGTTACAGGCCGATGGTAGGGCAGAGGGGGTTGTGGAGCGAGGGGGCCGTGCCAGAGTTGGGGTGGCCTAGTGCAATTGGGGTGTTGGTGGGTGAAGGCAAGCTGGCAGGGGCCGTGGGGATAGGTGGGGTACGGGGTGAGGCGGCTGCAGGATGGTAGCGAGGCCTAGGGTGGTTGATGGGGGGGCTGGAAGCTTGGTCAGGCTGGTTGTCAGATGCAAATTGAGGCAGCTGTGGGGTACCCCAGTTCCCAGCACTGCCCTTCCCCCCCATTTTGGGGTACCCCGGTTCCCAGCACTGCCCCCCCCATTTTGGGGTACCCCAGTTCCCAGCACTGCCCTTCCCCCCCATTTTGGGGTACCCCAGTTCCCAGCACTGCCCTTCCCCCCCATTTTGGGGTACCCCAGTTCCCAGCACTGTCCTTCCCCCCCATTTTGGGGTACCCCGGTTCCCAGCACTGCCCCCCCCATTTTGGGGTACCCCAGTTCCCAGCACTGCCCTTCCCCCCCATTTTGGGGTACCCCGGTTCCCAGCACTGTGTCGTCCCCCCCATTTTGGGGTACCCCAGTTCCCAGTACTGCTTCCTCCCTCCCCACCATTTTGGGTCTGGGCTTCTCAACCCCAGGAGAGGGAAAATAAAAAAGTAACCACACAGAGAACATCACCAGCAGCCATTGCCCATGGTCTTTATTTTTTTTTTTTTCCAGAAAAGAAAAAAAACAACATTTTACATAGTTGGTACAAAAACAACTTAAAACAAAAAAAAAAAAAAAAAAAAAAAGAAAGGAGGGGGGAAATCCTGCAGCAACAGGACCTGGGGATCTCGCTGCAAGGACTCCAGCAGGAAATCTCTTTGGAAAGCGTGGCTCAGGGTAACCCCTGAGCCACACACAGCCACCCCGGTTATTCCCTTCCTCCTACCCACTTCATAAAAATTCAAGAGTTTGACACAAACAAGCTTTGGTTGCTAGCAGTAAACATGGATTACATTCTTCCGTCTCCTCGTAGACAATCTTGTGACTCAAGGCTTTCGCACCAGGGGAGACACCCTCTCGCGAGGGACATCTTTTTCTCATACATTCAAACACTCCCGTGTTACAGCAGGACCCTGAGTATGCAGCCTCATCCGCCCGCGATTCACTGTCCCGTAATGCATAGTGCCCAGCGCCTGCAAGCCGAGCATGGGCAGGGTGGGTGATGATGCAGCAATTTAGTTAATTATTGTTAAGATATGGGAAGAACCACGATGGCAAATGCAACGAGAAGATGCGAATCAATCCCATCTTCTCCAACGTGGCTTCCCTTTACAGATAAAAATCCCTGTTTTCTTGGATCCCGGTACCACGCTGGCCCCGGGGGAGACCTGAGTGATTCTCTAAGCCATTTGCTATTTGCTTTAGCCTAGGACAGGCATGGTTACAGAGCTCATATCCCCACACAGAGTTGCAAGGCAGAGTATACAGAGAAGATCCTGTCTCCCTGGTCCATAACCTATTAGATGCTTTGGCTATTTTTTTTTTCCTTTTTTTTTTTCCTCTTACTTTTGTAAACAATAATCAAGGAGAATACTGAGAGAAAATGGAAAGATTTACAGAGGTATTTACACACACTAGACATCTAGCAGAAAAATCACCAAACCATTAAACTGGGGGCAAAGGGGGAAAGGTCCTACATCATTCTTCAAGACAGATACAAGCATTAGGGGGGCAGCAGTTTCCCCGGCACAACCGAGGTGCCAGGGGAAGGCCAACAGCCCCCCCGCAAAGCGGCAGCGGGACCGAGGCCCAGGCTTAGATGCGCAGCCCAGTGCGCTCTATTGCATTTACCCCGTTCAGACAAAAGCCGTTTTCCTGAAGTAGTTTTGTATAGATCCCATTGCTAGTTGAGAACTAAAATGTCCTTCCCCCCACCCTCCCAAGAAGAGACCACCACCTCACCATAAAAACTACTGGAGCAGGGCAAGCAAGCAGCTGGGGAGCCGCTCGCCATCCCCCCCTGCCCGGTGCCTGTGTGACACAAGACAGAGCAAAGTCTCAGAGGGGTCGCCAGGCTCCAGCAGCCTCAGCAAGTCCCCCCAGTGATGCCCGTCGGCGAGGATGGAGTAGGTGCTCCCCATCTGTTCCAGCCCTGCTCTACATCTAATCCTATTGCTACCTAAAAAACAGCAGAAACCGTGCCCACCTCCTGACACGCCAGCACGGTGAGATGCCCTCCCTGGGAAGGCTCCAGCCAGCCCCTGGGCTGTAAAGTGGAGTGTTAATGCCCCAAAACCAGGGATCCAGAGTTTCCCCTGGCCATCGTGAGCCAGCATTTGGGGGGAAGCCGGGAAGGGAGGAGAAAGATGGAGCAGTTGCACCTCTCTGGTACTTGGGTCCACCTTGGCATGAGGTCCCTCGTCCCAGGAGGTCACGAGCCAGCCAGCCCTTTGCTCAAGGGCGAGCTAAAGCAGGGGATTGAGGAAAACCCTCGGTCTCCCAACAGACTCCCCAGCCGCTGTCAGCTCTTGCCATGTTCCCCTGAACAGACTGGGACCCCCATCCTGGCTTTCCAACCCCCAGCCACACGGCACCAGCCTGCTGGGAGCCTGTGCGACATCCCAGCCCGGGGGGCAATGGGAGGACTCGAGCACGGGGCGGACTGGAGTGTTCCCATTGGGACGGCGGGGAGGGGACGTGTGAGCGTAAACAGGAGAGAGAAATGGAGGACAGTCCTCAAAAGCCACTAGGCTGGGAGAAAATCTGGAGTTGGGGAGCCAACACAGGCTCTAGCAGCTGTTCCCTGCCCTGTGGCACTGCCTGGCTTCTCCATCCCCGCAGGGGGACTACACGGATCTACAGACCCAAATTCCTCCTCAGTCCAGTGGGGAAGGGAAAGAGACTATTAAAATACAGTTAAAAAGAAAACAAATCCCAAACATACAAAAAAACACAACTGAAAAGCTCAACAACACGTCAGTCCACCTAGCGAACGTCCAGTGAGGTAGATCTACACTTCCAATACAAACTTCATCACGTCTTTGTGCTGTTAGAAAAAACCCTCCTCTCTGTCCAGCACTGGGCTACAGAGGCATTTTATCCCTGAGATTGCTCGAATACCTGAGAATAAGTTGCAGGAATTATGTCCTTTCTCTCTCATTTTTTTTTCTTTTCTTAAAGATTAAAATATACAAAAATACAAAAACAGAATATTTATATTAAAAAAAAAAAAAAAAACCCAAAACAAAGACAACAAACAAACCCAAAGATACGTCATTCACGCACGTCCTAGTGCAGGTTTCACTTGGTGTTGGCTTCGGCACGGACGGGGGGGCTGCCCCGGGAGAAGGGCTGTCACCAGGGCCAATAAATAAAGGCAAGACTTGGGGGGGCCGGTGGGGAGGGAGGACAGCAGCCGCTAACAACCTGGGGCACCCTTTTCCTCTGCCCCTGGGGAGGCTCAGCCCAAGAGCCATCGGTTTCTGGAGCGTGGGATGGGCAGGAGGAGCAGAGGGGCGTTTTTGTCCTGCGTGGGTTTGATCCACAGCCCGTGGGAAGACCCAGGCAGTCTGGAGTCCGGATCAAGCCACGGCTGGATCTGTGTGAGTCCCGGGTGGGTTGTGTACACGGCCTCTGAGGGAAACGCTGCCAGCAACATCCCCGGGAGCCAGCTCTGCCCCGTGTCTGGTGCCCAAGGCTTAACGAAGAGTATTTCTGCTCCATGAAGCCCTCCCACTCCCCAGCTGTGTTTCAGAGGCAGGGTTCTCTTTAGAGGGGAAAAGCTGGCTGTATAAAACACCTTGTGCTCTCTGGGCTGGCACTTGGGAAGGCTTAGGGGAGAAAAAAACCAAAAAAATATTTTTCTTTTGACTTGATCTCCCCCAAGCCACAGCTCACAGCCCACAAGCAGGCAGCAAGCATTAGCCCAGCCCTAAGAGATGCCCTATTTCTTTCCAGACTGAGGCCAAATCTGGGATCTGCTGGTTTCAGCAATGGGGTGACCACAGAAAAACTGCAAATCCTCACAGCGACCTGCGAGAAAGAAGCTGCGAGGAGCAGAGGGACCCGTGGGACCGGCCCACGGGCATGTCCTCGGTGGTCTGCAGCCAGCCTTTCCCCCTTGGCCTCCCTCCTTGGGGCAGAGAAGATGGGGCAGGCGTAGGAGTGGGTCGCCCACAGCTCATCCAAGCTGTGCCAGAGCCTGTTTGAAGCTCAGGAGAACAAGGAGCCATGAGCTCCTCCCTGAGATGTTGCTTCTCTGCTCCTCCTCCCAGAGACACTACTGCCTGGCTTCATTTAGGAAAAGGATAAAGATGAATCAAATATGGTTGGGTTTTTTTTTTTAGCTGGAAGAGGTGTGTTGGGTGCTGCCTTCCCCTAGTTTTAGAATGAGCCATCCCGATGAAAGCAGGGCTTTCCCTGGGCTGGGACCAGGAGGAAAAGGTCTCTGCAGGGACACCGAGTCCCCACCGTTAGCATTGCCGTCTTCCCTCCCCAGTCCTTCACCCTGCCCTCCCTCCTCCGAGCCCCCACGGCTGCCCGTTGCCTTGCCAAAGCCTTTTCATCCCGGTGGAAGCCCCTCCCCGCCACCCGCCATCATTCCCGGGTTTCGGGGAGGAGGGCTGAGCTGTGCATATCCTCCTCCTCTCGGAAGTAGGCAGGTTTTCCCTGGGAGCTGGGGGACTGCTGTGCTTTCGCAGGGCAGTTGGCGACCATGTGGCTGATGCTCTGGCAGAAGTGGCATTTCTTGGGCTGCGGCGGGAGCTTGCACTCTTTGGCATGGTGGTCCAGCCCGCCGCAGTTGTAGCATCTGCGGGGGGGGGAGGAGAGAGATTCGAGGAGGAGAAATAAAATGAGGTGGGATGCTGCTGTGACCGGGCCTGGGACCCATCCAGCTTCGCAGGCAGAGCTGGGCTTAAAATGGCCTGGCTGCTGCGGGGGTGTGGGGTCAGCTCTTTGGGGGCGGATGGTGGCCCTGGGTTTGGTCCCCGCAGAGCCCCGGCTCCAGCACGGCCAGTTTGGACCTGGCTCAGTGGTGCTGCTGGTACCCAGGAGATGGCAGCAAACCCCTACACCGAAACCAAGCACTTGGGGACAAAAATCGGAGATGTCGGGGGGCTTCTACCCCTCTGGCTCCATCATGGTTCTGGGTCCTGTGTCTACAGTCCCTGCACCCAGGGTTACATGCTATGGACCGAAAGCCTGCGGCAGAGCAGGAACAGGCAATCGGACGACTGACAACCGCAGCCGGGAAGAACAGTTGCAGGGGCTGTGGCCATCGGTGTGGGGACAACCCCAAACGTGGCTTCTCTCACGGCTGTACCCTTGCAGCGCTCGTCCCTCGGGTGCTACCTTTGCACCAGAGCAGCATGGGCAGAGGGAGCTGCCTTGTGTCCATTTTAAATCCTGCATCTGTCCAGGATGGCCACAACGTTTTGCTTTTTCCTTTTCCTTCCCAATTCCTTTCCGACTAATTTTAAAACCCGCTTGTGAGAACAGCTGGGTGGGGCAGACAGCATCCGCTGGGAAAGCCGGGACAAGGCATCCCTGGGCAGCCCAGATGGAGAGGACGGGAGAGAAGAGGGGGGACGAAGGGCTGGCCAGAAACTCGCCCCAGGGGTCCCAGCCTCACCATGGGAGATGCTGCCAGGACGTCCGGCCATTTCCTTCCCACAAGGAAGGGTTTCTCTTCGAGAAAATTACCCCTGCCCCGTGCAGCTCCCTGAGACAAGGGGAGCGGCCGCCCGGGGTGTCCCTGACCTCTGCCCTCGCGCTGCTGGTTTGCTGCCCTTTCCCCACTAAGCTGCATCTGCCACTCATTAACCATCGAAGGAAGCCACTTTCCCAGAGGAAGGGTCGCTGCCCACCCCGCCGGATCCGAGCCTGTCCCCATGCTGTGGGCAGGGTGCCGGGCAGCTCCTGGTGCCCACTGAGCTCAAACCATACCCCGGATCAGGCCCCGGCCGCCCCTTACCGGTCTCCTTTAGATCTGCGTTTCTGGAGGCTCTTGCCTTTGGGTCTCCTCTCACTGCCAATGCAGAAGACGCCTCCTGGGCCGGTCACCCGGATGGACTCCAAACCTTTGGATGACTTCTTGAAGGTGAACTCGACAGCTTCGCCCTCCTTCAGGCTGCGGAAACCCTCCATGTGGAGCTTGCTCTGGGGGGGGTCATGGGGAAAGGAGAGAGGTCAGCACCAAGCCGGGGTGTCTGCTGGACACATGACGAGCAAACACCTCCCGAGGCACGAAAGCCCCCCCACGCCTGCCCCTTGTGAGAGGACGGACATCAGGGACCAAGCTCGATTAGGCACCTTCATCTCCCTAAAATCTCTGGAGCCCCATTTGATTACGCAGAGCCTTCAGTGACCTGAGGCACCTGGCAGCATGGGCTCACTGATTTGGTAAGCAAGGGCTGGCAGAGCCAGCTCTGACCCAAATTTCAGCAGTGTTTGCCGCAAAACGCTGGCTCTCAGTGCTGCATAACAGCTCCCTTCTCCCACCCAGCCCCACACTGGGCAGTGAGAGCTACCCCTGCACCTCCTGATACACTGGGCTGGGGATGCTGGTGGGGAAATCCAAAACATCATTATAAAAAGACAAAAGGATCTCGAGGCTTCGCACAGGCACGTGCAACCCTGCTTGTGGCAGGACCTGCAGTAAGGCCAGGAGGCTGGAAGATGGAACTGCCAGCCCAGGGTCCCAGCCAGCTCCCTCACGGCAGGTCACCTTGGTTCAAGCCCTTTAGTTGCCTCCAGTAATTAATTAAGCAGCCATTTGGCCCTGGATCATCACTGCCAGGAGAATCTCCCATCTCTCCCAGGATCACCACATCAGTCATCACTGTGCAATCAAACTTGGGAGTTCAGAAAGACCGAGGCTGGCAAGGGGGGTTGTGAGATGACAGAAAAATCTACTCCACTTTCATGAGCTCTGTTCATTTTAGCAGAACAAATTCGTAAGGAGCTGAGCCGGGTGGTGCAGCTGACATCTCTTGTCCCCCTGTGCCAGCAAGCGCTGCCACGAGCATCGCTGCCTGCTGCGCCAGAGGACCACTGCATCCCGGGCAGCGATTCGAGCAGGGCTTTCGCTCAACTTCGTTAGCGGAGCTCAAACAAGCATGAGCAAATAGTTAAGGGGGATTTGCTGGCAGAGGGAGGAGCAGCTCCAGCAGGCTGGGGATTCCCGGCTCGGCGCCAACGCCTGCGCGACTGCAGCAGGACCCTGCATTTATGAATGGAGCATCTCCCCCATTCATGGCCCGGCGAGTTCCCGTCACGTGGGCCACGGCCGCCCATTATTCCCGCACCGAGCCTCCGCGTGTGTGCTGTCCAGGGACAGGCAAGCATGGTTGGTTCTCCTCTTCCACCCCAAATCTTGCCAGGACTCACGTGGAAGCAACA